>NC_047088.1:13442555-13755055 GCF_902459505.1 Geotrypetes seraphini
TCAGCAAGTCCTGGTACAGCAAGTGTGACGCAGTTCGTAGGAACTGAATGGACTGTATCGCATTTGCCGTGGGTTTGTAAAAGGGGCCCCATGTTGGATGAAATTTGGAAGCAAAGTATTGTCAAGCTCCGTACGTATAAGTGGGCATCTAACTTTAGCCAGCACTGAATGGGTTAATATCCATTTCTTCAGTACCTGCCTCATTCCCTGGTTTCACGCCCTTAAAAGACAAAAGCAGCGCAAGGACCCCCCCAAAATAAATGCAGACTGATTCCAGTCTATAAACTAGATTTTTGGAAGATGCAAACCAATGTCTTCGAAAGGACTTCCAATTCCTCGAGGTGTGACTGCTTTTGATTGTCATAAAATAGACATTAGAGGAATCTCCTGTTACTGTTTCTTTCTATCATATTTCTGCTTTGCTAAATGTAGGAGAAGGGATGAAGAAAGACATGTGGCGGAGTAGAGAGTTAAGGACTGGAGCTTTGTCATCCTGTTCAGTGCTATGGCTTCACTCAAGATATCTGATTTTTTTCTTTTTTTGTACTCTGCTAGTCTAATCAGTTCTAGCCCTAACAAAACACTGGAAGCGGAAATCTGGGTTTTCATTGGCTACGGTGAGGAACATTAGCAGCGCCGGCTAAGAAAACACAGTCAGACCAGTGGTCCATCTAGCCCAGTGTGCCTTCTTCACGGTGGCCAATCCAGATCACAGAAACCCAAATACAGTAAAACCTTGGATTGCAAGTAACTTGGTTTGCAAGTGTTTTGCAAGACAAGCAAAGCATTTTATTAAATTTTAACTTGATATACAAGCAATGTCTTGCAATACAAGTACATAGAGTATACACACATCACAACTGAGCTGATGGTTCTTCTCTCTCTGACGCTGCAGGAGTGTAGTGACTGTTCTAAACGAGCGAGGTCTTGCGATACGAGTACATACGGTATACACACGTCACGTCATCACAACTGAGCCGATGGTTCTTCTCTCTCCGACGCTGCGGGAGTGTAGCGACTGTTCTAAACGAGCGAGGTCTTGCAATACAAGTACGTTTAGTATTTTGTATTAAAGTTTTGGGGTTGTGGAACGAATCGTCTAAGTTTCCATTATTTCCTATGGGGAATTTTGCTTTGATATACGAGTGCTTTGGATTACAAGCATGCTTCCGGAACGAATTATTAAGTTTTACTGTACTAGCAATCATTTAGAATTAAAACCCAGCTTTTTCTAATGCTTGTTGAGGTAATAAGATTGACTCATTTAAGGGCCCAAGAGAAAATCTTCCGGCACAGGGCAGTGGGGCAACCTATCTCTCTAACAAATCACAGAACGGGCAACCAACTTCAGATCTAATATCACAATAGGTGGATTATGACAAAGAATGATCCCACTCTTCAATCTTGTGCTGAATAATGTGTATTTTAATATCTTTCACTGAAACTTTAAATAGCTTTGAACTTGAACTTATCATAGTTATTTATCTTATGCGTGACCCGGGAGGGAATGACCCGACATGTTTCGCGAAGTGCGCTTTATCAAGGGTCATTCCCTTCCGGGTTACGCATAAGATAAATAACTATGATAAGTTCAAATTAAAAGCTATTTAAAGTTTCAATGAAAGATATTAATTTTTTTATTGACTCTTAAATTTATTGAAAACGCATTGGATTAAACGCTGGGGCCGATGATGTCATTCTTCCCGCTAGAAATCCTTGCTAGGCGGTGGAGTGGTGGGTCTGAGGCCGGTATATTAAAATACACATTATTCAGCACAACATTGAAGAGTGAATTTGAAGTGAAAGTGCTACATTTATTTGGGCTTAAAACATCAAGATTTGGTGGCTATAAAAGAATTATCCCAGGCATGAGGATCCTAGCCTGCTTCCCCTCTTGCCCTTAAATTTGGGAGGTGTGCCGGCTGCTAAACAGGGTCTAAGGATAATTATCAGTAACTGTGTCCTCTTGTGCTATTGTGTTACTGGAATTTTTTGCATTGTACACCACCTAGAAATTTGATTAAGCGGTATAAAAATGTTTAATAAACTTGACTTGAAACTTAAAGAAATCGTCCTTTCAGTACAGAAGCTGTTGGTGAAAGATGGGCATGGAGTGTCATTTCACTATGTTTGTACTGGCTTTGGTTGTTATTGTGGGCAAATTTGAGGGGCTGCTGGAAAGTTCTCTGCCCAACCAACAAAGTTCAGGCAGTCTCCATTGAGGGCTATACACTTAGCCCAGTGATTTTCCACTTTTTTCATTCCGTTGGGAAAACTATGGAACGAAAACAGTGGAAAATCGCTGATCTATGTATATAGCCCTCGAAAGAGACTGCTCCAACTTTGTTGGTTGGGTGGAGAACTTTTCAGCGGCCCCTCTTAATAATAGTTTGGGGCAGTCAGGTTACAGCCAGCATATTACTTAGGATAATATTTCCAAACTAGTCTTTAAGCCTATTACATTAACGGGTGCTAGAATAGATGTGTCTATCTGTCTTTCTTTCTGTCTCTCTGTCTCCTTGGCCGCTGTCTGTCTGTCTTTCTTTCTGTCTCTCTCTCTCTCCTTGGCCGCTGTCTTTTTTTCTTTGTCTCTCTCTCTTTGGCCGCTGTCTGTCTGTCTTTCTGTCTGTCTCTCTGGCCCCTTGTCTGTCTGTCTTTCTTTCTGTCTCGCTCCTTGGCTGCTGTCTGTCTGTCTGTCTCTCTGGCCCCCTGTCTTTTTGTCATTCTTTTTGTTTGTGTCTCTCCATGGCCCCCTGTCTGTCTGTCTTTTTCTCTCTCTCCTTGGCTGCTGTCTGTCTATCTTTTTGTCTGTCTCTCTGGCCCCTTGTCTGTCTTTCTTTCTTTCTCGCTCCTTGGCCACTGTCTGTCTGTCTCTCTCTCTCTCTGGCCCCCTATCTTTTTGTCATTCTTTTTGTTTGTGTCTCTCCCTGGTCCCCTGTTTGTCTGTCTTTATTTCTTTATCTCCTTGGCCACTGTCTGTCTGTCTTTTTTTCTTTGTCTCTCTCTCTTTGGCCGCTGTCTGTCTATCTCTCTGGCCCCTTGTCTGTTTGTCATTCTTTCTGTCTGTGTCTCTCTCTGGCCCCTTGTCTGTCTGTCTTTCTTTCTGTCTCTCTGTCTCCTTGGCTGCTGTCTGTCTGTCTTTTTTTCTTTGTCTCTCTCTCTTTGGCCGCTGTTTCTGTCTTTCTGTCTGTCTCTCTTTCTTTCTCGCTCCTTGGCCGCTGTCTGTCTGTCTCTCTGGCCCCCTGTCTTTTTGTCATTCTTTTTGTCTGTGTCTCTCCCTGGCCCCCTGTCTGTCTGTCTTTCTTTATTTCTCTCTCGCTCCTTGGCCGCTGTCTGTCTTTTTTTCTTTGTCTCTCTCTCTTTGGCCACTGTCTGTCTGTCTCTCTGGCCCCCTGTCTGTTTGTCATTCTTTCTGTCTGTGTCTCTCCCTGGCCCCGTGTCTGTCTGTCTTTCTTTCTCGCTCCTTAGCCGCTGTCTATCTGTCTGTTTGTCTCTCTGGCCCCCTGTCTGTTTGTCTCTCTGGCCCCCTGTCTGTTTGTCATTCTTTCTGTCTGTGTCTCTCCCTGGCCCCCTGTCTGTCTTTCTTTCTTGCTCCTTGGCCGCTATCTGTCTGTCTGTCTCTCTGGCCCCCAGTCTTTTTGTCATTCTTTTTGTCTGTGTCTCTCCCTGGCCCCCTGTCTGTCTGTCTTTCTTTATTTCTCTCTCGCTCCTTGGCCGCTGTCTGTCTTTTTTTCTTTGTCTCTCTCTCTTTGGCCACTGTTTGTCTGTCTCTCTGGCCCCCTGTCTGTTTGTCATTCTTTCTGTCTGTGTCTCTCCCTGGCCCCGTGTCTGTCTGTCTTTCTTTCTCGCTCCTTGGCTGCTGTCTATCTGTCTGTTTGTCTCTCTGTCATTCTTTCTGTCTGTGTCTCTCCCTGGCCCCCTGTCTGTCTTTCTTTCTTGCTCCTTGGCCGCTATCTGTTTGTCTGTCTCTCTGGCCCCCTGTCTGTTTGTCATTCTTTCTGTCTGTGTCTCTCCCTGGCCCCGTGTCTGTCTGTCTTTCTTTCTCGCTCCTTGGCTGCTGTCTATCTGTCTGTTTGTCTCTCTGTCATTCTTTCTGTCTGTGTCTCTCCCTGGCCCCCTGTCTGTCTTTCTTTCTTGCTCCTTGGCCGCTATCTGTCTGTCTCTCTGGCCCCCAGTCTGTTTGTCATTCTTTCTGTCTGTGTCTCTCCCTGGCCCCCTGCCAAGATTGCTGCCTGCCTCCCAGCACACCCCTTCCCCAAAGCAGCCCTTTTTCCCTCTCCCCCTCCACTTCCCTGTGCAGCAGTAGCAGCTGGATGCCTCTCAGCACCTCGAAGACACCCTCCTGCCATTGCTTTCACCGCCGCATGCGCAGCAAGCCACAGCACATCACACGTGCCACAAATCGCCACAGAGTCACAAATCACACTGTCATGGATCATGGTGTTGTAAGAGCACATACGCGCTTAGGGTTTTATTATAGAGGATGAGAATGTTGGATACCAATTCAGCCTCTTCCTGTTTAATTCTCTTCTTAATATCCGTATTGTGCCTGGAAGTTTCCTTTTGCTGACAAAGCTTTTGAATCTGGAGGTACCATTGAATGAGAGCTGTCCAATAATTCACTCAGTGGTCAAACTTCAGAGAAGGTCACTAAGGACCTGTGACAGAGCTAAATTGGCTGGTCAAGTTCATTGGTTCTTAACTCGGTCCTGGACCACCCCCCTCACCAGTCAGGTTTTCAGGATATCCACAATGAATATGTATAAACTTGATTTGCATACACTGCCTCCATTATATGCAAATTTCTTTCATGTGGATATCCTGAAAACCTAACTGGCGAGGGGGTACTCCAGGACTGAGTTGAGAAATACTGGGTTCCAGTTGACTCAGCCTTTTACCATTGTGAGCTCCTGTATAGCTGCACTTTGGGAAAGAATTGAGGGTCCCATTTTCTTATCTGTTTTGTTTATGGTATTACCTTTCAAAAAAAAAAAAAAAAAAAAATCCAAGAGGTGCATAGTTTAAAATAAACTCATATACAAAAATTATCTGCATGACACAGCATGGACTCTGTAACAGGGCAGAGTGTTCCCAAAATGAAACGGAAAGAACTCTTTAGAAGTGAGTGCCCCTCTTTTCTTTCTGGAGGAAAAGTCCATAATCTGTTATTAAGACATGGGGGATGCCTCTGCTTGCCCTGGATTGGTAGCATGGAATGTTGCTACTCTTTGGGGTTCCGGAATCTTTTGTTACTCTTTGGGATTCCAGAATCTTGCTATTCTTTAGGATTCTGAATGGAATGTTGCTACTCTTTGGGGTTCCGGAATCTTTTGTTCCTCTTTGGGATTCCAGAATCTTGCTATTCATTGAGATTCTGAATTGAATATTGCTATTCTTTGGGGTTCCGGAATCTTTTGTTACTCTTTGGGATTCCAGAATCTTGCTATTCTTTAGGATTCTGTATGGAATGTTGCTACTCTTTGGGGTTCCGGAATCTTTTGTTACTCTTTGGGATTCCAGAATCTTGCTATTCATTGAGATTCTGAATGGAATGTTGCTACTCTTTGGGGTTCCGGAATCTTTTGTTACTCTTTGGGATTCCAGAATCTTGCTATTCTTTAGGATTCTGAATGGAATGTTGCTACTCTTTGGGGTTCCGGAATCTTTTGTTACTCTTTGGGATTCCAGAATCTTGCTATTCATTGAGATTCTGAATGGAATGTTGCTATTCTTTGGGGTTCCGGAATCTTTTGTTACTCTTTGGGATTCCAGAATCTTGCTATTCTTTAGGATTCTGTATGGAATGTTGCTACTCTTTGGGGTTCCGGAATCTTTTGTTACTCTTTGGGATTCCAGAATCTTGCTATTCATTGAGATTCTGAATGGAATGTTGCTACTCTTTGGGGTTCCGGAATCTTTTGTTACTCTTTGGGATTCCAGAATCTTGCTATTCTTTAGGATTCTGTATGGAATGTTGCTACTCTTTGGGGTTCTGGAATCTTTTGTTACTCTTTGGGATTCCAGAATCTTGCTATTCTTTAGGATTCTGAATGGAATGTTGCTACTCTTTGGGGTTCCGGAATCTTTTGTTACTCTTTGGGATTCCAGAATCTTGCTATTCATTGAGATTCTGAATGGAATGTTGCTATTCTTTGGGGTTCCGGAATCTTTTGTTACTCTTTGGGATTCCAGAATCTTGCTATTCTTTAGGATTCTGTATGGAATGTTGCTACTCTTTGGGGTTCCGGAATCTTTTGTTACTCTTTGGGATTCCAGAATCTTGCTATTCATTGAGATTCTGAATGGAATGTTGCTACTCTTTGGGGTTCCGGAATCTTTTGTTACTCTTTGGGATTCCAGAATCTTGCTATTCTTTAGGATTCTGAATGGAATGTTGCTACTCTTTGGGGTTCCGGAATCTTTTGTTCCTCTTTGGGATTCCAGAATCTTGCTATTTATTGAGATTCTGAATGGAATGTTGCTACTCTTTGGGGTTCTGGAATCTTTTGTTACTCTTTGGGATTACAGAATCTTGCTATTCTTTAGGATTCTGTATGGAATGTTGCTACTCTTTGGGGTTCCGGAATCTTTTGTTACTCTTTGGGATTCCAGAATCATGCTATTCATTGAGATTCTGAATGGAATGTTGCTACTCTTTGGGGTTCCGGAATCTTTTGTTACTTTTTGGGATTCTGGAATCTTGTTATTCTTTGAGATTCTGTATGGAAAGTTGCTACTCCTTGTGTTTTGGCCAGGTACTAGTGACCTGGATTGGCCACTGTGAGAATGGGCTACTGGGCTTGATGGACCATTGGTCTGACCCATTAAGGCTAGTCTTATGTTCTTGAAATGCCGTGAAATTTTCAACAAGTGGTGTTGCAGTGACTTTGCAGATACGGAGTGTCTCTTTAATGCATCTTCCATTCCCTCGGAGCTAAGTGGTGCAAAGCGGACTCCAGCCAGAATGGAAAGGAAACATACAGCCAGGAGGTCTATTTTCAGAGGGCTTGCTTTTGTCTTCTGCATTTCCATGTCGATTTCCTTAGCTCTTCCTGTGTTTTTCTTAAGCATGGGAAAGAGATTATGAAGGAAGCGTGAGCTTTTTGCACAAGGCACAATCGGGTTTCTTTGTCTGCTGGGGATGGAGGGGCAAGATAAACTGACCAGATACCCTTTGATTTTGATCAAATTTACCAAATTCATTCAGTGGTGAGAAAATTATTTTCTTTTTGGAGACGCTGTATCCTTTCTATCCAGATGTTTCCTGTCCTTATAATCCCGTCTAGGAGCTCTTTATTAGTATTTCTAATAGAAATCAAGGAGGGGACCAAAGGCGCAGAGAGTTCTCTGGGTAAAATTGCCACACCACCTTTTGTCTGCCTCTTTGCTTTTGCTTCACACTCTGGTTTTGTTAAGGGTAAATATTATTTGAAGAAACAGTAGCAGGACAGATTCAGCTCACTATGAAAAAAAAAGGAATCTTCATTTAAAGAAATAATTTGATTTAATTGAGCAAAACCAAATAATATAGAACACTCTAAAAATAAGTGGCAGGGGATGCATCAAGGTAAAGACAGTAATGGAATTTGGGAGATTGAGGTTAGACCCTAAGAATGACTTGCAAAGCATATCTGTAACCCCATCACTGGAATGAGTTACCCAGGGAAGTGTCTGAGGGGTTTCAGGAGCATGACACATCATGCCTCATTCCACCAATGTCTAAGCTCCGTCCTCATCTGCACAAGCCTCAAACGCTTTAAAATCCTAAGTAGCAAGATTCTAGAGCTCAGATTGTGATGTCATAATGCCTCATTCCACCAATGCCTAAGCTCCGTCCTCATCTGCACAAGCCTCAAACTCTTTAAAATCCTAAGTAGCAACATTCTAGAGCTCAGATTGTGATGTCATAATGCCTCATTCCACCAATGCCTAAGCTCCGTCCTCATCTGCACAAGCCTCAAACACTTTAAAATCCTAAGTAACAACATTCTAGAGTTCAGATTGTGATGTCATAATGCCTCATTCCACCAAAGCCTAAGCTCCATCCTCATCTGCACAAGCCTCAAACACTTTAAAATCCTAAGTAGCAACATTCTAGAGCTCAGATTGTGATGTCATAATGCCTCATTCCACCAATGCCTAAGCTCCGTCCTCATCTGCACAAGCCTCAAACGCTTTAAAATCCTAAGTAGCAGCATTCTAGAGCTCAGATTGTGATGTCATAATGCCTCATTCCACCAATGCCTAAGCTCCGTCCTCATCTGCACAAGACTCAAACACTGCAAAATCATAAGTGTTTGAGGCTTGTGCGGTTAAGGCAGAACTTACAGGAATGAGGTAGGGACAGTGATAGTGACAAAACTCACGGGGACAAGACGGGGAAACTGAGTTCCTGCGGGGACGGGGACAAATGTGTCTCTGTGTCATTCTCTATGGATGGATATTATTTTCAGCCTTTTCCCCTCCCCTGTACCTCTTTCAAATCTTCGCCAGTGCAAGCAACTACTCTGGCCTGGCTCCCTCTAAAATCTGGACTGTGGGGCCAGGAAGTGACGTCAGGTGGAAACCCAGCTTGAAGAGCAGGCTGGAGGGTGCGGCGGGGGGGGGGGTGTAGTCACAGAAGGAGCGGGGAAGCAGAGAGGAGGGTGTGGGGGGGGGGGCATCACCGCCCTTTGCACCTCCTACCCTTGCTACGCCACTGAGTAGGATCCTCTGGTTTAAGCACGTTACCAATATAGTGGAACTCTGAGATAATGAGACTGAGGTGGATACAGAGACAAATGGCTAACCCAGCCCCAACTCCTCAATGACCTTCTCCCTGGGTGCCCTGAAAATAGATTATTAACTTAGACCAGGGGTAGGCAATTCCGGCCCGCGAGAGCCGGAGACAGGTCAGGTTTTCAGGATCTCCACCATGAATATGTACGAGATGGATTTGCATGCACTGCCTCCTTGAGATGCAAATCTATCTCATGCATATTTATTGTGGATATCCTGAAAACCTGACCTGCCTTTGGCTCTCGAGGACCGGAATTGCCTCCCCCTGATCTAGTAAATGGGCACAAGTATAGAGAAACCAAGCCATTGTGACATCACTGATGAGGTTGGCTCTTAGGCATTGGTGGAATGAGTCATTATGACATCACAATACTAGGGGCTGCTGAAAAGTTCTCAGCCCAACCAAAAAGACAATGATGTGGAGTCATGAAACTTACAAGTTATTCCACACTTTTCTTGACACATTTCCTTTCAATGAGGCAAATGCATCTAGTCCAGGGGTAGACAATTCCGGTCCTCGAGAGCCGGAGACAGATCAGGTTTTCAGGATATCCACAATGAATATGCACGAGATGGATCTGCATGCACTGCCTCCTTGAAATGCAAATCTATCTCATGCATATGTATTGTGGAGATCCTGAAAACCTGATCTGGCTCTGGCTCTCGAGGACTGGAATTGCTTACCCCTGACAGACCAAAGTCACAGGCAGATACGGTAATAACACTTTAAAAAGGAAGAAGAGGAGGGTCTTGCAGAGGGTAATAAAGTTCCAACTCATTCAGTCTTTTTCAGGTGCTAAATTATGTGTAGTAACAGAGATAGTTATTGGTCTCAAACCTTTTTTAATATTAGCTCAAGATGAGTTACATTCAGCTGCTACTACTATGAATTATATCTAGAAGACTACCAGATATACACAGCACTGCACAGAGTCACAAAGAAGACAGTCCCTGCTCCAAAGAGCTTACAACCTAAACAGCCAAGACATGCGAACAGGATGTCATGGATACAGTTAAGGGGAACGGTTAATCTGCTGGCTGGGTTGGAGGGCAGAGGGGAGTTCAGGACAATCAAG
This sequence comes from Geotrypetes seraphini, assembly GCF_902459505.1. NCBI lineage: Eukaryota > Metazoa > Chordata > Amphibia > Gymnophiona > Dermophiidae > Geotrypetes > Geotrypetes seraphini. The sequence continues at coordinate 13,452,410 of NC_047088.1, forward strand.
CCATTGTGACATCACTGATGAGGTTGGCTCTTATTGGTAGAATGAGGCATTATGACATCACAATCTCAGCTCTGCTTCCCAAAGACTGAAACTCTTCACACTACTACTGCTATGAATTAGTTCTATAGCACTACCAGACTCACGCAGAGTGGTTCAGAGTCACAAAAAAGACAGTCCCTGCTCCAAAGAGCTTACAATCTAAACAGCCAAGACAGACAAACAGGATGCCATGGATACTGTTAAGGGGAACGGTTAATCTGCTGGCTAGGTTGGTGGGTAATGAGGAAGAGGATTATGGATTGAAGGCTACATCAAAAAGGTAGGTTGTCAGTCTGCTTTTGAACAAGGGAAGGGAAGAGGCTCGGCGGACAAACTTGGGTAGTTTATTCCAGGCATAGGGGCAGCTAGATGAAAGGAACGAAGTCTGGAATTGGCAGTAGAGGAGAAGGGTACAGCTAAGAGCAGCTGATCTGAGGAACGGAGTTCTCTGGGAGGTGGATAAGGAGAGAGAAGCGAGGAGAGACATTGAGGGGCAGCAGAATGAACCCACTTGTAGGTCAGCAGTAGGAGCTTGAACTGTAGGCGAAGGCGAATGGGGAACCAGTGAAGTGATTCAAGGAGAGGGTGACACAAGTCTAGCGAGGTTGGTACAGTGGGTATTTCTCTGTCCCTGGAGCATTTGCCGTCTAAATTTGTAGCTGAGGTAATGGAGGGTTAAGTGAAGGAGAGGCAGTAGGAGTTGAACGGGGTTTCCCTGGTGTCCGTTAGGCTCCTCCTCCAGACAATGCATTCAAATAAAGTAAAATAGGAAACTCCTCTGCTCCTCTGTAAGTGCCTTTAGTCTCCAGTCAACAGCTATTTTTTATTTTTTTTAAATTATTTGTAGGCCGCCAATCTACAAATCTAGGTGGGGAACAATGCAAACATAGAAAATCAGCAAATGACAAACGACAAAATGCAATAGCGATACACATCGAGACAATCAAAATATCATAAAACATCTGAACATCTTTGCACAGTGATAAAATACATCTGGTCACCTAGGCACAGATGCTCTAAAATTGTGGGCCGCCGTGGTGCCAGTAAATTGTTCGATTTGAAAATGATGATCGACGTTCAGACAACTTCGCGCGCAAATGAGGTTCGCAGAGTCTGACGGAAATCCCATCTGATCAGTCATTGGAGAGAGCGACTGACACATGCGCCATGACGATGCGCGTGAGAATCAATCTTAGGTGTGCCTTATAGGAGCGCCTCATAAGGGGAGGGGCAAAATGTGAAAACATTTTTTTTTACACTGCGGGACAAGTGCTCCCATCATGCAATGGGCAGCTCCCCCCCCCCCTTCCAAATATGATGACGTTCTGCCTCACATACAATAGGCCAGTGTTTTTCAACCTTTTTTGGGCAAAGGCACACTTGTTTCATGAAAAAAATCACGAGGCACACCACCATTAGAAAATGTTAAAAAATTTAACTCTGTGCCTATATTGACTATATATAAAGTAATTCTCTTGAATAGGAATCAAATAAACACAAAGAAAGTATTTTATAATGCTGCCACCGCCAACAACACCGTTGGCGGCGGTGGCACTCAAGTGGCTAAAGAGCCGCAGTTTGCCGGCCTAGGGACAACACTGGAGGGTGGCCAGCTGTGCACCCCCTTGGGACGTAAACCCGGGGTGGGGCAGACCGCCCCCCCCCACCCTGGTATGCCACTATCTGTACCTCACTCCCTCCCTATGACCAAAAATTCTCCTTTCTTCTATTCCCCGTGTACACAACCATCTCTTTCCCTCCCTTCCTCTCTCCAAAGTCCATGCCTTCTGTGTCCAAACACTCATTCCTTCCCCCACCTCAGCATCTCTTTCCCTCCCTTCCTCTCTCCCAAGTCCATTTCTTCTGTGTCCAAACACTCATTCCCTCCCCCACCTCAGCATCTCTTTCCCTCCCTTCCTCTCTCCCAAGTCCATTTCTTCTGTGTCCAAAAACGCATTCCCTCCCCCACCTCAGCATCTCTTTCCCTCCCTTCCTCTCTCCCAAGTCCATTTCTTCTGTGTCCAAAAACGCATTCCCTCCCCCACCTCAGCATCTCTTTCCCTCCCTTCCTCTCTCCCAAGTCCATGCCTTCTGTGTCCAAAAACCCATTCCCTCCCCCACCTCAGCATCTCTTTCCCTCCCTTCCTCTCTCCCAAGTCCATTTCTTCTGTGTCCAAAAATGCATTCCCTCCCCCACCTCAGCATCTCTTTCCCTCCCTTCCTCTCTCCCAAGTCCATTTCTTCTGTGTCCAAAAACGCATTCCCTCCCCCACCTCAGCATATCTTTCCCTCCCTTCCTCTCTCCCAAGTCCATGTCTTCTGTGTCCAAAAACCCATTCCCTCCCCCACCTCAGCATCTCTTTCCCTCCCTTCCTCTCTCCCAAGTTCATGCCTTGTGTCCAAAACGCACTCCCTCCCCCCTTTTGTGTTCCGTGTTTGCCTTCCAGCCCATCTTTGCAACTTTCTCAGCAAAACGAAGCTCAAGCCGCGAGGCTTGTCTTCTGCTTCCTGTCTGCCCTGCCGCGCACAAATAGCCGAACGGAAGTATTCTCCGACGTCAGCGCTGACGTCGGAGGGCAGGCTTTGCTTAAGCCCTCCCTCCGACGTCAGCGCTGACATCGGGGAACGCTTGCGATCGGCTATATGTTAGCTGCAGGGCAGGCAGGAACAGAAGACGAGCCTCGCGGCTCGAGTTGTATTGAACTCCGCGGGTCCCCCGTCCAGCTTTCTCCTGTCCACGTGGGGCGGACCGCCCCTCTCCCTAGACTGGTGGTACTGCCCTGATGGCGGCCCTGACCGTACGGCACACCAGGCAACATCTCGCGGCACACTAGTGTGCCGCGGAACAGCGGTTGAAAAACACTGCAATAGGCAACCTAGGCTTTGACACACTACTGATATGCCTGGACCAGCTGGTAATTTTGGAGTGTTGAAAGTCGGCTCTTTATTTTATGCATCAGCAGGCAATGCCAGAGCATCGCTGGGAGTGCTACTTTTAATATTAATGAGCTCATTTTACTACATTTACATAGTAGAACCGGAGGCTGCTAGTGAGCTTGGAAAAGACTGCAGTGAGCCATTGTGAAACACTTTGATGCTAAACCAGTAAGATCTAGTTTAGCGTCAATAATTAAAGACACGGTAAGTTTAGAGTGTCTTGGCCCGTCTCCTTTTTAACACTAATACCAGTAGTCTTCTCACTCCTAGCAGACAGAACACTTACTCTGTGCTCTGACTGTAAGACTTTGGCTCTAAGTTCCCCCTGTCTTCCCCTCTGTCAGAATTTGGGACCAAGCATTCACCAGATCCTCATCTCTCCAGTTTCCAATTAGAGAGCTGCACGGGAACGGGGACGACGGGAATTCCACGGGGATCCCATGGGTTCCCCCTTTGGGTCGCGGGGATCCCGTGGGGACGGCCCCTAGGGTCGTAGGGACGCCTCCGAGGGTTGCGGGGTTCCTGCGGGGTTGGATGCGAGGCTTGTCTTCTCCCTACCTGCCCTGCCGCAGCAGACAGCCGATCGGAACGGAAGTCTTCCACGATGTCAGCGCTGACATTGTAGGGAGGGCTTAAGCAAAGCCCTCCCTCCCTCCGATGTCAGCGCTGACATCAGGAAAACTTCCATTCCGATCGGCTTTGTGCTGTGATCGGCAGTGGCGTACCAAGGGGGGACGGGGAGGGTGGTCCGCCCCGGGTGCAGCCATGGGGGGGTGCACAGCCGGCCAGGTCCCCTTACCTTTGTGGCGCTTCCTCCGACCGACCGACAACAGGCCCGGTCCGACAAACCTCCCTGCCTTGTAGCCGCACATCTAAATTACTTTCTTACAGCAGCTTCAATACTCCAGCTGCTGTAAGAAGGTAATTTAGATTCGCAGCTACAGGGCAGGGAGGTTTGTCAGACCGGGCCTGTTCTGTTGTCAGTCGGGCGGGGAAGCGCCACAAAGGTAAGGGGCAGGGAGGGAGGAAAGGTGGAGTGGAGAGGAAAAGACGCTTAAGGTAAAACTGAGGGGGGAAAAGGACGCTGAAAGCACTGGGGAAGACAAAGGGGTGGAGAAGGACACTGAAAGAACATGGGGGAAGAAGGACGCTGAAAGGACATGGGGAAGACAGAGGGGGGAGAAGGACGCTGAAAGCACATGGGGAAGACAAAGGGATAGGGAAGGATGCTGAAAGGACATGGGGAAGACGGGGGGAGAAGGACGCTGAAAGGACATGGGGAAGACGGAGGGGGAGAAGGACGCTGAAAGGACATGGGGAAGGCAGAGGGGGGAGAAGGACACTGAAAGCATATGGGGAAGACAGAGGGGGGAGAAGGACGCTGACAGGACATGGGGAAGATGGGGAGAAGGACACTGAAAGGAAATGGGGAAGAACGAGTGGGTAGAAGACGCTGGAAGGGAAGAAGACAGAGATGTCAGACTATGGGGGGAGCGGAGGGAAGAAGATGGGTGCCAGACCAATTTGGAAGGGGGGAGAATGGGAGAGGCACAGTAACAGAGCAAATGGAAGACGCAGAGAGAAGAGAGATAGTGGATGGAAGGAATAGAATGAGAACATGAGGAAAGCAGAAACCAGGCAACAAAGGTAGGAAAAAAATTCTATTTCTTTTTTTTTTCTTTTCTTTAGGACAAAGTAGTATATTAGTTGTGTTGATAAAAATTTATGAACATTAGAGGCTTTGGTAGAAACCCGTTTACAAAGTATGTATTCTTCCCAATTAATATTTCCAAATTAATAAAGTCTTTTTGCTTATTTGTAAATGGGTTTCTGCCAGAGCCTTTAATTCAGTAGCATAATTAAATGAAATAACTATTTCTGTAGTTTATAGGGACGGGTGGGGACGGAGGGGATTCCTCGCGGGGACGGGTGGGGACAGGGGATTCCTCGCGGGGACAGGTGGGATGAAGGGATTCCTCGCGGGGACGGGTGGGATTCCTCACGGGGACGGGTGGGACTTTGGCGGGGATGGGTGGGGACGGGTGAGATTTCTGTCCCCGCGCAACTCTCTATTTCCAATCCTTTCCCTGTTAGGACTGTGGGCTATTAGCAGCCTCACTCTCTATCTCTCTGCCTTCTGAAAATGGGGCAAACCTCCCTGCTGATCTTCCTTCTTCCTCTAGAAGGCACTCTCTGTGCTAAAATGGCAACCCCTACTGTTCTCACTCTCATGCGGGAACCAGCCTCTCTTTACTTCTGTGAGCCCCAGGGGACAACTTAGGCCTGGATTCTCTGTATGGTGCCGATTTTGGTGGCTGCCGATCGTGTGTCGATCATGCAATGGCGCTGTAAAGAGAATCGCGCCTCTGGAAATGTAGGCTAGGGCTTTCCGGGCCTACATTTCCGGCATCAGTGTTAGGCGGCCCACAGCACCTATGGAGGCATGATTCTAGTGCTGGATTTTTAGGCGTCTTGAAACTCAGTTAAACATGTCATTTAAACAACGTTTGGCGCTGGTTAGAGAATCTGGGCCTTATAGACCAGACTGGCAGCCCCTATGCTTTCTCCTTCTGACCTTGGTCCTTAGAGCAGGGAATCAAGGCTACTGATGGGCCTCAGAGTGGAGTTCTCAACCTGTGCAGTAGAGAATGACACGGTGACAAAATTCATCACCGTTCCCGTCCCTGCGAATAACCGCGGGAAATAATCCCATGTCATTTTCTAGTGTCTATTTCAACCTCAGTCCTTCTATACCAGCATTCTTCAAAGCAAAGCTTGCGGGTCGTCAGTGGTTGTGGCCATTCATACTTTGATTCTTATGTGAGCCAAGGATAATGAAGCCATTGTGATATCACTGATGTGATTGGTTCTTAGGCACTGGTGGGATGAGGTATTATGACATCACAATATCTGCTCTGGATACCAGAGACTGTCATTCTGTAGTGTCTGTTTCAACCTCAGTCCTTCTACACCAGCATTCTTCAAAGCAAAGCTTGCGAGTCAGTGGTTGTGGCCATTCCTACTCTGATTCTTCCCTCTCTCCTTAAAGAATGGCATGAAGATGGTTTCCCGCGGTTATCCGCGGGGACGGGAACGGTGATGAATTTTGTCACCGTGTCATTCTCTACTGTGCAGTTGTACACTGGACTCCTTCAGGGAGGAAAAAGCCTAACTTCTCCCTAATCTTTGGGGTTTTATATTTCCTTCCCAAAAGCTAAAACTTCAATTCTATTGGGCTACTTCCCTTGAATAGGCCACTCCTTCATTATCCTTGAATGGCAGTAAACTGGAGCAAGATCCTAGAATGTTCCTTCTGGAACTGCATTGAGTAGATATATATTTATCTGGAAGCAAAAATACAAAACCACTGGATCCCTTTTTAGTTTTGTTCACCAGGGTAGCTGAATCAGTCCAATTTCCCCATTAATAAATGCCTGATTCCCAACAGATATTCCATATAGCATGGCCATTGGTAAAATGATGGAATTCCCTCCCTGCCATTCTGAGGACCTGTTCTGACCGTTCACAGTTTAGAAAAATGTTGAAGACACAAGTGAATGTGGAGGTTTTTCTCTGAAACTTTGTTAGGTGTATTTAATAAGAAACTTGAACTGTGATCATTGCACTATACTTAGTGACGATGGACAACATATAATTTCCTCCAACTTTTGACGTTATTTTTAGTGGATTAAACTATTACGTGGTTGCACTGTAATTGAAAGTATTTTGTAATTGTATTGTCTTTGAATTGCATGCTTCAATTGTTAACCGCTTAGTCATAGGTGGTCTAGAAATTTTAGAAATAAATAAATTACATTACATTACATTACAGATTTCTATTCCGCCATTACCTTTCGGTTCAAAGCAGATTACAAAAAGAGTTATGGAAGAAGGGTTACAACGTTAGATCAGAGAAGGTTTCCAAGAGAGGGAAAAGTAGGATCTGGGGTTAGGGAGGGGCATCGAGAGAGGAGCGTGGGAGCCCTGCTCCGCCCCCCTCCCGACACAGGAAAGCAGCCTTGACACAAAAAACTTCATCGGAGGTACCTGCCTCCATTTTTCAGCCCCTGCATCGAGAGAGGAGCGTGGGAGCCCTGCTCTGCCCCCCTCCCGACACAGGAAAGCAGCCTTGACACAAAAATCTTCATCGGAGGTGCCTGCCTCCATTTTTCAGCCCCTGCATCGAGAGAGGAGCGTGGGAGCCCTGCTCCGCCCCCTCCCGACACAGGAAAGCAGCCTTGACACAAAAATCTTCATCGGAGGTGCCTGCCTCCATTTTTCAGCCCCTGCATCGAGAGAGGAGCGTGGGAGCCCTGCTCCGCCCCCCTCCCGACACAGGAAAGCAGCCTTGACACAAAAAACTTCATCGGAGGTACCTGCCTCCATTTTTCAGCCCCTGCATCGAGAGAGGAGCGTGGGAGCCCTGCTCCGCCCCCCTCCCGACACAGGAAAGCAGCCTTGACACAAAAATCTTCATCGGAGGTGCCTGCCTCCATTTTTCAGCCCCTGCATCGAGAGAGGAGCGTGGGAGCCCTGCTCCGCCCCCCTCCCGACACAGGAAAGCAGCCTTGACACAAAAAACTTCATCGGAGGTACCTGCCTCCATTTTTCAGCCCCTGCATCGAGAGAGGAGCGTGGGAGCCCTGCTCCGCCCCCCTCCCGACACAGGAAAGCAGCCTTGACACAAAAATCTTCATCGGAGGTGCCTGCCTCCATTTTTCAGCCCCTGCATCGAGAGAGGAGCGTGGGAGCCCTGCTCCGCCCCCCTCCCGACACAGGAAAGCAGCCTTGACACAAAAATCTTCATCGGAGGTGCCTGCCTCCATTTTTCAGCCCCTGCATCGAGAGAGGAGCGTGGGAGCCCTGCTCCGCCCCCCTCCCGACACAGGAAAGCAGCCTTGACACAAAAATCTTCATCGGAGGTGCCTGCCTCCATTTTTCAGCCCCTGCATCGAGAGAGGAGCGTGGGAGCCCTGCTCCGCCCCCTCCCGACACAGGAAAGCAGCCTTGACACAAAAATCTTCATCGGAGGTGCCTGCCTCCATTTTTCAGCCCCTGCATCGAGAGAGGAGCGTGGGAGCCCTGCTCCGCCCCCCTCCCGACACAGGAGAGCAGCCTTAACACAGAAAACTTCACCGGAGGTGCCTGCTTTCATTTTTCATCCCCTGCACCGAGAGAGGAGCGTGGGAGCCCTGCTCTGCCCCCCTCCTGACACTGGATAGCAGACCTCTATTGTTTGTTTAACTGCATGCTCTCTAACTAGCATATCAGCATACACAACCACACAACTACTATAACCAGTAACAGTATTTTACTCAATCCTCTTTAACTTAACTGATTGCTCTCTGACTCCTTCCTTTTCTATCCCCCAGCTTTCTCTCCTCCACTTGCTCCTCCAGCTGACCAATAATAACACTTCAACTCCAAGCTCCAGATCTAATTCTATAAAAACTGACTCACACCAAACTCTAACTCACCAATAGAACCAAACCGAGTTTCCCCTGACAGAGAGTTTCCCCTGAATCCCTCCGCCTAACGCCCAATCCCCCCTCCTGCCATGCCACCAACTATCCAGGCCACCACCTTCCCCGCCCCTCCTCCCACCACTTTACAAACCACCCTCCCGCCCATCCCCACCCCCACCATTCCCACTACACTTCTTACAACACTATACTTTACCATCCCCATTATTACAGGCCAAGGCAGATACGGTGATATCTCCCCCCAACCTAAAAAAAGCCGTTCCAGAAACCCTGCCAACCTCATCCCCATTCTTCCCTCGCCACAAACCCCCTCTCACAACACACTCAAATTGGCACTCATCAATGCAAGATCAGTCAACAACAAATCCTTCCTCCTACATGACCTCATCTGCGACAAGACTTGGGACGCCCTCATGATCACCGAAACCTGGCTCCAAGACAACGAGGGGATAACACTAGGCGAACTATGTCCCCCAGGCTACCAGGCTCTAACCTGCTCACGTACCACTGGAAAAGGAGGTGGAGTGACTTCCATTATCAAAACCTCCGCCACACCAAAACTAATAAACTCCATCAACATTCCCTCCCTAGAAGCTATTGCGTTCACTTTAGGCCAAAAACAAAAAACCGCCCTCATACTCCTCTACAGAACCCCCAACTCCCCAGCAGATACCCTAGAAACCCTCCTCGAATTCATCACTGAACTAACCATCTCACACAAACACATGACAATCCTAGGAGATTTCAATTTCCCAGACTACCCCAACACCTCAGGACAAATAGACAACTTCCTCTCCTCCCTCTCCGACCTAGGATTCCACCAAACTATAACCACCCCCACTCACTCAGCAGGCAACATCTTAGACTTGCTTTTCACCCTCAAAGACCCAACGACAAAACCCCTGCAAACCTACACCTCCACACCTGTGCCATGGTCAGACCACCACCTCATTGAATTCGAACTCCCACTCGGTACTACCCTAATCCCACGTAAAGATCCCACCCCCCCCCACCCAACGTCAACTTCCTAATTCGGTCAACCCTCAAGATATGACCGCAGGTATTCGTACCCTAAACGAATCCTATACCCAACATCCCCTATCAATTGACCTGGCAGCCGCCACATGGCACTCTAACATCCAATCCCTCTATAATAACCTGGTCCAGACAAAAACAACCCAAACAATCACCAACAAAGCACCTGCTCCCTGGTACACTAATGACCTCCGATCCATAAAACGATCCCTGAGGAAAGCAGAAAGGATCTGGGCCAAACATCCGAACATTGAAACCAAATCCCACTGGAAAAACATATCCACCACATACAAAGCTGCCATTCTAGAAGCAAAAAAGACCTACTACTCTCGTCTCCTACAACAAGCCCCTTCCAGATCAAAACAACGATTCACCCTCACCAACCATCTCTTCACCAACGCCCAAAGGAATAATCAAATCAACCAAACAGAACTCAATAGCGAAACTCTCTCGGACTTCTTCCAATCCAAAATACAAAACATCCGAGCTAACCTCGACCTCAACACCAAGCCCACTCCCACTCAGCTCCAACCAACTCCATACACCCCCCCTTCCGCCTCTCTCTCCCAATTTCACCTAGCCACTCATGCGGAGGTCCTCGAAACCTTGAGAGAACTTAAACCCTCCAACACCATCCTCGACCCCTGCCCATCCAGCCTCCTGCTGGCTGCCGGAGACGCCATGGCAGAATCCATCCTCCCCATCATTAACACCTCTCTAACTACTGGAACTGTCCCCCTCAGCTGGAAATCAGCTATTATCAAGCCCACTCTCAAAAAACCCTCCCTTGATCCTAATGAACCTGGCAACTATCGCCCAGTCTCCAACCTCCCAATTGTCTCCAAACTCCTTGAACGAATCGTACTCCATCGCCTACACCCTTTCATCGAAGAACAAGCTGCCCTATCCCCAGTCCAATCCGGCTTCCGCAAGGGCCACAGCACAGAATCAGCTCTCATTGATATCATTGACGACAGCTGGTCAATACTGGACAAAGGCAACGACGCCCTACTAGTCCTACTTGACCTTAGCGCTGCCTTCGACACAGTTGACCATCACCTACTCACATCTAGGCTCCACGACCTCGGAATCAAAGACACAGCCCTCCAATGGATCACCTCCTTCCTTCACCAAAGGACCCAAACAGTCCTACTAGGTACAAATAAATCTAACCCTAAGCCTATCAAATATGGCGTTCCTCAAGGCGCCCTTCTATCCCCCCTCCTATTCAACCTCTACATCAACCCCGTCATCGACATAGCACAAAAATATAAAATCAAAATCCACTCTTATGCAGATGACATCCAGCTGCTCCTCCCCTTAGGCGAAAACCGGCCATCCCAAATTGCTAACCTCGAACTCTGCCTCACTGACATGAAAACTTGGATGTCAAACAACAAGCTTCAACTAAACGCCTCCAAAACCGAACTCCTATGGATCAGAAACAAAAACACCAAATACCTACGACCTACACTAACATGGGATTCCACTCGACTAACGGCAGCAGATCAAGTTCGCAGCCTAGGAGTAACCCTAGACGGACACCTATCCTTATCCAACCACATATCCCAAGTAGTCTCCACCTCCTTCTACTACCTTCGCCAACTGAAAAAGATCAAACCCTACATCTCCAAACCAGACCTCGCCCAACTCCTATACGCATATGTCCTCTCCAGAATGGATTATTGTAACGCGCTATTTAACGGACTAACCAAAAATAATATCAAACGCCTCCAACGGGTCCAAAATGCAGCCATCCGCCTCCTACACAACCTCAACTACCGCGATTCCATCTCCCCGGCACTCCATGCTGAACACTGGCTCCCAATTAGCCAACGCTGTATTTTCAAAGCCCTAGCAATTGCCCACAAGAGAATCTACTCCACCACTCCCTCCTATATAAAATCCAAGCTTCCCATCTACAACCCCACTCGCACCCTCCGCTCAAAGTCAGAGACACGCCTATGCGTCCCCCCCGGAAGATCCCTGCTCACAGAAACTGCCCACAAACGATCCTACAGCCACTTCATTCCTCACCTCTGGAACCAACTTCCCCCCCAACTTAGACAACAGAACTCATTATTAGCATTCCGTAAATCAGTAAAGACCCTCCTCTTCAATTAAAGCTCCCCTCTATCTCTCCCCCCCATAAGCCCCACCCTCCACTCCCCTATCTCCTTCCCGAAATTCCAGTATTCCTCTCTTACTCTATCCACTTAAAAAAAAAACAAAAAAAAAAAAACATTGCACCCATACGCTTATAACTTTCCTAAACTACTGTATTTCCCCCCTCTCTCTCTTTGCTCAATCCCCCTGTATTTAACTCTCTCCAAAAACTATAAATCCACCCACTAAACCTGTTGTACTACTTATATGTCTAATTTACTCCGCAGTGTGTATGTTCAATTGTAAACCGTTCTGAGCTATTGGGAGGACGGGATAAAAATCTAAATAAATAAATAAATAAATAAATAAATGGTAAGAGGGGGGTTAAGCTTTATCATGGTATTAAGCTTTATTAAGGGATTTCTTGAAGAGTATAGTTTTTATTTCCTTTCTGAACATCTTGTAGTCTGGGGTTGTTGTCAATAGGTTAGAGACTTGGTTGTCTATCTTCGTTGCCTGAGTGGCCAGTAGTCCGTTGTGTAGTTTTTTCCGTTTTACTTCTTTGATTGGGGGGTAAGTGAATGGGGTGTGTGTTTTTCTATGCCTGGTAGAGGTGGTTTGGATGAGGCGGTCGTTTAGGTAGGTTGGGCTGTCTCTGTTTATAGTTTTAAATAGTATACAGTAGAATTTAAATTGTATTCTTTCCTGGATTGGAAGCCAATGAGAATTGATGAATGCCTCAGTAATGAAGAATGACCTAACCTTTTGGATAACCGCCTAGTGTCATGTGACTGTTAAGGGTGTTTTCAGAATTCTAAGATGTCCGAAAAACGGCATAAATCGGCGCCTGGATGTTTTTCTCCCCAAAATGTCCAAGTGCCAATTTTTGAAACTGTCTTTCTGGACGTCTTGCAAGGCACCCTGGCTGCTTTACAGCCAAGACTAAAGGGAGCATGATGGAAATGTGTTATGAGCGGCCTTATACATGGAAGTCTTATGCTAATAGCCAAACCTTTCCTAAGACATTCTGGATGGAACTTAAGACGTTCTGCGTTAGACCTGTTTTAGAAGCATCTAAGTGCCAAAAGATACCCAAACTGACCAGATTAAGTTTAGAAACCCTACACACAGTTCCCCAGTAGTCACTGACCCACTCCCACCCCCCCAAAAAATCTGAATTAAATAGTACATACCTGTCTTTAGAACAGCAGCACCTGGTATGGGAAAGCCTAGTAGAGCAGTTTTGTTAGTGGACTACCGAGCCATAGAGAGGAAGACGCAGGCCCATAAGCCACTCTAACCACTACATTTATGGTGGAAAGTGTGAGCCCACCATAGTCCTACTATACTGCCATATATGTGCTATCTGCAGCCATAAAGGCTATTGGGGTGGTAGACAGGTGGGTATAGTAGGTTTTGGGGGAGTTTTAGAGGGCTCATCATACATTAGGAGGGGGTTATGTTGAGATGTACATCTAGCACCCTTTATGTGGCGTTCACAGCAGTGTCCTCTATCGTGCCCATTGCTCTCTTGTTTTTTTTTGTGTGGCCACTCCATTACAATGCTGGCCCCTCCCATGTCCAAATGATCTGGACATTTTGAACTTGGATGCTATGTGGTTGACATTGGTGAATAAAGTCGGACGTCCTAAGGGCTGAACATCCTGGTGGTCAAGACGTCTAAGTAGGCGATCCTCCCCCCCTCCCAAAAAAAAATTGGACTGAAGACACATTTGTTTGTAAATTAATAAATTTTCATTAGATTGCATTATTTGTTAAATTTTGTAAACCGCATCGAACTTATCGGTTATGCGGTATAGAAATGACTTGTTCTTCTTCTTGCGGTGGCCAGTTTCAAAAATGGGCGTTTCTCCGCCTCCAGCTTTGGACATCTTGTGGGAAACATCCAGAGTTGGACTTGGACGTCAAAAATGACCCTCTGTGTGAGCCAGGCAGGTGACAACAGTCATTTCTCTTTCCTCACCTATGACAAGCTATGGGGTGCAAGGAGCAGATCTTTGGTGAGTTTCTTTCTTTTTTTCCATCAGTCTCTCCATCTCAACCCCCGCCCTCGTGCCGCTCACACCTTCTGTTTCCTCCCTCAGTGGGTCCTTCTCCTCCAGCGAGACTCTCTGATAATTCTCTCCCTGTTGCTTGCGGACACCCCTGCTCCATGCTCTGCTACAGCTTTTGGCTTTAGTTGCCTGGTTTGTACAATTGTTCTCTTCATTTTTTTGGCTAGCTGCCTCCCCTTTGAATAGCTCCTGGAAACCATCCTTCCCCTGGACAAGATCGCACTCTTTCAGCTACTCCTGGGATACTCTAGCTTCCGTTCGTGAGCTCATCCCTCTATCCAAGCACAGGCAAGGACTTATCATGCCTCATCTACGATAACAGGTTATTCCCAGTGGGGAAACCCCGTCTTAATCAAGCTTGCACTGTGCTGGGTTTCTGTTATTCCAAATGGTATAAAAATTCTTCAGACAGATGGGATGAAATTGTTCATTTTTCTCTGGAAATCTGTTTATTGCATGCGGTGAGAAACCGCGCCAAAGACTGAAACTGCCAGAAATGTACACAAGAGTGATATAGGCAGATACCACAAAGTGACATTCTTGGCAGAGTTTCTTTCATTGCAATAATATTAAAATGCTTATTGTATAGCCCTGTCGAATGTAGTGTAGGCCACTGGGAGAAAGCCATAATTGGAATGAGACCTGTGCCCTTGTCACTTGATCTGTTATTCGAGAAAACAGGCAGAAACAGTTTCTGGTTTCCTCTCCGCATCTGGGAAGGGAGGGTGGCAACATCTAACTTGAAGAATTTCTAGAAAGGAAGATGTCAAAGGCCGACTGTGATATCCAACTGTCCGAGCGCCAGGAAGTGAATAACATCTTTGCTATGGAATGCTGGGAATGCTCTGGCCCCTGGAGTGGTGCCGTTTCAGTGCTCCGTGGCTGGGAATCGTCCAGTGCACATTGTTCTCTGCTCCAGAAAGCGAAGTGATGTAGTGTAATTCTCAAACTATGTGTTGGGTTTTGGTTTTTTTTTTACTCCTTTGGCATGTGATTAATGCAGCTCAGCAGAGTTCAGATGGCATGGCTGTCTGGTTCACGCAAAATACATTTTTAAGATCCTTCCTTACCCCCATCCTGCGCAAACACCAGGAAACAGCCTTGTTTGCTCTAAAAGAGGGACAAATTAGGCCCAGATTCTCTATATGGTGCTGATTTTGGTGGCCACCTAGAAGTTAGGCCTCGGAAACTAGTCATTTTTAAGTCGTCCCCCCATCCTGCGCTAGCATCAGGAGACAGCCTTGTTTGCTCTAAAAGAGGGACAAATTAGGCCCGGATTCTCTATATCAGGGATCTCCAACCTGCGGCCCCGTGAAGTATTTTGTGCGGCCCCGGTCGAGGGCGATGCAGTGTTTTCCTCTGCTGCCCCCTGTTTACCGTCTTGCCGGCTCCCTCCTCTGTCTTGCTGCAGCGTTTGCGCGGCCCCAGAAACATTTTTTCCGGCCAATGCGGCCCAGGGAAGCCAAAAGGTTGGGCACCCCTGCTCTATATGATAAGAAACTCAAGAAACAGTGCCAAAGAGTGAAACTGCCAGAAATGTACACAAGAGTGATATAGACAGATACCACAAAGTGGCATTCTTGGCAGAGTTTCTTTTATTGCAATAATATTAAAATACGTTATTGTATAGCCCTGTCGAATGTAGTGTAGGCCACTGGGAGACATCTCTCATGTCTCCCAGTGGCCCACGCTAAAAGAGACATCTCTCATGGCAAATCCTGTATTGGCCTGCGTTGACATCAAACTCATTTCTGGAGTGTCAAGTTCTGTGGTCGCACCTAGCCCAGTGCCATTGGGCATTGGTTAATAATTCCTAGGGGGGAGAGCATTATACTCCCTCTTTGTATTGGCGACAGACTTTGGCATGATTTGGAGGCGCGAATGCATCCCAGTGCCATCACTGGCCATCAGATTTTAAGGTTTTTGCTCACAGCTCTTGTGACTGAGCTATGGCCTACCTCTAAGGCAGTGCTCTGATGGATTTCCATTTAGAATGAAAGTTTCTATGATGTCTGATTAAGGGGCAGGAGAGAATTAAAAGGAGCAAACACTTCTCTGCTCCCTGGCTCTGTTGGAACTAAGGATTCTGCCAAGGTAGTGTTCACAGCTGCTGAGAGAGAGACAGTCAAAAGTACAGCAGGGGTGGTATCTAATCACCAGGGCTTAGGGTGCAAGAGTCTTGGTGCATGGTCCTCACAGGGGAACGTCCAAGATAGTTTGCAAATGGAGGCTCATGGCACCGGATCCCAGCCCATTTCCAACCGAGCTGGAAGCCCAAAGATCGGAAGGAAGCTGCTGGGTACAAGGGAGAACTTCTCCCCCCCTAACTGGGTCCATTTTCCAGGCAAACTCAGAGCTTGCATCATTGCTGTGATACTACACCATCTTTGAGCAGGTTCGGGCCGGGTGAGAACAATGCTTGGTCAGAACCAAATCATACCATTTCCCAAGTGCTTACAGATATAGGGACAAACATTCCATTCCTCTGAAAAATGCGAGTTTGTTTTCTTTGTGTTGGAGATCGTCAAGCTAGACCCTCTGGAACTCCGCACTCGGTGTTACATGCCATTCCTATGCTGTGTAATGCTTTAAATAGTTGTTCGGATCATGTGTTCGCAACCAAGTTAGTTGCTCGTGTAAGCCTTTGAACTTTCTGAGTGGTCCAGTAGTAAAGGACAGACTCCCATAGCTGGGATGTTTTGCATCTTTTCTCAGGCAGTGCTGGAAGTTCAGTGCATGGTTCTTAACTTAGAAACCGTCCTTCGCTTTTTTTTTTTCTTAAGCTCTGCAAAACAAACAAATTATTATAATTCATTCCAGCCTTGGGAATTTAAAAAGTGCAAGAGCGAGTGACTGAGCGAGTCGTTACATATTGTAAGTCCTCCCAGCTCTGAACAGGTTTGGCACAGGCTTCCCCAGGACCCTTGAAGGATTCTAGACCTGGGAATTCTGTTCATTGTATAACAGTCAAGAGATAAAAATAGGATCTGGGAAGCGGGCTGGGAGTAAGGCAGCGGAGACGGATGGGTTGGGATTGAGAGCAATGAACACAGAACCAAGAGAGTTGGGGGGGGGAGGGATGAGTTATGGCTTGCCTCAGAACCTTTCTTCTGGTTAAAGCTGCCGAGGTGTGGCCGTCATCCAAAGGGAGGTACTTACACAATGAACCTCGAATAAGGACCCCCAGGATAGTTTCTGAATTTCTGCAGAAATGGTGTTCCGAAAGCAGGCCGTTGGGGGGAAATGTTTTTGGTGGAGCTACCCACATACATTTCTGACTGGATATTTTGCAAACTGTGAAACTTTCCACATGACTGATCAGAATAATCCAGAGGTGATGACACAGCTGAGTCTTCCAGGGCAGACGTTCTTCTTTCAGATGGAACCAGTTTCTGAGAGTTATCCTCAAACCCAGTGCAAGATACATTAGTCCACTGTAAAGGGATCACATACAACTTGTGTACTGACTTTTTAAAATGTAAAGATGTGGAGGAGTCAAAAGTCCCCTTTTGGCCTAGGCCCTAAGGGGTAAATTCTCTATAGTACGTCTAAGCTTAGGCGTGCTTTAGACGTCTGGAGTAATTGAATAATTACGGAGTTAAGGGTCTTAATGAGCGTTAATTGGGAGTTAGACGTAGCTAGACGTCAGGTAGACGTCCAAAAAAGATAGGCGTAGGATAGACGTCTGAAGAAAGCATAGTCGCGTCTAAATATGTAGACGTGGGCGTGACGTGGGCGTGACATGGGCAGGCACTAGTTGGACGCTACTTAGGCGGCAGACCACGTCTAAATATCGTCTATAATGTAGGCGTAGGAAACGCTGGTCTAACGTGGATTTTGCTTCATTTCAATGCAGTTTCAACTTTCTTAATTCCAGCTCCCCTTTAGACGCGACTTAGACGTCCTTGGTGCTTTTGCAACAATAATTCCAACAGTGAGTTTGAATAGGTAATTTTCATCTTTTCTCTGTCCTAATAAATTTAATGACACCATATCAATAGAACACATTATATTGCCTGCCTCTACGTTCAGCTGTTTAAACACTCAGACCACCACTACGTCTACACTTACAACACATTACCAACCCAAAAAAACAGCCTAAGTCCCAAACACCCAAAATCAGACCTTTTAGGCGAAGGAGGGGCCAGTCCTTCGCCTAAAAGCTGGATTCTGTAACCGGTGTCTATCAAAAAGAACACCAGTTACAGAATTCCCCCCCCCCCAGCAACGATCGCGGTAGGAGAGATGCCTCATCTCTCCTGCCGCAATCCTCACCCCGAAGTGCCGCGGTTCGGGGGGGGGGGTCACCATCATGGCAGGGAAGATGAGCCATCTCTCCTGCCACGATCATTGCGGTGGGGGGTGGGCGGAGTACTGGGGCCGCTGAGCTGATCGCTTTAGCCACAATGAGCTTAGCGGCCCCTTTTCGGCACTTATACCTGTTTTGACTTGGTCTAAGTCAAAATGTATAACTGCTGACTAGGCAACCTGTTACACCTTTTGGTTATACCTGCTGTACGACTAAGTCTAGGTCGGCCGACCTCCCGCCCTTTCCCCTCTAAAATCGCTTCTTTTCCCTCTAGGCATTTAGAGGCAGGGGAAAGGCCTAAGCTGGTTTTAGATACGTCTAAAACCAGCTTTGTTTATCGGTTCTTAGATGATTTGGCTTTTTGATCGTCCAAGTACCGATTTAGGCCACTCTTTAGACGTTTTTTTTTTTTTTGCTTTGTTTTTATTATGAGTCCCATACTACTTAAAAAATACTATGAAAACTAGAATGAAAATTGAAAATATAAACAAAGAATGAGTCCGGTCTTTGTACCTGTCAGTGCATTATATTTTAATACTCGTGTGCAGGAAAGTTCTGTGATCTTTGGTTGGACCGAGACACAACATATTTGGACGCATGGTTCTATGCCATGCTAAGCCCTTTTGCCTTCTCTATTGTGCACTTGCTAGCCTAAGTCCTGGTGGGGCAAGATCAGGCCATCCTTTCAGTCTCGCCAGTGAATCGCTCTCATACATTGTCTCGGTGCAAAATTGACACCACAATGTCACTGGCACGGCGATGTGTCTGGCATAAAGTTTATACTCATCTCAGTCTATAATATCCATTCCATCTAGAGCTAGCCAAGGTCAGTGAAGATGCATATGTTGAAGGCATCTAAACACTTTGGCTCTAGCCCCCAGCAATACTGGATGGGGTCACTTAACCATACGGACATTTTCATTCTTTGAATTCTAGCTATGGCTAAGCTTGTTGAGGGATGGGAAATGCCCATCTCTGCTTCCTAATCTACTCTGGAAAAGATTAGGCCTTGGGTTTTGGCCTTTGCTGGTGAAATTCTCTCAGCCTGCTTGATCCCTGGCCTTGTGCCTGTAGTATGATATGGAAAATATCAAGAAATGAAACCTAGATTATCAGTTCTAATAGCTTGTTACTCTGTTTGGTCTTGAGTTCGGCATGATTGTCATTCTAGAGTGAGTTATATTCTCGCCTTTTATCTGCAGAAAGTTCAGGGTTGTATGTACCTAAGAATGCAATGATGGAAAAGTTTTTTGCGATTCTCACATTGCAATAGCAACTTTATTTAAGCCTGATGGCATGTTCCGTGCTTGTCCAGAATATTGTGTGATAAAGCAGGTCATAGAAACATAGAAATAGACGGCAGATAAGGGCCACGGCCCATCCAGTCTGCCCACCCTAATGTCCCTCCCCTACCTTTGCCCTGTGAATAGATCCCATGTGCCGATCCCATTTGGCCTTAAAATCAGGCATGCTGCTGGCCTCAATCACCTGCAGTGGAAGACTATTCCAGCGATCAACCACTCTTTCAGTGAAAAAGAATTTCCTGGTGTCACCTTGTAGGTCCAGCCAGGAGGTTCCACTGTGTCGCAGTGAGTCCAACTTTTTTCATGTTGCAGCACAGCCAGCATCGAGTTCTTTTGGTCATGGCATATCGTCATTTTATCTTCTCTCCCTCCCCATCTTACTTGCCTTCCCGCCCCTCAACCTTGTGGCATAATCCTCTTTCCTTTTCTCCCATCCATCCTCCAATGCAATCATCTTCTCTCACCTGGTAAAATTGTCTTCCTTTCCTTCACCAGTTTTCCCATTTGTAGCTCCTTGTCCTGTTGCTAAAGTCAGCTCCCTTGTTTTCTGGCCTGGCCTACTGTTGCTACAGTCACTGTGGGTAGGGGGGAAAGGAGTGGAGAGAGAGAGAGAGAGAGAGGCTGCAGAAGTGGTAGGGGAGTACAGGGAGAGATGCCAGACTCAGGGGTGGAGGGGAGGGGGAGATGGATGTGACAGTAATGAGGAGGAAGGAAAGAAAGAAGAAGAAATGTTATATCCGGGGGTGGAATGAAGGGAGAGAGATAGAAACAACAGGAAGGAGGTGATAGTTAGAGAAGGAGATGTTAGACTGCTAGGGAAAGGAGAGAAATTCATGATTGTGAGGTGGAGGGACAGAGAAAAGAAAAGATGCTAGACCATGGGGGCAGGGGGGGGTAAGAGAAATGGGACAGGGAGATGCTGGGGTAAAGAGGAATGGACACTAAGATGTTAGGCTGCAGTGGAAGGGGAAGCAAAAATGAGAGAGAAGGAGTGGGCTACAAGAGTGGAGGGAGAAAGAGTCAGGGAGGAGAGATGCTGGGAATGGTGGAAACATGTGGGAGAAGCCATAGAAGGTTGGAGATAAAGAGGATAGAAATGTGGTAATGGAGAATAAATGAATGATAGAAGGGAATAGGAAGCTGGGGAAGGAGTAAGACAAGAAGTGGGGCAGCTAGGGAGTGAGAGAAGATGGTAAGTTGATACAGAGGTGAAAAAATAAAAAGAAAGGGAAGAGTGAGAAAGAGGGTGAAATCTGAGTGACCAAAGAGACAGAAATGAAAGAAGGGAGAAAGAAGCAATACAGAAAAATACAGAAGAACCGCAAATAACTTTTTCATATGTTATTCACTGTTTTCTATTAAAAACCATCGTGAATATGGTGAAACCGCGAATAACATGGTGGGAGGCCTGGCCTGTTCCTGAACGAGAGGCAAAACACAGTGAAGAAAGTGCTGGGAATAGGCGATTTTCTCTGTAAACGCTTGGAATGAGCGATTTCTCTATGCAAGCTGATGTCATTTGGGGGGGGGGAGGAGCCAGCAAGCTATAAACCGTGAATAATCAAAACCGCAATTGCTGAAACCGCGAATATGGAGTGAGAAGTGTAGCATTACAATAATCTAACCGGGATAATATAATTGATTGGACCAAAATGGAAAAATGTGACCCCTTACGTGGAACGTAGCTATCACTTAATTGGAAATAAGTACCAATAATTGGCCTACACAAGCTCTAATTGCACTAATTAGAAGCAACATATGTAACTGACTAATGCCTTTATTCTGTAAACTGAGTACCTAACTTCTCTCGCGCAGCCAAAGGGGCCTGGGTAGGTCGGGAGCGTTCCCAGGATTTAGGTGCAAAATTATAGACTGCTTCTATTTCTGCGCCGAACTGACAGTATTTAGGGTGCGAGCCTTCACATCAGCCTTTGGCAGGTGCAAATGATGGAGCCTAAATTTAAGCCTGAGAATGACGTAGGCTTTACGGTCTATGCCATGGTCTCTGATTGATCAGTTTGCTTTCAATACATCGAGGCACCCGTCATGTTTTTCTGCTTTTGGTTATGCTTCCCACTGTAAGGGGCTACTCTAAATTTAAATATGTGGAAAAGATATTGGCTTTTCAGGCTGCTAGTTGGGAGAGAAAACTAGGCCCTATAATAGGTTCCTAAAGGATGAAGGGATTGAGGGTTACAGATAGATGTAGAGGTAGGTTACAGAAATGGTCAGGAACCACTTCACAGGTCACAGACCTGAAGGGCCGCTGCGGGAGCGGACCGCTGGGTGCGATGGACCTCTGGTCTGATCCAGTGGTGGCAACTTCTTATGTTCTTAATACGAGCATCTGTATCTTATGATCATTATAGGAAAATGTTAAAAACGTACTTATTTAAGCAATTTTGAGGGGAATAATGTGGATGTTATGTATATTTCCATTGTTATTTTATAATTCTCCGTGAATACACAGTTCTCTTTATGTTAACCGTATTCTGTAGAACTGCGAAGTGTTTGCGGTATATGAATGGAGTGTTAAAGAAATAGTTCTATATGGAACTGTCTTTATAGAGTTTGCACTTGGGCACCCAAAGGACATAGATACAATTGAATGGATGCCTGTGTTTAAAACTTGCGCCTAACTCAATAGGCATGGACGTGGAATGGGCATAGTTTGGGTAATGACTCAATTTGGGCATCCTTTGATTCATTTACATAACACTGAGCAACCTGGAATGTCCATATCATGCCTATATTGTACGCGAATGAAAACCAGGTCTACTTTTGAGCTTAGTTTGGGCTTCAAATAGATCTGAGCTATGGATGGAACGTAGCCACTCTTTGGACGTTCTTTTGGAACTTAGGCACAGTTTGGATGTTCTTAATGTGATCTGCTAAATAGCTCTCTGGGTTTTTATTTTTACTTTATTAAGCTCAAAATACATTTAATAAGGCACCACATAAACGGGGCACATCAAAACAGATATATTGCATGCAAAACCTATTTTTGTGGACAAACAGCAATGCTATTTGCTAATTAGAGGAAAAGATCCATTAACTGAAGCACAGCACATGAAAAACATAGCTTTAGTTTTCTTGCTAAAAAGCTACCCTTTTTTTCTGACTAAACAGTGCTCCAATCAGCTCATTCTTGAAAGCAAAGAAAGCACATGACAAAAATATATAGATTGCATACATAACTTCATTTGCAAAAGCTTAAAAACAGAAAAAAACTGATACAGACCTTAGCATGGCTTCTACTTCATTGCAAATGGAGGTGTGCAGCTGCACAATGCTGACCTCATTGTGAGATCATCAAGGTGCACCTGCAAGGTAGAATGCCACAATTAAAATATGTGCCGGGAGAGCTGAACTTATGACCTCTGAAAGAGGAGCACAGGGCTTTTACTTATTGAGCTATAGCAGCTTCTAGGCAAGTGTCTCTGACTACCCTGTGATATATCTTGGGGATTATAACATTAAGGACATTGTTTGGATGTCTAAATCTCACCTAAAACCTGATTCTCTAAAGGACGCCTAAAAAGTGAAACGCCCAAATAGTGTTGAATTCTGCTGAGTGCCATTCTACAAAGGACGCCTAACATAGGCACCTAAACATTTTGCAGAATCAGGGCCTTATTGTGCATCATCTCGGAACCTAATGTAGAATTCTAAAAAAAAGTCCAAACAGTTGACCATCATATCTCCCTGAGTCATGGATGCATCTGACCCCTACCCCCTAAAGTTTTGATCCCTAGGTACCTGCCTCGTTTGCCTATACCTTAATCAAGTAATGCCTATTGGAAAAACTCTAGACAACATCTAGAATACAGCCAAGAGAAGTTGATGGCAAGGTGGCTTACGTTTCGCTGTTAAATCCTAAGGTGCAAAGGCTCTGCAAAAGAGGATTCCTTTAACCATCTTACGAAAGGTCGTGGAATTATGCTCTTTCCTAAGGTCTTTCCACATTTAGGGGCCTGAGCTTGAAAAAAGGATCCGATTGAAACTTTGCTATCCCAAATTAATTAGTACAGTCCAATCTCAAAATCACACCCTGGCCGCACATACTTCCAATTACAAATTTTAAATGAGGGCCTACAACACCAACCTGGCTGCTTCTTGACTGTTCTGCCAAAATACTTGCTCTGACTGGGGTAATTATGCACTTGGTTGCATTGTTAAATCTCATCTAGATTAGGGATAAACCTGCTCCCACTCTGTCCTAAAGAACTTTGATCAGCATGCCTGCTCCGTTGTTGGACAAATGTACCCCAGTCCAAGGTGGTTCCTTAGACAGGAGACCTCTTATCTGTCCATCGGGCAGTAAGCACTCTACTGCCCCTAGAGTTTTCCCCAATTTATCTCTCTTCACTTATCTCCCCCTATGCTCCTCCCCGTAAATTCTGTTCATCGGGCAAACTCCTCTTATCTGTACCCTTCTCCTCCACTGCCAACTGCAGACTCCGTCCCTTCTTTCTTGCCGTACCGTATGCCTGGAACAGGCTACCTGAGCCAATACGTCAGTATTCAAATCCAAGCTAAAGACCCACTTTTTTTGAAACTGCTTTCAACTCTTAACTCTCACTCACTGCTGTCAGATACCTTTACCCGCTGTATCATTTCCTCTACCATAATCTCCCCTACCCTGAGATGTCCTGTGTCAAATTAGATTGTTAGCTCTTCTGAGCAGGGACTGTCAGCACCTTGCAGCGCAATAGAAATGATAAATAGTAGTATTTAGCTAGATCCCCACTCCTATCTAGCACTGCTAACACACCGACAATCCCCAGCCAGGGACCAGAAAAATATGTTCACCCCAAATCTAGTCATTAGGAATCAACCATACAGTGGCTGAGCGCCTGAATGCTATTTCCGCAACAAGAAAATAATTTTTTTTTTTTAAAAGAGAAAAATATTATTTAACCCCCAGAGGAGTCTCAGAGGAAAGCTACATGATTGCTTTTTCGTGCCTTCTGTGTCTGAAACAATCAGAGAGGTCATTAAGCTTTCGGCTGGTTGTTTCATAGCAGAGCGTCAGAGGAAGGCAGAGGTTTCAGCAGTCCTCCGAGGGTCAAGGTCACAGGGTTTCGTTTCCATCTTCTTAATTTCCCCATTGTTCTGGGTTCATCTTGGCTGACACACTCGGTCCAGGCCTTCTTCTGCAGCCCCGCCCCTGCCAGTCTTTGCTCATGGGGCCTCACGTCTTAAAGCAGCACGGCCGTGTAAATCTCCTCGGCGGCGAGCAAAATCGCCAGGGTCATCTGGATCCCTATATAGAAACGATAAATAGAAAACATATATAAAAAACCCAACAATATTGAATAATAAAACCCATCATTATAATGATTTCATGTTGCAATTTTACCCCCTGCTTTACTGACGCGTAGCACGGGTTTTAGCGCCGCCAGTGGCGGTAACTACTCTGATGCTCATAGGAAATTCATGAGCGTCGGAGCAGTTGCCGTCGCTGTCGCAGCTAAAACCCGCGCCACGCGTCAGCGAAGGAGGGCGAGGGTTAATTATTTACAAATGCGTTTCATTTCATTTTTTTGGAGGCACGAGGCTATAGCTCGGATGGTTTGTGTGTACGTTCATCCCCGGTGATCGCAAATAGTGAAGCCGTAACTCTCTTTGAACTACTAAGGGAAAAAACCTTGACGAAATCCAAAACCTCTTGTCCTCTGTCCCTTGTCCTTCTCTTCTGAAGAGATTCCTGAGCTATGACCACTTTTAGGTATCAGGACATATTTGGTTAATGCTCTGTAGCTCATTTGGAGTGACTCTGCTCCATAGAAGGACATTCAAAGCTAATTCTTTGCACAGCTCAGAATATTAATATTATTCCTGTGACTGACTGGTGCATATGAGATGTCAACAGCAGGGGGACAACTTTATAACAGGTTGTCTAATTTTTGCAGCAGATAAGCACGTAAATTGCAACTATTTTCTGAGGAAAACAGATTTGCATTCTCTCCTTTCAAAATTCACTCCGCACAAGGCCACAGGCCTATATATACCTGCTATTTCGTAGACACAAACTTCACACACATGCACATTTCAGAAAGTACGGGTGTATCTACACCCCACTTCCAGGAATACCACCACACAGGTTAACTTTGCTTATGTACTGGAGGCGTGAGCACGCGGTAAACGCATATACAGTGCTCTGGGCAGTCTTAGAAAAGGTCATTTGTATTTCACCGTTGGAAATACATTTTAAAATTACCCCCATAACGGACAGTCTCTGTTCCTTGGAGATAATAATCTAGTCAGGTCTGACAGATAAGATGTTCTGTACACAGAGAGCAAATTTGATGGATGGGATGAAAGCCAGAAGGGGAAACTTTAAATTGAGTAACCTCACATAGGACAAGCGTAGACCGTAAGCCTCTGAAGACAGGGAAGTATCTACTCTACCTGAATGTAATCTGTCATGAATTAGTTGGGACCCCCCCCCCCCCAAAAAAAAAAAAAAATAATGCCTATGCTACAAAGCAGGAGGCAGGCCATTCTTCAGAGAGTCACTGTGTTACATTACATTAGTGATTTCTATTCCGCCATTACCTTGCAGTTCAAGGCGGATTACATGAGATTTGTCGAGAAATTAAGGTAATACGTGTTGGGTAATTAAAACATTTTAGATGTGATAGAAGTAGACGGTTCATAGACAACCCCGCGAAAGACAAAGGCGCACGCCGACAACTGAGCGCAAGACGGAGGCGCGCGCTGAAGAAAATTACAGTTTTTAGGGGCTCCGACGGGGGGTTTTGTTGGGGAGCCCCCCCAGTTTACTTAATAGAGATCGCGCTAGTGTTGGGGGGGGTTTAGGGGGTTGTAACCCTCCACATTTTACTGTAAACTTAACTTTTTCCCTAAAAACAGGGAAAAAGTGAAGTTTTCAGTAAAATGTGGGGGGTTACAACCCCCTAAACCCCCCACAACGCCCCCACAACGCGGCGCAATCTCTATTAAGTAAAGTGGCCACGCCCCCCCGTTGGAGCCCTAAAAACAGTAATTTTCTGTGGCGCGCACCTCCGCGCTGCGCTCAATTGTGTGCGCGCACCTTTGTCCTGGTGCGCTTTTGATCTGACACTGGAGTAGACAGTGCGGTAGGTGGAGCTTGGGAAGGAACTGGTCGATCACGTCACCCCTTCAGAAAAAAAAAGCCAATTGCACATAGAATTACATAAAAGAGCACCGATAGCGTTCAAAGTTCAAATTCCGAGTGCTCCCAGTTTCATGGATAAATTTCTCACACCGCACACTTTATCTCGTTGTCTTAGATCTTCTCAAAATCTATTGACAGTCCCCTCATTGAAAGTTATCAACACATCGTTTTCGGTAACAGCCCCACTTACATGGAAACCCCCCCCTCCCGCCCGCTTTTTTAACCCTTTCAGGACCAAGGGACATATTTGTCCCATAACTTTAAAATCCTATCAATTTTGATTGGGATAGTCTACAGTTCTAAATTTGATATGTACGGATTCCATATGATACTGCCTTTATGTAAACAAACTGGTTCCGACATTCATTCATTAGCGTCGTTGCCAGATTGACGAGAAGATTCACTTGCCACACTGTCCATAAGCCAGAAGTGTGATTTTTTTAAAAAAAATAATGATATTTCACAAAAAAAATCAATTTTTTGGCATCTGCAAGCCCTTTTTACCATAAAAATGTCGTCAAAACCACAAAAATTGGCCTTCGATCCTTATGGTTAAGAGAAGAAAAGGGTTAAGAGAAGAAAAAAGTATCGACAAATTTAAAGGATCTCTTAAATGTTTTCTTTATAAAGATGCGTTTGAATTCTAATTCTGATGTCTCCGAACCTTTAATATTGCCTCACTCTCGGCAGAGATAAACATTATTATTTATTTCTCTTTCCCTTTCGGCTTTCTTCCCTCTCTTCTTGTTCTGCCTTTTTTATGGTTTTTTTTCTATACAAATCGTAGTTCTCCCTTTTTCCCATCATTCCGTTCGTCAAATTGGAGTCTTTGTATCTCGTCATGTTTTATACGATTGCTTCTATTCCCCCCATTTTAATTGTAAATCGCTTAGAATTTTATGTAAAGCGATTAATCAAATTTCAATAAACTTGAAACCAGAGTTGGAGGACCCTGACCTGAGTGGGAGGGTGGCGTAGTAAATAAAAGGCAGGTGAGGAGCGAAAGCATTTTAGTGGGCACTAAACCCCCCTGCTTCGTGGCTAGAACTGACGTTAAGGTCTAGTGCGCGGGGGCAATTTACTGCGCGTTAAAGCCCTAACGCAGCTTAGTAAAAGGAGCCCTAAGAATAGCCATATTGGGTCAGACCAAAGGTCCATCAAGCTCAGTGTTCAGTTTCCAACAATGGCCAGAGCAGCTCAAAAGTACCCGTCAGGATCCCGAAAACAAGACAGATTGCAGCTAAATATACCACCGGAGTCACTAACCTGTGGTAACTCAGTACCAGAAGTTTCTGGCTCTTGCAATAAATGAGTAGCACAACTTGGATTCAACTTCACACGTGGGCAGCGGAATGCTGTCCTCTTTTGGGGGGGGGGGGGGCTGGGAGCTCCGACCTGGCCCCGGCGAAATCCTGCGGCATCTCTCCTGATTCACCCACCCGCCTCCTCCCGGCGCTGTAATTTTAAATCTTCGGGCGGCACCAAGGAGCGGGCCTGCCCTCGGAAGCAGAATGAAGGGTTCTGGGACGGGCCAGCTCATTGGCGCTGCCTGGCGGCTGCCCGAAGATTTAAAGTAGAACACAAGGACATGGGAGGGTGGGTGAGCACCAAATTTTGGGGGGAGGCCTCCTCTGTTCTGACGCCTATGACCTCACATGCCCTATTTTCCCACCCATGAGCATGGGGTGCTAATATGCAACCTTAAATGGACTGGAGGCTTTCTAATACTCAGGATCCTACCAATAAACAATCCCCCTCCCTTTATGAGAACTCTAAAAGGCAGCTCAGCTAGTGGAGGAGTGTGTGGCGCAGTGGTTGGATCTACAGCCTCAGCACCCTGGGGTTGTGGGTTCAAACCCTGCGCTGCTCCTTGTGACCCTGGGCAAGTCACTCAGTCCTCCGTAGCCCCAGGTACGTTAGATAGATTGTGAGCCCACCGGGACAGAGAGGGAAAAATGCTTGAGTACCTGATTGTAAAAACTGCTTAGATAACCTTGATAGGCGGTATATCAAATCCTAATAAACTTGTTATGAGCCTCCAGAACAGACAGGGGAAAATGCTTGAGTACCCGAACTAAATCCATGAAAACCATTCTTCACTTCCCTGGGAGAATGGTATAGAAAATTAAAAGTTTCAGCCTCTGATAACCTGAGCTGGTATTGTGACATCATAATGCCTCATTCCACTAATGACTAAGAGCCAGCCTCAGCAGTGAGGTCACAATGGCTTGATTGTCCTATACTCAACTCACATAAGAACAGCCATACTGGGACCACCGAAGGTCCATCAAGCCCAGTATCCTGTTTCCAACAGTGGCCAACCCAGGTCCCAAGTACCAGACAGAAACCCAAAGAGTAGCAACATTCCGGAGCTGAGATTGTGATGTCATAATGCCTCATTCCACCAATGCCTAAGAGCCAACCTCATCAATGAGGTCACAATGGCTTGATTGTCCTATACTCAACTCACATAAGAACAGCCATACTGGGACCACCGAAGGTCCATCAAGCCCAGTATCCTGTTTCCAACAGTGGCCAACCCAGGTCCCAAGTACCAGACAGAAACTCAAAGAGTAGCAACATTCCGGAGATGAGATTGTGATGTCATAATGCCTCATTCCACCAGTGCCTAAGAGCCAACCTCATCAGTGATGTCCCAATGGCTTGGTTTCCCTACACTTGGCTCACTTTTGTTACATATAGCAGTGCTTTCGATTTCTAGAGACATTTATTTTTTCTTTAATTAAGGGGGGGGAGTTAAGATGTGTTATTTTACAGTTAACTCCAGTTATTAGTAACTAGGACTCCTTGTATAAAATGGGACCTGTGCTAAAATAGCCCGAGCTAGTGGGAAAATAAGCCATCTTCATGGTAGCCCACATTGATAACTCTTCTCCTAAAAGGTTGGTTCTCCATCCCTAACACAAGCTGGTATGGAAGATACAGGAAAGATATGCATCAGGATAAATAATAAAAGGCTTGTGTGATATAATAATATAAAGTTCTATTGTAAAGATGTTTATATGTACCGGTATGTTCTGTCTTAATTCTATTTGTTTCTTCTTCTTTTCTGATTCTACTTATACAATGATATTTTAGGATATTTGCTTAAGAACATAAGAATAGCCTTACTGTGGTCAGACCAATGGTCCATCAAGCCCAGTAGCTCGTTCTCACGGTGGCCAATCCAGGTCCCTAGTACCTGGCCAAAACCCAAAGAGTAGCAACATTCCATTCAGAATCCTACAGAATAGCAAGATTCTGGAATCCCAAAGAGTAACAAAAGATTCCGGAACCCCATAGAGTAGCAACATTCCATTCATAATCCTAAAGAATAGCAAGATTCTGGAATCCCAAAGAGTAACAAAAGATTCCGGAACCCCATAGAGTAGCAACATTTCATTCAGAATCTCAATGAATAGCAAGATTCCGGAACCCCAAGGAGTAGCAACATTCCATGCTACCGATCCATGGCAAGCAGTGGCTTCCCCCATGTCTTAATAACAGACTATGGACTTTTTCTCCAGGAACTTGTCCAAACCTTTCTTAAAACCAGCTACGCTATCTGCTCTTCCCACAACCTCTGGCAACACGTTCCAGAGCTTAACTATTCTCTGAGTGAAAAAAAAGTCTTTCTATTGGTTTTAAAAGTATTTCCCTATAACTTCATTGAGTGTCCCCTAGTCTTTGTCATTTTTGATAGAGTGAAAAATCGATCCACTTGCACCCGTTCTGAATGCTGGCTATTGCTGAAACATGCCCATGTTGCTTTTTAATTTGGTGAGTTTATGCAATCTTTAATATAAATATAAATCCACTACAGAAGAGCTGACAGGCGCCTTCAATAGCAGCAGAAGCCTAGCCCTACCTGTCACTCCTAGGGCAGAGTTAGCAGAGAGGCAGCCAGATGGCAGGCATACTTTACCACTCTATGAAAAGAAACATAGTGTCTGCAGGCCCTGGACAATCCTCGAAGGCAGGCAGAGACCCCGATAAGGAAATTCCGGCCATTATTCCCTGTTCTCAAGGTCTCCACAAGGGATTTCCTTCCCTGACTGCTGTGAAGGGAATTTACATTCATCGGGATCCCAGGCAATCCTTTGGTATATAGCATGGCTTTAAATGTTATCAATGCAGTACACACTCCCTTAGTATATCATCATTTTATCAGTGTTATCAGTGCAGTGTGATCCTTTGGCATCTCAGCACATTTATAAATGTTATCAGTGCAGTGCACACGTCTTAGGTATATGTTTATCACCATTTTATCAGTGTTATCACTGCACTTTGCTCTCCTTTCGTATATAATCACTTTATCAGTGTGATCAGTGCTTTATGCAGTGTGCGTGCTTTGGTGTACTAGATATTTTTCAGTGTTATCAGTGCTGTGGGTTCTCCTTTGATATACTGCAGATTATTAGTGCAATGTGTGTGGTTAGCTTATCGGTGTTATCAGTGCAGTGTGTGCTTCTCCAGTATATTACCACTGTATCTATGATATCAAGGCATTTATTTGATATATTGGCAAATGTATCGGTGCATTATCAGTGCAATGTGCCCTGCTTTGGTACATTGGCAGTTTTTCAGTATTATCAGTGCAGTGTGCATTTCTTTAGTATATCAGTGGTTTGTCAGTGATTATCAGTACAGTATTCTTTCCTTTGGTTTATCATTGTTTTTAAATAATCCATCTGAGCTATATTTCCAAGCGAGATGATTATACTTTCTGCACCATGAGTGCGAGCAGTTTTGGGAACCCCGACACCAATTCAGTTTTTCTCCATAACCGGTCAAGTCCTACTGCTAGGATTTACCCCCCCCCCCCCCCCACACACACACACACACACATACACTTTTTTAAAATAAAACCACAATAGCGGTTTTTAGCGCAGGCCGGCACGCTGAATGCTCTGCGCTGCTCCCGACACCTGCGCTAAAAACCGCTATTGCGGTTTTGTAAAAGGGAGGGAGGGTTAATTTGCCATCTCCAACTTCACCTCATTGATTGTACTTTTGCTAATATTTGATCATTTTACGACTGATATGTTTTAACAAAAGTGTACATTTTATGTGAAGTTGTATTTGATGTGCCCTTGGATGAATCTCTTCATAAAGGCAGTTAATAAAAGAAATAAATAATGAAAAATAAATGAATAAAATTGGATGAATCAGTACAGACATGCTTTTTTTTATCGACCCAGCTTCAGTACTAAAGTCCTACTGCTGCTCCAGAGTCCTCATTCGGTTAATAGTCAGTTTGTTCTTACAACATTCGCATTATTCTGATTTATGAAATTGTGAAATTGGTTTCCGGATATTCCTGGAAAGAAGAGAAGATAAGTTCTACGTGAGACCGTCTTTATTGATGAAACTTAAGCTTATCCTAGAAAATGGCCCCACCCTGGTCCCCGGTTTCCTCCGGCAGCTCAAGGGTGGGGTTTGCAGCAAAAGTTAAATGGTGTTGCAAAGCTTTCTGAAATTGTGACGTAAGATCAGCTTAAGCATATGCTCGCACTGGCGCCACTGTGTTTCCTGCTGTCTCTTTCCAAGCGAGCCTCTTGCTTTTGTACTGAGGTGCACGCACAAACTCTTCCTCTCGCCTTCTGTTTCTGAACATGTCCTTTTAAAAGTCACTCTTGGCCATTTGCCTGTACTTAGAGAATGACATGGTGACAAATCTCATTAATGTTCCCGTTCCCGCGGATAACTGCGGGAAGCCATCCCCAAGAGAATAGCATGGATCACTTCATCATATATCCAACCCACAAAAAGATAACATCATCAAATAAAGGGGTGGTTTTTTTTTGTTGTTTTTTTTAATAACTGATAAATTAATCAAACCATTTTTTTTGCACCTACAGTCAGGGCAGGATTAATTCGTCGAGGGTCCCTAGGCACACAAGTACACTGGGCCCCCCTGCCCCGCCCTACCTCACCATGCACCCAGGCGGAAACAGGAAGCTACGTCAGAGGGAAGCTTTGGGCAAGCAGCACCGCTCGCACAATTACAGTTCCCGTTGCCTTTCTTATCCGCGTTGCTTGCTTGTCTTACTTTCTGTCGATGGGGGGGGGGGCTGCATTGCTGATCGGGGTGGGGCCCGTGTTGCTGATCGGGGAGGGGCCCGCGTTGCCGATCGATGCTGGAGGGGCCCATCGCCATTTGGAAAAAACAATGTTGATGCCCTCCTTCATCGGGCCCCCCTGACCATTTCGGGCCCTAGGCACTTGCCTACTTGGCCTATTGGTTAATTCTACCCTGCCTACAGCGTCACGCTCCCTTGACCAAGAACAAAATTCCTTCAGTCTCGGCCGTCCAAAACAATATGCCACAGCTTCCTGGACGCCTGACAGGAAATGCCAACACAGCTAGGGGAAGAGGTCGCTTAGAACAGATCAGGGAGGGGGCTGCACCCCACTTCAGTTTCCTTTTAATGGTTTACAGCTTATCCTCAAGTGTTACAGCCAGAGGGGACGGGATTTGAAATACCTCCTTTCCGTGGTTACAGCCAAAACGGTTATATACAGGTTCTTGAGGGTTAAGTGACTGTGTTTCTCCTTCTCATAGAGGTGAGTTCGGGATTCCTGTAAGAGTTGAGGCCCAGTCTGGCTCCAGGCCTGGAAAAAGATGTGAAACATAGTGTTAAGATCTCCAAAAGGACTTAAGTATGCACATATTGATAAGTGGGGTTCATTGAGGATTCAGTGCAGGCAATGTTTATCTTGTCAGCTGAGCTAGATAGAAATGTGGTTAAAAGGGAAGGACTGCTGGAAGCACAGTCGGCTTCTTCAGGGCTTAGGTGATGCTCATCTTATTCGGCAATCTTTCTTCAGACGAACAGTGGCCTCTGTTGGAAACAGGACACTGGGCTAGATGGACCCAAAAAGGCAACTCTTATGTTCTTCAGTGTTCATGTGTGTGATACATCAAACATTTCGGTCTGTAGCTGAACAACAGCAAAAAAAAAAAAACAAACCCTCAAATATATTACTTCAGTTAAAAATGATGCAAGGTAAATTTGCAACCCAAAAGCTGTCCTAAATTAGGCTGCTTAGTTATGTGGGTGCCAGCACGGAATATCAGGGCTGCACCCGCATAACATTTAAAAAAAATATGATCCTCTGAGCCCCCTGTTGCCCTCCCCCCAGCTCACGGACAACAAGTAGAACCCCTAGAATGCCCCGCTAGCTGTCCAATGGGCTCCTCCCAGACCTACCTGTATCCCTAGTGGTCCAGTAGTGGTAGTTGAGGGAAGGAGTACACCCTGTGGCCTCACGCAGCAGCCATTAGGGAACAGCACCATAAGAAGCAGGAGTGAGGGGGCTGCACTCCTACCCCCAACAGCCATGGCTGGACCACCTGGGGGAGGGTCTCCTGGACAGCCTGGGGGGGGGGGTCAGAGTTGAAGGCAAGGGGGCCTTCTTGTTTTCTGCGGGCTGAGGGTAGGGAAGGGAAGGAGGGGTCCTGGTGTTTTGCAAAGAGACGATGGAGCTGGTTGAAGCTGGTGAAAAAAAAAAAAAAAAGGTGACCCCTGCTTTTGTGGATGTGGCATCTGACTGCCCCCAAACGAAAGGATACGCTACGCGCCTCGGAAAAAGGCAAGCACAGTTTCAGGATACTCAAAAAAAAAAAAAAAATCGACTGGGCGAGGATTGCTCGTAGCTACAGCAGAGAAATCCCCTCATTCTAGAACAGACTAAATGTGCGTAATGTTAAGCATATACTTACATGTGTACGTAGCAGTAGCAGGGCCAAGAGCTATTCTACAGCTGCGCATTTACTTGGAAAAGCGCATAAATCTTAGATGGGTGCTGACAGTGAAAGGGCATAGACAGGGCATAAACGGGGCGTACATTTACACAGGCAACTTACAAAAGATTATACATTGTGTGTGTTAAGGTTATATGTAGGAGCCAACAGTTACATGAACTGTAGAAATATTGCCGATGTGTGCGCAGTGGCGTAGCAAGGGAGGTTGGCGCCCGGCAGTGGCGTAGCAAGGGAGATTGGCGCCCGGCAGTGGCGTAGCAAGGGAGGTTGGCGTTCGGCATTGGCGTAGCAAGGGAGATTGGCGCCCGGCAGTGGCGTTGCAAGGGAGGTTGGCGCCCGGCATTGGCATAGCAAGGGAGGTTGGTGCCCGGCAGTGGCATAGCAAGGGAGGTTGGCGCCCGGCAGTGGCATAGCAAGGGAGGTTTGTGTTCGGCATTGGCGAAGCAAGGGAGGTTAGCGCCCGACATTGGCATAGCAAGGGAGGTTGGTGCCCAGCAGTGGTGTAGCAAGGGAGGTTGATACTCGGTTGTGGCGTAGCAAGGGAGGTTGGCGTTCGGCAGTGGCATAGCAAGGGAGGTTGGCGTTTGGCATTGGCGTAGCAAGGGAGATTGGCGCCCGGCAGTGGCATAGCAAGGGAGGTTGGTGTTCGGCATTGGCGTAGCAAGGGAGATTGGCGCCCGGCAGTGGCATAGCAAGGGAGGTTGGCGTTCGGCATTGGCGTAGCAAGGGAGGTTGGCACCCAGCAGTGGCATAGCAAGGGAGAATGGCATTTGGCAGTGGTGTAGCAAGGGAGGCTGGTGCCCAGCATTGGCGTAACAATGCCAGGCGGTAGCACCTGGCATTGGCACGCCAGGCACCCCCCCACACACACACACTCATCCCTGCTACTTGAGTTCCCTCCCCCCTCCCCATGTACCTCTTGAAATGCTTGCTGGCATGAGCAGCATCTATCCATCTGCTGCTCGTGCTGGCCTTGGCTCCCTTCTGATGTCACATCCTGGCCCCGCGCCCGGGGTGTGATGTCAGAAGGGAGCCGCGGCCGGCACGAGCAGCATGAGGAAGTTGCTGTTCACGCCACTGACCATTTCAAGAGGTAAGTAGGGGGCAGAGAGGAGGAGAAGCGCTTGCACCGGCGCCCCTGTGAAGATGGTGCCTGGGGCGGTCTGCATTTAGGCAGGCTGATGCCAGGCTACACCAGTATAAGAGCGCTTACACACTTAAACCTACCTGTGTTATTGTGTCTAAGTGGGGGCGCTGTTTTCTACAATTGTCTCCTATGGGGTGGAGGCCATCTTGACCCCTTATGACCAATATCATTATTATTAAATATCTTTTATGTGCCATTTTTCTTAACAAGCCAAATGACTCTCAGAAAAGTTGTTGGGTTTTTTTTTCAATTACAATAAACTCATCATATAGGGATCTTTTTACTAAGGCGCATTAGCGTTTAGCGTGCCATAGTGAAAGAGAGGGGATAGTGTTAAGTGCTAATCTTAGCATTGTCTACAAGCGGGGAATGGACTGCGCACTTCAACCTCTAGGGCAATTCCAATTTACCGAAACTAATCATGTGTAAAGCACCAAGCCTTATATAGAGTTCTTTCACTTATATCTTTGGACCCAACGCGGTCCGTGTTTCGGCTTCCGCTAGAAAGCGTTCCTCAGGGGTAGACTTGTGATCCAGTAGATGGCGCTGATATAAAGGAATGGCTCAGGCTGCACTAAATGACTCAATCCAAACGCTGCCTGAAAAGATATGAGCGAAAGAACTCTATATAAGGCTTGGTGTTTCACATACGCGATATGTTTCCTGTCCCTTGTGGAGTGTTCCCACCAGACTATAGCAACATAATTCCTACCATACATCATAAAACAGCCACCCTGCGCTCACCTATCCAGCAATTCCATCCTAATTTACAGCAGCATAATTCTCATCTCAAATCATAAGACGGCATCCCCTCTATACCCTTCCAAAGACCAGTTAATAAAAACCCTGACATGGAACCAACCCCCATAGAAATCCTCCACATTGTAAAATCTCGCAAGATTGACCATTGTTCTATAATTCATAATCTGGTTGCTCAGGTCAGCTCTGAACAACAAATCCTCTCTAGTAATCTGTGTTGGAACCTTAACAAAGAAGAAGACGGGACTTGGTTAGTATTTTTCCCGATGTCTCAAGAGCCACGCAGTTTAGGAGAAAATAATTTTTGAAATTGAGAACCAGAGTTTTGGCACTTGAGGCATCCTTTTATTTAAAATTTCCTTGTAAATGTTTGGTTAAGTTACAGGATATTGAATTTGTCTTTTGGGACCCCATTCAATTGCAACAATTTTTATCAGCTCGTGAACAGAAGTGAGAGGTGTTTTTTTTTTTTCTTTTCCTTTCTTTTTTTTGTACCTTAGTTTCTTTCATTCTTCGATGAGAAATTTAGGTTGGAAGTCAGAGTCCTAAATTTAGTAGGGAATGTTTTGGGTTCATTGGAATTCAACCCATTTCTTTGTTTTCCTTTAAAATTAAGTTTGATAAATAGGCAAATATGTTTCCCCATCTAGAGGGCTTGTAAAGGATTGTTTTTGTATTACTTGGTGTGTTGGAAATTTTGTAATGAAAATGCCTTTTTTTCTTTGATATCTTTTGATATTGTAAATGTATTAAATTTCATAAATAAAAAAAAAAGAAGAAGAAAAAACTTCTCATCCACAGAGCTGTCAGGCTTGTAACTTTCCACTTTTTATTATTCCTTTGGCTTTTATATTT
Source organism: Geotrypetes seraphini (assembly GCF_902459505.1). Taxonomy (NCBI): domain Eukaryota; kingdom Metazoa; phylum Chordata; class Amphibia; order Gymnophiona; family Dermophiidae; genus Geotrypetes; species Geotrypetes seraphini. The sequence goes on from NC_047088.1 coordinate 13,489,392, forward strand.
CATGATGTGTTCTGTATAGGGGTTAGGATGGGCTAGGGAGTGCTTTAATGGGAACTCCAGTAGTTGGAACCTCAGCATATTACTGTGCAGTCTTTTACGGTCTATAACCCCAAAATATCAATGAACAAAAACAACTGAAGTCAATCTTGGATTTGTAATGCATGAACTTATATGGGAGGTGGTGAAGAAAACGATGACAGAGTTCAAACAAGCATGGATCTCTAATCAGAAAATAATGGGTTTACATTGAAGGAACTAAGGCCAGTAATGGGCAGACTTGCATGATCTGTGTCCCGTATATGGATATTTGGTTGAGGACAGGCTGGGGAGAGCTTCGATGACTGGGATTGTTAAGATGGGCTGGAGAGAGCTTTGATGGAGACTCCAGTAGATAGAACCTAAGCACTTTAGAGCAGAGCTCTGGGTTTCTGGCCCAGAAATATCTAAGAAAAAGGACCATTTCAATTAAATGATTAATTTATAGAGCGTGCATGATCAGTCCATGCAGACTGGATGGACCATTCAGGTCTTTATCTGCCGTCATTTGCTAGGTCACTATGTTACACAGAGGATTTAATGTGACTGTATATAGAATTGCTTTTCCTGGAAAATCAGCAGCAGTTCATACTAAATTAGCCAAATATAAAGAAAAGATCCAACCTGACCTCAGTCTCTTCAATATATTTTTTAGAAGCATTTGAGACTATAGAATGTATTCTGTCAAGTGAAAATATCATCATTTGTGAATGTTTGCTGGGTGCCCTCATTGCCTCAGCCTTTCTCCAACCCTGATTGCTGAAGAAGGATGGGCCTTGCTGATGTGGATCTCATGACAGCCTCAGTGACTCAGGATGACTGAGTATTCTCTAAATGATTTACAAGGCGCAGTGATTCAGAAGAATTCATGCCTTCACTTCTTTCTTCAATTCTTTGTCATGCTCATGACCAACTTTCGGCTTCCTAGACCATGAGATGATTTTCCAAGGGCTGCTGAGCAGAGATGGTATGAATCCATCAAAGAAGGGAAGAAGTGGCTTCAACGACAGACTGGCTAATCTACTGAAGAGGGCAGGATGATCAAAGCCCCCAGTTGAGTATAAGCCCTCAGGTAAGTGAATCACTAAATACCTCCACACAAAAGGGGAAAGGAGGCATTGTCTGGAAAGCAGTATATACTAATGCTCGAAGTATGAATCTAGAGGCTGTGATGGAAGAGGCTGAGTTGGATTTAGTGGCAATCAGAGACGTGGTTTATGGAAATCCATGACTGGGGTATAGTTATAACGGGCCATAATCTGTTCAGAAAACAAACAGGGTAGGGGGAAGTAGCGTTATATGTTAAAGATCATATTAAAGCCACACAATTGCAGAATCTGCAGGGAACAGAAGAGTCGTTGTAGGTTAATCTAGAAAGAGGGAATGGAAAAAGTATTTACACTGGTGTGATATACAGGCCTCCTTCTCAGACAGAAGTGGACAAAGATTTAATAGAAGATTTAATATATCTAAAAAAGGGAAAGTCTTGCTAATAGGTGATTTTAACATGCCGGATGTTGATTGGGGTGTCCCTATTGCGGGATCTTCTAGAAGTAGGGAGATCCTGGATTCTCCACAAGGAAAACTGTTCCAGCAGTTGGTAATGGAACCCACACGGGATGAGGTCATACTAAACTTAGTGCTTACAAACAGGGAAAGTGTTTCTGATGTTACAGAGAGGGTGATCATCTGGCATACAGTGATCACTGCATGGTAGGGTTAATATTAAGACAGGTGTATAGAGGGCTCATGCAAAAGGAAAGGTTCTAGATTTTTTTAAAAACTGACTTTATTCAGATGGGATTATATCAAGGAATTGTTGTCTGAATGGGAACATCTGGAAGAAATAGGAAAGCAGTGGGCAAAACTGAAAGGAGTTAACCATTTTCTAAGGAAAGTAAGTAAAAGTAAGAGGAAAAGGTGGCCGCTTTGGTTCTCAAAAGTAGTAGCTGAGAAGGTTAAGAAAAAGAGGTTAGCTTTCATAAACTACAAAAGATCGCAGAAAGAGGAAGACAGGCAAAAATATCTGAAAAAGTTAAGAGAGGCTGGTCGAGTAGTCAGGAAAGCAGAAATGCAAGTGGAAGAAAAAATAGCAGATATGGTATAATAGGGAGACAAGACATTTTTTTTAGATATATTAGTGATAGGATGAAGTGCAAAAGTGAAGGGGAGGAATATGTAGAAGCTGATAAAGAAAAGGCTGAATTGCGTAATAAAATATTTTTGTTCTGCGTGCTGGGAAAACATAAGCAACTAGGACTGGACGTGTGGTAGACCCTGATCGATTTTCATAGGATTGTGTTCGTGAGGAGCTAGCTAAACTAAAGTGATGGGGCCGGATGGTGTACATCCTAGGGTACTGAAGGAAGGGAAGTTGAGGTGGCTCCACTGGCTGACCTTTTCAATGCTTCTCTAGAGTTGGGAGTGGTACAGGAGGACATTTATATATTTATTCAATTTTCTATACAGTTCTTCCAGGAGAGCTCAGAACGGTTTACATGAGTTTATTCAGGTACTCAAGCATATTCCCCTGTCTGACTGGAGAAGGGTGGCTGTGGTCCCTCTTGACAAAAGTGGAAATAAGAAAGAAGTAGGGAACTTAAGGCCAGTAAGTCTGACTTCTGTAGTAAGTAAATTAATAGAAACGCTTTTAAAACGTTTCTGGAATCCAGTGGATTACAGGATCTAAGGCAATATGGATTTAATAGAGACAAGTCTTGTCAGACAACTCTGATCAGTTTCTCTGACTGGGTGACCAGAGAATTGGATAGAGAACATAAGAATTGCCGCTGCTGGGTCAGACCAGTGGTCCATCGTGGCCAGCAGTCCACTCACGCGGTGGCCCTCTGATTAAAGACCAGCGCCCTAATTGAGACGAGCCTTGCCTGCGTACGTTCTGGTTCAGCAGGAACTTGTCTAACTTTGTCTTGAATCCCTGGAGGGTGTTTTACCCTATAACAGACTCTGGAGGAGCATTCCAATTTTCTACCACTCTCTGGGTGAAGAAGAACTTCCTTATGTTTGTACGGAATTTATCCCCTTTCAATTTTAGAGAGAGGGAGTGTGTTAGATGTAGTCTATTTTGATTTTAGCAAAGCCTTTCTGTTCCAGACAGGCATCTAGAGTGCCCTCGGTATGGACCCCAAAGTGACGGACTGGGACAGGTACTGGTTGAGTGGAAGGTGACAGAGGGTAATGGTCAATGGAGATTGCTTTGAGCAAAGGGGTGTTAGGAGTGGTGTGCCTCAAGGTTTGGTTCTTGGGCTTGTTCTTTTTACCATTTTTGTAAGTGATTTTGCTGAAAAGCTGTCAGGTAAGATTTGCCTCTTTGTGGATGATACCAAAATCTGCAATAGAATAGACACACCTGATGGAATGAATAACACAAGGAAGGAATTAGCAAAGCCTTAAGAATGGTCTGAAATGTAGCAGCTAAGATTTAATCCTAATAAATGCAAGGTCATGCATTTGGGCTGCAAAAATCCAAGGGTACAGTACCGTTTAGGTTAGGGAGTGAAACAGGTCAACCAGGTCAAGAAGGTCATGGTGAAAGCTAGAAGGATGCTAGGATATATAGGGAAAGGAATGGGCAGTAGGGGAAAAGAGGTATTTATGTCCTTTTATAAGACTCTTGTGAGACCTCATTTAGTATATTGTGTACAATTCTGGAGGCCGCACCTTCAAACAGATATAAACAGGATGGAGTTGGTCCAGAGGAAGACCACTAAAATGGTCAGTGGTCTTCATCATAAGGCATATGGGGGACAGACTTAAAGATCTCAATCTGTATACTTTGGAGGAAAGAAGGGAGAGGGGAGATATGATAGAGATGTTTAAATACCCACGTGGCATAAATGCGCATGAGTCGAGTCTCTTTCATTTGAAAGGAAACTCCAGAATGAGAGAGCATGGGATGACATTAAGAGGTGATAGGCTCAGGAGTGATCTAAGGAAATACTTTTTTACAGAAAGGGTGGTAGATGTGTAGAATAGTTTCCCAGTAGAGGTATTGGAGATAAAGACTGTGTCTGAATTCAAGAAGGTGTGGGACAGGCACAAGGGATCTATTAAGGAGGGGAGGGGATAGTAGATGATGCGAATGGGCAGACTGGATGGGCCATTTGGTCTTTATGTGCCATCATGTGTCTTTGTTTCTACAGTATATAACTTTTCTATCTCCTGGCTTCTGTTTTGCAGGACCTGTCCACAAACTACATAGTCCATTGGCCAGAAAGCTTCATACACATGCACACATGTTCAAACACAAAGCTAAAGGCCAGGGTGGAGTGAGTCCTTCTACCCAGAGTGTCCTTTTGTCCAGCAGCTGCCCTAGAAACAGGTGATGTCTTCCTATGGAGGTCTCATCCTTGTTATGAGGTAGTCCTGAAGGACCTGCAGAAGGTCAGAAGGCTGCATGTTCTTTAGAGACCAGCAGACCCGGTTTGGGGTTTGACACATTCCCTTTATGAACCTGCACTCAAAGAAAAATGAAACTGCAGGCTCACAGCGGGGATGAGACACAGGTGGGACTGGATTCATCTGGTAACACTGATAAGGGTGAGGAGGCGCAGTGCAATTCTTGGGCACAGGAGAAATTAACGGATATAAAAAAGGAAAGTGGAAAGATAGGCCTGTCTCTGAGGTTATCTGCGTCCTATGCATTAAATAAGCCTGCACGAATTGCCCCTGAGGTGCCTTCCTCCAGTTCATTCCAACTGTGGTTGGAAATGCCAAGATTAAACAGTGGCTGGAGCATAGGAAACAGAGAGTGGGGGTAAATGGACAATACTCGGACTGGAAGAGCGTCACCAGTGAGGTGCCGCAGGGCTCGGTGCTTGGACTCGTGTTCTTCAACATCTTTATAAATGATCTGGACATTGGTACGACGAGTGCGATGATTAAATTTGCGGACGATACGAAGTTATTCAGAGTAGTGAAGACACAGGGGGATTGCAAAGATCTGCAATGTGACATAATCAAGCTCGAGAAATGGGCATCGACATGGCAGATGCAGTTCAACGTGGATAAGGGTAAAGTGATGCATGTCGGTAACAAAAATATCATGCACGAATACAGGATGTCCGGGGCAGTACTTGGAGAGACCTTCCAAGAAAGAGACTTGGGAGTTCTGATCAACAAGTTGATGAAGCTATCCACGCAATGTGCGGCGGCGGTGAAAGGGCGAACACAATGCTAGGAATGATAAAGAAGGGGATCACGAACAGATCGGAGAAGGTTATCATTCCGCTGTACTGGGCCATGGTGCGCCCTCACCTGGAGTATTACGGTACTACTTGAAAGAGTCCAGAGAAGAGTGACTAAAATGGTTAAGGGGTTGGAGGAGTTGCCGTACAGTGAGAGTTTAGAGAAACTGGGCCTCTTCTCCCTTGAAAAGAGGAGATTGAGAAGGGACATGATCGAAACATTCAAGATACTGAAGGGAATAGACTTAGTAGATAAAGACAGACTGTTCACCCTCTCCAAGGTAGAGAGAACGAGAGGACACTCTCTAAAGTTAAAAGGGGATAGATTCCGTACAAACGTAAGGAAGTTCTTCTTCACCCAGAGAGTGGTGGAAAACTGGAACGCTCTTCCGGAATCTGTTATAGGGGAAAACACCCTCCAGGGACTCAAGACAAAGTAGATAAAGACAGGTTGTTCACCCTCTCCAAGGTAGAGAGAACGAGAGGACACTCTCTAAAGTTAAAAGGGGATAGATTCCGTACAAACGTAAGGAAGTTCTTCTTCACCCAGAGAGTGGTAGAAAATTGGAACACTCTTCCAGAGTCTATTATAGGGGAAAACACCCTCCAGGGATTCAAGACAAAGTTGGACAAGTTCCTGCTAAACTGGGACGTACACAGATGAGGCTAGACTCAGATAGGACACTGGTCTTTGACCTAAGAGCTACCGCATGAGCGAACCACTGGGCACGATGGACCACTGGTCTGACACAGCAGCGGCAATTCTTATGTTCTTATGATTTGAAACTAGTGATTAGAACTTGGTCTCCCAGGCTCCTCTGAGCTCGCATCCATGGTAGCAGAGCTTGACTCCACTGAGGAAAAATATGATTGCAAGACACAGTGCACTCTACAGGGGTGCCTTCTGCATTCCTGACAAGCCTTCCCATTCTCAAAGACATCCCAATTAGTTGTAGGATCTCCCTCCCCCGTAACATCTCTTTCCTCATAGCTAGGAGAGGAGCACATTTTTCAGATCTCATAAACCCCGCTCCATCACTCAGCACTTCACAGCTGATTACAGACGTTTTACTGCTCAGGCCAGACAAATCTCTGGTGTTGTTTTATGTCCTGCTGCGCTGAGATTATAAATGTGGCAGTTGTCGTAACAGAGAGCCCCTGTCTGTTCCATAATTCAGGCTGAGACTTGGTGACACCTTGGTGTCACTTTTTTGCAGGCTTTCTTCATATTTTATCAAAGTGAAGCGTCACCAGGCGAGGACAAGACAAGTGATGATTCGGAAGGATCGAGATCCTAAGGAGTCAGCGAGGGGTGACTCGGGCCAGTCAGTGCACTTTTTTGACTGGTGAAATGAATTACTAGCCCCTTTGGATGACTTTTCCCATCACGCCTTGCTTCTGCGGTGCTGAGCTGTAGGAGAGAGGACAAGTTGCAGTTAAGCCCTCCTCCTCTTGCAGACCATGGGGGCAGTTCAGTAATTGGGCGTCTCCAATTAGGAGCCCAGAGAGTGCATAATTAGTGCGGAGGGCTTTGATCCTAGCATGCTGGATTTGAACCCCACTGCAGCTCCTTGTGACCTTGTGTTCATCATTCTTGTCCTACTATACTATACCATACGCCACATTTACCACACTATGTCCGCTATGCCATGATCTCTCATGGTGGCCATTCGCTGAACCGACTCAACTCTCAGCACATCTTTCTGGAGGCCACATTACCAAAAAGATGTGCCGAGAGTTGAGTCGGTTCAGCGAATGGCCACCAGGATGGTCTCGGGACTCAAGGATCTCCCGTATGAGGAACGGCTGGGTAAGTTGCAGCTATACTCACTCGAGGAGCGCAGAGAGAGGGCAGACATGATTGAGACGTTCAAATATGTCACGGGCCGGATCGAGGCGGAAGAGGATCTCTTTTTCCTTAAAGGACCCACGGCAACAAGAGGGCATCCATTGAAAATCAGGGGTGGGAAACTTCATGGCGACACCAGGAAGTATTTCTTCACTGAAAGGGTGGTTGATCATTGGAATGATCTCCCACTGCAGGTAATCGAGGCCACCAGCGTGCCAGATTTTAAGAATAAATGGGATAAGCATGTGGGATCTCTTTATGGAAGAAGGGGGGTGGGCCATTAGAGTGGGCAGACTTGATGGGCCGTGGCCCTTTTCTACCGTCATTTTCTATGTTTCTATGCTATGTCTGCCGTTCCATGTCTTCCATGCTATGTTTCGTCATGCCTGCTTGCCTTACCATTTATCCCAAATCGCATCATACTATACTATGCTTTGACGTACTCTGCTCGCCATGCCATGTTGTGTCATATTATGTTTTACCAGGCTTTGTTAACTAGGTTTTGTCATCTCTGTCAGCCAATGTTTGCCATGCTGTCCTCTATCATACTATATGTCTAAGCAGAGGTAGGGCACTCCGGTCCTCGAGAGCCGTATTCCAGTCGGGTTTTCAGGATTTCTCCAATGATTATGCATTGAAAGCAGTGCATGCACATAGATCTCCTGCATATTCATGGGGGGGAATCCTGAAAACATGACTGGAATATGGCTCTCGAGGACCGGAGTACCCTACCCCTGGGTTAAAGCTACAGCCTTAGCACCCTGAGGCTGTGGGTTTAAAATCCACATTGCTCCTTGTGACCCTGGGCAAGTTACTTAATCCCCCCCATTGCCCCAAGCACATTCGACAGATTGTGAGCTCACCAGGACAGACAGGGGAAAATGCTCGAGAACCTAAAAAAATTCATGTAAGCCGTTCTGAGCTCTCCTGGGAGAATGGTAAAGAAAATTGATTGCGACCACAGAAAGGCAGTATATCAAAATCCCATCTCAGAACCCCTGGCCTGATCTGGCCCCATTTTTGAATTCAGTCTGTTTTTTTTACCTGTCTTCTCCCACACCAAACTAGGTTCCCATTCCATTACATTTTTCTAGTTATTTTGCTGAAAGACAGACAGGCAGAGGGACATTTACAGCTCCTTAAATTTGTTTCCAACATTGCACTGGATCAGAAAGAGTAAAAAAGGAATGGAAAACGCATTTGGTGAAGTGTTACTGCCGCAGGCGTTCACCCTCAGGAAATCAGCTCTTCCTCCCAGCTCACACTGTTTCTGTGACCTTCAGAGAACAGGGAGCAAGGTGGGGTTCGGGCGATTCCCCTCACGTAGGCTTGGTCCCTTGAGAAAGGGGCTGTGATTTGCTGGGAAGAAAAACAAAAGATGCAAACTCGCACAGCTCGTCAGGCTTGCATTTCAAAATGACATCAGCAGGGGGTTCATGAGGTGCTGATTGGAATGGGAAGTCAGCTGTCCCGCACCAGAGCCAGCCACGTATTGCCGAGAGATTTAGCGCTGGTAAGGTGGCGCAGTACAAGCTCTGGAGATGCTGAAAACTTCAAAAGTGTTCCACAGAAAGAGGAATTCCGTATACTCACTGCTAGATTTAACTTTAATATCATTTGCCTGATTTTCAAACTTGAAAAATGTGCCCTAGGTTTATTTTCTTTTTAGGTATTTGTATTCCTTTCATCTCAAAACTGGATCATGCCAGCTGATAAACATTAAAAAAAGGGAAACATCTTTCCATACGGCACCACAATATGTATCTGTATGACCAAATAAAACCATAGACTGAGTAATCAAAATATGAGGGGGTACTGAAAAGTTCTCAGCCCAACCAGAAGAGAATGACGTGGATACGGTCCAATCAATGATCTGAAACAATGTCAAAAGCAGAGAATTAATTTTGTTTCTGCTGATTGGCACTTTTCAGCTCCAGTGGCAAAATAAAGCTCAGAATTTAGAACGTTGGTTGGTTGGGCTGAGAACTTTTCAGCACCCCTTGGTATGTAATAAAAGTGAGTCAAGTATAGGATAATCGAGGCATTGTGACATCACTGACGAGGTTGGCTCTTATTGGTAGAATGAGGCATTGTGACATCACAATGTCATCTCTGATTACCAGAGACTGAAACTCTTCACACTACTAGAAGGTGCTGAAAAGTTCTCAGCCCAGCCAAGAAGAGAATGACATGGATATGGTTCGATCAATGATCCGAAACAATGTCAAAACAGAGAATTAATTTTGCTTCTGCTGATTGGCACTTTTCAGCTCCAGTGGCAAAATAAAGCTCAGAATTTAGAACGTTGGTTGGTTGGGCTGAGAACTTTTCTGCACCCCTTGGTATGTAACAAATGTGAGTCAAGTATAGGATAATTAAGCCATTGTGACATCACTGATGAGGTTGGCTCTTATTGGTGGAATGAGGCATTGTGACATCACAGTGTCATCTCTGATTACCAGAGACTGAAACTCTTCACACTACCAGGGGGTGCTGAAAAGTTCTCAGCCCAGCCAAGAAGAGAATGACGTGGATATGGTCCAATCAATGATCTGAAACAATGTCAAAACATAGAATTTTGTTTCTGCAAATTGGCACTTAACGAAATAAGATAACACTCTTTTCAGCTCCAGTGGCAAAATAACACTCAGAATTTAGAAAGTTGGTTGGTTGGGCTGAGAACTTTTCTGCACCCCTTGGTATGTAATAAAAGTGAGTCAAGTATAGGAGAATCGAGGCATTGTGACATCACTGACGAGGTTGGCTCTTATTGGTAGAATGAGGCATTGTGACATCACAGTATCAGCTCTGGTTACTAGAGACTGAATCTCTTCACACTACTTGGGGCGCTGAAAAGTTCTCAGCCCAGCCAAGAAGAGAATGACGTGGATACGGTCCAATCAATGATCCGGAACAATGTCAAAAAAATATCATTTTGTTTCTGTAAATTCTCACATAGCGAAATAAGATCGCACTCCTTTCAGCTCCAGTGGCAAAATAATGGTCAGAATTTAGGAAGTTGGTTGGCGTGAGAACGTTACAGCACCCCCCTGGTATATTCCAGGAACCAAACAATATCACAAAATATAAAATGAAATCCGAATCAAAAATAATGTCCTAAACAACCAACAGAGAAAAATCTGGCAAAAGTAGCAAACAATAGTGGTAGATTTAGCAGAAGATCATTAGACAACTGGCCCAACACAAATTTTTAACCAAAAGGAAAAGGGGCTGGGAAAACAGTACAAAACACAGCAGTTTGCTTGATCTTCGGATTGAGTTTCAAGTTTATTTGTTCTTAATGAATCGCCTATTTAAATTGCTAGGCGATGTACAACATAATAAAATATACAAATAAAATATTAGTGTTAACATATAAAATAATTTTTTATGGGTTCAAACTTACAAGAATTGTGAGGGTAAGTAGGGAAAAAGTTACAATGTTTGGATAGGAGAGAGGAAAAAACATAAAAGGGAAGAACAAAAAAGGAGGGTAATTTTAGCTGCTTAAATAAAAATTGATAATTAATATGCTAGGAGTCATAAGCATCTTTAAAAAGGTTGCACTGGTTGCCAATGGAGGCGCGAATAATGTTCAAATTTGCCTGTATTTGTTTCAAGCAGGTCTGGGGGGATTGGCGCCTTCTTACCACCTACCACATTTCATACGACACAACCCCAGAAGCCAAAAACCACCGGCTGCAAATACAAATCCTTTTCGGATAGGTCCTTCATGTTCCAAGCAAGTAAACAGAAAGTCCTGGCTGGGTAATTACATCAACGGAACCAGGCTGACCTATGGCACATTCCGGAAAGCAATTAAAACCATACTGTTTGACAAATTCATCTCCTAAACAGAAGCCTCACTACTTACAAAGTTATCTTCTCCCTCTGTCAATTTCTGTCCCCTCACTTTCTGCATTCCGAAATTCGCCGATTGTTCCAGCATTATTCCTTGGGTTGCATACACGAGACCTATATTACATACCTAAGATTCATATTTTCCTTTTATCTATTTCCTGTTAATAAGTTATACCCTCACTACTTGCATTCTGTAATTCACCCACTGTCCAGCTTCATTCTGAAATTCGCTTTATTCCATAATCCGCTTTACTCTGCTTTACTTTACAATGAAGTAATTCACTTCATTCTGCAATTCACCTTACTGTCCAGCTCTATTCTATATTTCGCAGAGTGTCCAAATTTATTCCTTGGAATGTAATTCGCTGATTGTCCAGCCTTCTTTGATGTGAACCGCCTAAAAGTCATTTGACTATTGCGGTATAGAAGAATAAAGTTATTATTCTTATTATATGTTTGTGGCTTTACAACCACACTCAAAGTGGTTTTACATACCGGTACTTCAAGCATCTTTCCCTGTCTGCCCCTGACATATTGTAATCACAAAATAGAAAATAAGATTAGTTTTTCTAACTTCTACTGTCATATCCAACATTTACAGTATTTCTTTTCCACTGTCTACCATCTCTCTCTCTCTCTCTCTCCCCACCCCCCATCCGCCTTGTGTCCTGGGTCAGACCTCTCTATTCCCCTCCATGCAGCATCTCCCCCCTTCCTCCCCTCCATTATCATGTGCGACATTCTTTTCTTTCTCTATGCACCATCTATCCCTGCCCTCCACCCTAGGACCAACATTTCTCCCTCTCTCTTCTCCATGCATGTCTCCCTCCACCATATACAGGATTTCTCCCTCTCACCCCTTTCTACCTCTTTGTTTCATCTTTCCCTTTCTCTCCTCCACCCCAATTCTTCCTCTCTCCTCCCATGTACAGCATCTTTCCTCCCCTCCCACCCAACTGTGTGCTCACAATCTATCTAAAGTACCTGGGGCAGTGAAAGATTAAGTGACTTGCCCAAGGTCACAGGGAGAAGCATGGGGTATAAACCACACTTCCCTCTTAATGAGTTTACAAAAAGTTAAGTGCTGATCCAGTAGTCATCAATGCAGGACATGAGAATGAAAAGAGTCATCCAGAGACATGAGAATGCCTGGGACATGAGAATGAAAAGAGTCATTTGTTGGTTTTCTCCCTCCCCTGCTCAAGTGCATGGGGATAAATCATAAATAGGAGAAAACCCATAGGGTAGTTTGGATCTTGCCAGGTACTTCTGACCTGGATTGGCCCCTATTGGAAACAGGACTCTGGGCTTGATAGACGTTCAGTCTAGAAAATGATACAGGGACAAATTTTTCCCCAGCCCCATTGGAACTCATTCTCCCGTCCCCACAAGTTCTTTTCCTGTCCCTGCCCCATTCCTGCAAACTCCATCCTGATCTGCACAAGCCTCAAACACTTTAAAATCCTAAGTAGCAACATTCGAGAGCTCAGATTGTGATGTCATAATGCCTCATTCCACCAATGCCTAAGCTCCGTCCTCATCTGCACAAGCCTCAAACACTTTAAAATCCTAAGTAGCAACATTCTAGCGCTCAGATTGTGATGTCATAATGCCTCATTCCACCAATGCCTAAGCTCCGTCCTCATCTGCACAAGCCTCAAACACTTTAAAATCCTAAGTAGCAACATTCTAGCGCTCAGATTGTGATGTCATAATGCCTCATTCCACCAATGCCTAAGCTCCGTCCTCATCTGCACAAGCCTCAAACACTTTAAAATCCTAAGTAGCAACATTCTAGAGCTCAGATTGTGATGTCATAATGCCTCATTCCACCAATGCCTAAGCTCCGTCCTCATCTGCACAAGCCTCAAACACTTTAAAATCATAAGTGTTCGAGGCATGTGCGGTTAAGGCAGAGCTTACAGGAATGGGTTAGGGATAATGACAAATTTGTCCCTGTGTCATTCTCTAGTTCAGTCTGTCCTAGTATGGCAATTCTTATGTCCTTCTGTAATTTCTTTTAAATATACAGTATATACAAGGGGCTGCTGAAAAGTTTTCAGCCCAACCAAGAAGAGAATGATGTACATGAAATTTACAAGTTATTCCATACTTTTATTGACACTGACTTCAGATGCAGCAGGGCTATCTCATGTTTTTGCAAGATGTTAAATATCTATTTATTCACATATGTTTTGGGGGATAAATGATTTCATGATTTTATTGTAAGAATGTTTTATGCATTATCACTGCGTGCAATTCTGGTCGTTGTATCTCAAAAGAGTTATAGCAGAATTAGAAAAGGTACAGAGAAGGGCACAGAAAATGATAAAAGGGATGGGATAACTTCCCTTTGAGGAAAGGCGAAAGATGGATCCGAGGTGATACGATAGAGGTCTATAAAATACTGAGTGGTGTGGACAGGATAGATGTGACTCGCTTAACTCTTTCCAAAATACTAGGACTAAGGGGCATGCGATGAAACTATTAAGTAGTAGATTTAAAACAAACTGGAGAAAATATTTCTTCACACAACGTGTAATTAAACTCTGAAATTCGTTGCCAGAGAATGTGATGAAATCAGTTAGCTTAGCAGGGTTTAAAAAAGATTTGGATAATTTCCTAAAATAGAACTCCATAGGCCATTATTGAGATGACTTAGGGAAATCCACTGCTTATTCCTAGGATAAGCAGCATAAATTCTGTCTTACTCCTTGGGATCTAGCTAGGTACTTGGGACCTGGGTTGGCCACTGTTGGAAACAGGATGCTTGGTTTGATGGACCTTCAGTCTGTCCCAGTGTGACAACTCTTATGTTCTTATAATATGATACAGACCTTTAAATACAAGTTCAAGTTTTCAAGTTTTATTTAAATTTGATAAATCGCTTATTACATACTAAGCGAGTAACAGTAAAGTATAAGATAGATCTAGAGTTATTTATACAATTTTAAAAGGGGATAAAAACAGACTAACAAAACAGACAGACTCAGATACATAAGGGAAGGAAAAAAGAAAGGGAAACAGTTACAAAATTAATATTATTCATTTGAAAAGAAAAGAAAAAGCCAAATAAGGAGAGAACATGAGGAGTGGGATTAAGATTATTAGCTCTATTACTTTCTGTTTTTTTGTAAAACCTTAATAAAAACTTATTGAACTTAAAAAAAAAAAAATGGATTATTTAAAGATTAAATGCGTCTTTAAAGAGAAAAGTTTTTAAATTATTTTTGAATCTGCTGAGATCTTTAACTTCTCTGATATATAAAGGCAGGGCGTTCCAGGTTAAAGGGGCCATTACTGAATATATATCATGGCGTCTGGTTCCAATAATTTTCAAAGAAGGAACCATTAGCAACCCCTGAGTTGTGGATTGGAGAGAACGTGTCGTGTTGTATGGGATTAGTAACCGATCTATAAATTGAGGTTCGTTGGTAGATAGTGTTTTAAATACTTGAAAGATATTAATATAGAAACAAATCTTTTCCAGAGAAGGAAAAATGGTAAAACTAAAGGACATGAATTGAAGTTGTGGGGTGGTAGACTTAGGAGTAATGTCAGGAGCCATAGAGGATGGTTGACTTGATGCCCTTCCAAGGGAGGTGGCAGAGGCAAAATCAGTGTTGGAATTCAAGAAAGCATGAGATGAACACAGAGAATCTCTAATTAGAAAATAAATGGAATAAAATGAAGAACTAAAGCCAGTAATGGGCAGTCTTGCACTGTCTGCATCCCATATATGGCAATTCCTTTTAGGATGGGCTAGGGAGGGCTTCAATGAAAACCCCAGTAATTTGGAACATGAGGACAGTGCTGGGAAGGCTTCTACAGTCTATGTCGCAGACATATCAAAGAAAAATGGTGCAGTGGTTAGAGCTACAGCATCGACACCCTGCGGTTGTGGGTTCAAATCCCGCATTGCTCCTTGTGACCTTGGGCAAGTTACTTAATCCCCATTGCCCCAGGTAAATTAGACAGAGTGGGAGCCCACCAGGACAGTTAGAGATAATGCTTGAGTACCTGAATAATTTGTAATTCACATAGAATTGTAGGATATGCAGAATATAAATTTTTTTTTTTTTTTAATTTAATCTTAAATATATTATGCATGTGACTATTGAGCAGGCTGGATGGACTATTCGGGCCTTTATCTGCCGTCATTTACGATGTCACTGTCTTATTTATAGAATAAGACCACTCTTTGGTCCGGTCTAATCCTAGTGAGCCAGTAATAGCATCAATGTCCCTCCCTGACGAAGAGACGAAACCTGGGTTGGGGGGACAAGGACCATAAATTGAATCGCACATATAGAGAAAAAATTTTTAATGTCACATCACTTGGTTTATGTTTGTTTGAACGAGGTTCAACATTAACAACTACCACCTGGCAAAGATAAGTACATTTTTCATCATTATGAACAAATTACGTTGAAAGTTTGTTTATACAATGCAGGTGGTCGGGGGACAGTGAAGGCAATGATGGTCCCCTTGTTAACCTCGTTTTGGTGATAACACTAAAAACACAGGTTATAAGGTCTGAGCACTTCACACTTTAATAAGAGCATTATTTAGATATTAGTTACTTGCTATAAGAGCTGTGATTATTGAAATCTATATAGAATAAATTGGCAACATCTGGAGCAGAGGTGGGGAATGAGGGCTGCAATCCAGTCGGGTTTTCAGGATTTCCTCAATGAATCTGCATGAGCTCTATTTGCATACAATGGAGGCAGTGCATGCCAATAGATCTCACGCATATTTGCTGGGGAAATCCTGAAAACCCGACTGGATTACGGCCCTCGTTCCCCACCCCTGATCTAGAGACTAAATACGGGTCACATTTATCAAATTGGCCTCAAAGCTGCAAGGGAAGATCAACCCTCCCGCACTGTTTTAGTTTTCTTCGGATTAGGCACCAATTTATTTCTCAAAACCTGGTGGCCCATGCAGGAGAAATTTCTGAGCTACAATCCAGTGGGAATCACACAAGATTGGCGGGCGCATCACACAATAGAAAATATTCCCAGTTTTTTTAGGACTGATTCTTGGAAATACTGGAAGTTGGCATATGTAGCTATGATGATAAGAGCTTAAGAATAGCCTTACTGGATCAGACCAATGGTCCATCATGCCCAGTAGCCCATTCTCATGGTGGCCATTCCAGATCAATAGTACCTGGCCAAAACCCAAAGAGTACCAACATTCCAGAATCTCAAATAGTAGCAACATTCTATGCGGAATCCCCAAAGAGTGGCAAGATTCCGGAATCCCCAGAGTAGCAACATTCCAAGCAGAGGCTTTCCTCATGTCTTAATAACAGACTAGGGACTTTTCCTCCAGGAATTTGTCCAAACCTTTCTTAAAACCAGCTACGCTATTCGCTTTTACCACAACCTCTGGCAACACGTTCCAGAGCTTAACTATTCTCTGAGTGATCTTTTTAGCCAGTTTTATCTTTGGCTGCCAAATTCAGTACTCTGTTTCTTGTCCAGTTTTTTTTTTTTTTTATTCCGCTACTACTGTCAAAGATGCATCAATTAAAATGGTCTAAGGTTCCTGTTGCAGACAGGATGCCATCTTAGTAGGAGGAAGGTTAAAGGGTTTGCTCATTGTTATACAGCAAGTTGATGGCAATAGCGGAGGGGATGGAATTAGCAACAGAAAAAAAAACCCATTGCACTGCTACCCCATGGTCTGTTATATTAAAAGTCTCAGAAGAAAAATAAATGCAGTTGATAATATGAAATCTAATTCAGGCACTTTTCTGCAACATCTGCTTTCCTCCCACATGCCGCCTTCTCTTGACTACCATGGAGAGAGCTGGTGGGCAATTAGAATTGACGGACCTCTGGTCTTCTTTCATCCTCGCTACCTTGGTAACTATGACGTCCAGGCTCCTCATATTAACACACTGGAATCTGGGCACTGGGTTCTGCAGTTTTAATTAGCTGGTTTTAAAGTTTACTTTTTTAATAAGGTTTTCACAAAATATAATATTAAAGACATGTTGCCAGGAAATGCATCAGAGTTAATAAAATCAAAATAATACAAAAAAAAAAAACCCCACACCTTACCTGGAATAAGGGGGGAAAAAAAATAATTATTCTCTAAACTCTCAGAACTACAGTTAGTGAATAGTGATTCCATACCTTTCAAAACTAGGAAATGGTGTCAGGTCAAAAGCGCGCCGGGACAAAGGCGCGCCCAGACAATTGAGCGCAGCGTGGAGGCGCGCGCCGCTCAAAATTACTGTTTTTAGGGCTCCGATGGGGGGTTTTGTTGGGGAACCCCCCCACTTTACTTAATAGACATCGCGCCGCATTGTGGGGGTGTTGTGGGGGATTTGGGGGGTTGTAACCCCCCACATTTTACTGAAAACTTCACTTTTTCCCTGTTTTTAGGGAAACAGTTAAGTTTACAGTAAAATGTGAAGGGTTACAACCCCCCAAACCCCCCATAACGCCGGTGCGATGTCTATTAAGTCGGAGCCCCTAAAAACTGTAATTTTCTTCGGCGCACACCTCCATCTTGCGCTCAGTTGTCGGCACGTGCCTTTGTCTTTCGCGCCATTGTCTATGAACCCTAGGAAATGAATGGGCTGGGGAGGGCCTCAATGGAAACTCCACTAAGGTGGACCATGAGGATGTTACTGGCCAGACTTTATGGTAGATATCCTGCAAACAACGGAATGAATGGATAGGCTGGAGAGAGCTTGGACGGCAACGTCAGCATTTGGAACCTAGGACAATACCAGGTGGACTTTACAGTCTATGACCCAGAAATATCAAAGAAGAGACAAGTTATTCATGCATTTGTAATGGGTCTAACTAATGGGCTGATTGGATGGACTATTCAGGTCTTTATCTGCCATCATTTACTATGTTACCTGGCAGAAACCCAAAGAGTAGCAACATTCCAGAGCTGAGATTGTGATGTCATAATGCCTCATTCCACCAATGCCTAAGAGCCAACCTCAGCAGTGATGTCACAATGGCTTGATTAGATGGAACCTAGGACAATACCAGGTGGACTTTACAGTCTATGACCCAGAGATATCAAAGAAGAGACAAGTTCATTTAATCATATATTTTTTTTAATGGGTATAACTTATGGGCAGACTGGATGGACCGTTCAGGTCTTTATCTGCCGTCATTTACTATGTCATTATGAATGACCCAAGCCTGAAAAAAAGTTGACTTACAGACTAAGGGCTCCTTTTACGAAGATGCGTTAGCGGTTTTAGCGCACGCAGCTTTTTAGAACTAACGCCAGCTCAATGTGTCTATTACGCGCGTTAAACCGCATAAAAGGAGCCCTAAATAATAATAAATCTATACCATTGTGAACTTATTGGAAAACCCCAACCTGCAATCACAATGGATTAAGGGCTGGTTGCTCCCTGGATGCTAAAAATTTCTTCCTCTAAAGGCAATCAAAGGAAAATATGTTATCATTGAATTAATAAATACATTTAGAAGGGACTTTTATGAAGAGATTAGCAACCTAAACAAACATGGTGTCAAAGACTTAGAAAAGTCCTGTGAGGTCTAGAAAAATCTGGGTGAAATTGAACTTTATCTTTAAAAAGTAGGAAATCAGTGATGTTGATAGAGACCATAGACCAGGGGTGTCAAAGTCCCTTCTGGAGGGCCGCAATCCAGTCGGGTTTTCAGGATTTCCCCCAATGAATATGCATGAGATCTGTTGGCATGCACTGCTTTCAATGCATATTCATTGGGGAAATCCTGAAAACCCGATTGGATTGCGGCCTTCCAGGAGGGACTTTGACACCCCTGCCGTAGATTGTCTTGTGAATGTGTTTTTGGAGGATTCCTCACATTATATCATGCCACCATCTGATAAAGCGTGCTTAAAACCCACGTGGGGAATCTCAGAACGCCACCTGTCTGATACAGCACTCGTCACTGGCTCACCCAATCGTGCATTTACTAACAAAATCTAATTTGCTTCACCTTTTTTGTCTTTTATGCCTTTTGTATTTTTTAAAATTATTGTGCTTTTTGTTATATTTTTTTCGTGCTGGCAATTAAATAGAATAAAATTTCTCTTCATGGATCACATTTGCTTCTTCAACATATCTAATTTATCTTCTAATTCATTTGCAATTCATTTCAATTAATTCCCCTTAAAGGTTTAAGCCAGTGTTTTTCAACCTTTTTACACCTATGGACCGGCAGAAATAAAAGAATTATTCTGTGGACCGGCATTGATCCGTGGACAGGCGGTTGAAGAACACTGGGCTAAGTCGTGGGCCAGACCCCGCCCATCTCTATCCAATCTCCACCCTAGACCCCGCCCCCATAATAGTACTAATTGCACCTTGCACGTCACGTGCCTCATCTGGAAGCCTTTCCCCTGACGTTGCAACGTCAGAGAGAAGGCTTCCGGTTCAGGCGCAGGATGCCCGTAGGAGCCACTGCCCGTGTCTTTGTGCACTGAATCAGTGAGGAAGAGGGAGCTGGCTCGAAGATAACGCCGCATCGATCGCACCGTGGACCGGCGGTTGAAGAACACTGTTTTGGGCCTGATGCACGTGCTGGCCCTGTGGACCGGCAGGAAATTTCTATGGACCGGTGTCTGAAGAACACTGGTTTAAGCAACTTAGCTAATTCAATGTCGCTGTTACGTAACAGCGACACTGAATAATAATAATAATAACTTTATTCTTATATACCGCCAACAATCTTGCGACTTCTAGGCGGTTTACAGTGAGGTGAAACTGTACAGTCGGTGGATTACAGAGTATAACAGTGACCATCTGATATTAACAACATTAATGATAACAACAGTTTATGTACTGCCGGACCGGGAAGTTCCGTGCTATTTACAATGAGTTAGAAAAGTTTCATTAATTGATTGGGACATTCATAGTTTAGAGGTTAGAGGTTAACAGTTTGCAAGATTAGATATGGGTGGAATTACGAAGGGGGCTATTGTCCTTGTTCGTCACCTATGTAATTCAAGAACAGGTATGTTTTTAGGTGTCTCCTAAATTCGCTATAGTTGTTTGAGTGTGTGATAAGTTTTCCTAGGTCTTTGCCCCATAAGGCTGCTTGGTACGATAGAAGTTGTTGATGGTGTCTCTTAAATTTGCATCCTCTAGCCGGTGGGGAAACAAATTTCAGGTGTGTGCTTCTCTCGTGTCTGTTAGTTGGGAATGAGAAGAGGTCTATTATATATTTAGGGGCTAGACCTGATAATACCTTAAAGCAGAGACATCCTAGCTTGAACTTCGTGCGAGCCTCCATTGGCAGCCAGTGCAGGAGTCGGTAGGAAGGGGTTATGTGGTCGGACTTCTTCAACCCGAAGATCAACCTGACTGCTGCATTTTGTATAAGTTGTAGTCTCTGCATTTGCTTCCGAGAGATTGCCAGATGGGTAATGTTGCAATAATCAAGGTGGCTTAGTATTAGGGATTGTACCAGAATTCTGAATGCTGAGGTGTCGAAGTATGCTCTAATGGACCTAAGTTTCCAGAGGGTAAAAAATCCTTTTCTGACTAGGGAGTCTACATGGTCTTTCATAGTTAGACCCTGGTCCAGTATTACCCCTAGAACCTTCGTTGTTGGTTGAATAGGGTAATTGAGTTTGTTAAGCTAAGGGCCCCTTTTACTAAGGTGCGTTAGGGCCTTAACGCGCGGAATAGCGCACGCTAAATTGCCGTGCGCGCTAGACCTTAACGCCAGCATTGAGCTGGCTTTATTCTAGAAGCGTACCGTGCGGTAATTTCGTGCCTGCGCTAAAAACGCTAGCGCACCTTACTAAAAGGAGCCCTTAGTCGCTGAAAGCTTTAGAAATAACTTCAAATCTTGGAGCATTGCTAGACTGACTCTCTGGTTCTGGGTTCTGCGGAAATAAGAGAGAGTCCCCGTTGCCACCCGTTTTTCCCAGGACATCCTGGAAGCAAAACTTTGAAATGGCCCTTAGGAGCCGGTGCCGTATTCCTTCTGGAAATGTTTTGTTTTCAGCCTGTGTTGCTGGAGAGATTTACGCTCTCTTCATTGAAGGACTTTCTGCCTATTTCTGGAAAATGTGTCGGTTAGCGGTTTCATGTGTCATCGCTCAGTGGACCCGGAAAGCTGGAAAGGGTGAGCAGCCTGGCCACTGATGACAACATGGCGCAGCGGGTATGAAAGAACCCAGCGGACGTATTGCCAGCGCAGCTCAAAGACAAGACAGATGCTGTGCTTTTCAAAGAGATCCTGAGTTGGCACGCTCCGCTAATGGTGACAGGTCAAAAGCGCGCAAGACAATCGCGCGTGGACAAAAACGCGCAGACAACTCAGCGCTAACACAATTGCGCTCACAGACAATTGTGCTAAAGACAATTACGCGCAACTATATCTCCGCGCAAGACAATTGAGCGCAACGATAACTGAGCGCAAGACAACTTAGCGCAAGATAACTGAGCGCAATGACAATTCAGCGCATTCAGCGAGCCACTAGAGGCCGCTTGGCGAACGAAGGACACACGCACATATAGCACGTGAACACATGATCACGGCAACGCGTGTTCAGTATGATTCCCTTGACTCTTTGCGTTTTCAATATAAGTCACGTGAATGCATTTTCGTTACTATGGTTACGTTTCCTCATTATATATATTCTCCCAACAGCATTTCAATATAAGTCACATGAATGCATTTTCGTTACTATGGTTACGTTTCCACATTATATATGTCCTCCGAACAGCCCGCCTTCCTTTCGCTGCCTGCGCTCACCTGCCGGCGCTCAGTTGTCTTGCGCTGAGTTCTCTTGTGCTGAGTTGTCTTGCGCTCAACTGCCGGCGCTCAGTTGTCTTGCGCTCAGTTGTCCCGCTCGTGCACATTACCGAAAATAATTTGCGCTCAATTGTCTTGTGCTCAAATGTCTTACGCGAGGTTGTCTTCGCGCTCACTTGTCTTAACGCTGAATTGTCTTCCGCTCATTTGTCTTGCGCTCAGTTGTCCGCGCGCGATTGTCTTGCGCGCAATTGTCTATGAACCTCCGCTAATAGGTCAAAGTCTGTAGTCCCCCTTCCTCCCCCCCACCTCTTTTCCTCATAGATTTATGCACAGTTCAGTGCAAGAGGAATTTTATTTTTCTTATGAGCAAGACCTCTGCTAGAGGTCAGGTATCAGCTTGGCAAATGTTGCTTTTGCGTTTACAAGATTCTTAGGAGCATATTTGAAGTTTAAGCTCCAACAAACAGGCATCTGTCTTTGCTAGTGTTTTGATGTTACCAAGGTAGATTTCAAAGATGAAACAGCAATAAATCAGTGCCTTTTCGGTATCATTGTCGCGGTGTGTCATCCTTCGGTAAATTGGCCCCTTTGCAGTGCCGACTCCCTTGGCTCCCACTCCTCTGGCTTTCACTGAATCATAACCTTGCAAGCGGTTCACAGGAGTTCATCTGAGGCTAAAAGTCTGCTAGTTTGGAAACAATTTCTTATTGCCAATTTTGTATGTAACACATTCGCGATTTTTCACTTCAAAGTCATGAAAGGGTAGAGGACTTTCCGAAACCTGGCAGTTTATCCGGGTTTTGGAATGCCTTGCCCCGAGTTCGGGGCCGTATTTGAAAGACCTCTGCGCAAGCACGGATGTCGATGTGATGACATCACACGCATGCATGCGTGTATGGGATGTCATCGCACATGTGCAGAGGCCCTCCAGACGTGGCCCTGAGCTTGGAGGAGATAAGGTTCGTGTGGGGTGGAGCTGGGGGTAGAGAGGGGCAGGGCTGGGGCGGGTGTCCTCTTTTTTTAAAGAGGAAATTTGGCAACCCTATGCTACTGTGATAATATGAGGAAAATAGTAACAAAAATAAAAAATAAAAGCTAAATGAAGCAGCTGCAAATGTTAAGAATTTAAAGCATGCATGGATGTTTCCAAACACCATTTTGGAAGCCCAGGTCAGTTATATTCCACATATCAAAAAAGGTGGTAGGAAAGTGAATCACTCCTGCTTTGGTCACTTAATTCTCTTGCACTAATGCTGTTGGTACTTCAGTCCTTTGGACCGTATCTAGGGGCTGCTGGCAGTGAGCTCTTTTCAGTCCAGTGGGCTGCCTCAAGAGGTGAGGAAACTGAAGGTCTTCTACAGCAGCAGGGAAGCTATGTCGGAAGCACTGGCAAACTTACTGAGCTCCAACTGGTTAAGAGGACCGCTGCACAGCTCAGCCAACATGAACCTTCATGATGCCCCTCCTAGAATGTAGGAGCTCTCTGGGATGTTTGATCGCTGCTTTCACTCACCTTGGTCTTTGGCATCAGAGAGTGCCAAATTTAGAAGGAGGCTTAGCAGCCCCAAAAGGCCACAGGAAGAAAGTGTGAAAAGTACTCCTTACTCATCGGCCCCACAGATGCTGTAGCCCACAAACGGAACCTAAGGGGCAGCTAAGGCTTTGCTCTGCATGCCATCACCTGATTTCTGCACCCGAGGCACAGGCTTAGTGTGCCTAGGCAGACAGTAAATCCAGGCCTCTTCTGAACTGCTCTTATTCTTTCGTTGATAAGAAGCAACTGGACATCAAGATGCCCAGTAGAATACGAAGTACGAACCTGTTGCATTCTTGTAGGATGTTGATAAACAGCTCATTCTTCAGTTACTAGAAGAGAACTGTTGGGCTCGTGGGTCCATGTAGCTTCAGGACAAAACAGATATGACTCTAGGCTCAAGCCCTGATATTTCACCTAAGGTATAGCAGAGGCAACAGTAAACAGGAGCATCAGCAGCAACCCTCTGGTTGACCCTAGGCATTGAAAAAGCTGGGGGTGAGGCAGTGGTTCCCTTACAAAATAGCAAGTTGTTGAGGGCCAATAGGGCTCCCCCCTTGATGTTGGTGTAACATAAGGACGGGGCTGTGCAGGATCCCACCGGTGGCAGGACAATGCTTTGCTAATAGAATGATTGTTTATTCTGCTTATTGAGAAATCCAATTCTCATGAACCTCCCTGCATATAGAAACATGATGGCTGATAAAGGCCGAATGGCCCATCTAGTCGGCCCATTATCTCTTCCTCTCTCTAAGAGAGCTCATGTACCTATTCCATGCTTTCTTGAATTTAGACACAGTCTCTGTCTCCACCACCTCTTCCGGGAGACTGTTCTACCCATCTACCACCCTTTCTGTAAAAAAAGTATTTCCTTAGATTACTTCTGAGCCTGTCACCTCTTCAATTCGAAAGGAAACTCTGCAATGAGAGGGCATAAGATCAAGTCAAGAGACTCGACTCATGAGCATTTACATTACGTAGGTATTTAAACAGATCTCCCCTCTCCCGCCTTTCCTCCAAAGTGCACAGATTGAGATCTTTAAGTCTGTCCCCATACACCTAATGACAAAGACCACCGACCACACTTGTAGCCTTTTCTGGACCAACTCCATCCTGTTTATACCTTTTTGAAGGTGTGGCCTCCAGAATTGCACACAATATTCTAAATGAGATCCTCTCTCAAGCTCACTGAAGTGTGGGTTTTAACCATGGTCCATTCCCCCATTCAGGTCACCCTTGGCTTACTGGGGAGCCCGTGATCTTGTAGCCCGGCAATTTAAGGCTGCTTCTGCCCTGGTTTCCTTCCAAATCAGATCAGTTACCATTTGAGGAGAGTCCAGGAAATAAGTGAATTCTTCTAAGCACGAACGGTACCAGAGAGGGGGCTTACCCTGAAAAAGACTTTATAACAATGGTCTGCAATGTGCATGCGGCCTCCGAAGTCCTCCACTGCAACCCTCAAACAGTCGGATGAAATGCTCTTTAAATTCTGTAAATGCTCTTTAAATTCTGTAAATTTCAATCTTGACCACTTGATGTAGTATCTGCAAACGACCTCTTCAGTGTGTTACTCGAGCGTTTCAGAGGGCCGCCGCGTGAGCGGACTACTGGGATCACAGGTCTGACCCAGCAGCGACAATTCTTATGTTCTTCTGGTAATTTGCCACTGAAGACAATCCCAAATAAAGGGAGTTTTAAAAATATACACTTGAAGTAGTGTACCATTGATGTTGGTATTATTTTTTTAATGTTTAGTACCCAGTCTGAACAAGTAGGTCAAGATGGCTTACAAAATTAGTAGTATGTGTATCTTTTGGTGGCCCTGAGGGCTTTCTCGTCTTCACACCACAGCCCTTTGCATGAAAAAGGTTGGAGACCGCTGCTTCATAGAAACATAGAACATGACGGCAGAAAAGGGCCACGGCCCATCTAGTCTGCCCACCCTAATGGCCCACCCCCTAACTACTTCCATGAAGAGATCCCACATGCCAAATAGAAACATAGAACATGATGTCAGAAAAGGGCCACGCCCCATCTATTCTGCCCACACTAATGGCCCACCCCCTAACTACTTCCATGAAGAGATCCCACATGCCAAATAGAAACATAGAACATGACAGCAGAAAAGGGCCACGGCCCATCTAGTCTGCCCACCCTAATGGCCCACCCCCTAACTACCTCCATGAAGAGATCCCACATGCCAATCCCATCTTTTCTTAAAATCTGGCACACTGCTGGCCTCAATTACCTGCAGTGGAAGATTATTCCAGCGGTCAACCACCCTTTCGGTGAAGAAATATTTTCTGGTGTCACCATGAAATTTCCCAGCCCTGATTTTCAATGGATGCCCTCTTGTTGCCGTAGGTCCTTTAAGGAAAAAGATATCTTTTTCCACCTCGATACGGCCTGTGACATATTTGAACGTCTCGATCATGTCTCCCCTCTCTCTGCGTTCCTCGAGTAAGTACAGCTGCAACTTACCCAGTCGTTCCTCATACGGGAGATCCTTGAGACCTGAGACCATCCTGGTGGCCATTCGCTGAACCGACTCAACAAGAGTCGGTTCAGCGAATGGCCAAGGAAGATGTCAAGAAAATCTTCTGCGCAGTGCGCAGTGGTAGCCCAAAAAGCAAATAGAATGTTAGGACTTATTAAGAAAGGAATAAAGAGAACATCACAAGAAAGGGAGTGTGATGGATAGAAGTACAGCCCCAGGACCCTGAGGTTCTGCGCAGTGGTGTAATAAGGGGGGTGGGGTCTTCCTCAGGGCCCAGCTCCCCGCCTCCTCTCCGCTCCCCCTCCCCATTCCCCCACCTGTTGCGCACCCCACGCCCCTTTCCCGTACCTTTTTAACTCTGGAGCGAGCAGCGGAGAAGAAGTGACACGAGAGAGCGTGCCGGAGCCGACGCGGGCAGTAAGCTTTATGGGAAATGTAGCACTGATTTTAATGGACAGGATCAGACAGAAGAAATCTCACACTGCTTTGGGATGTAAATTAAAAAAACTAGGTTTGGCCAAAAACTTTCCGGCCTGGAACTGAGTAACTTGGCATCTCTGCAATCATGGAATCACTAGTGCATTATAGTGAGAAATTAACATTTCCTCCTTTCCTATTTCATTCTCAGATGTTGACGTACCAGGGGGTGCTGAAAGGTTCTCAGGCCAACCTACCAACTTCCTAAATTCTGAGCATTATTTTGTCATTGTAACTGAAAAGAGTGTTATCTTATTTCATTAAGTACCAAATTGCAGAAACAAAATTCTATATTTTGACATTGTTTCGGATCATTGATCGAACCATATCCATGTCATTCTCTTCTTGAGAACTTTTCAGCACCCCCTGGAAGTGTGACGAGTTTCAGTCTTTAGGAAGCAGAGCAGAGATTGTGATGTCATAATGCTTCATTCCACCAATAAGATCCAACCTCATCAGTGATGTCACAATGGCTTGATCGTCCTATACTTGGCTCACTTTTATTACATATGAGGGGTGTTGAAAAGTTCTCAGCCCAACCCACCAACTTCCTAAATTCTGAGCATTATTTTGTCATTGTAACTGAAAAGAGTGTTATCTTATTTCATTAAGTACCAAATTGCAGAAACAAAATTCTATGTTTTGACATCATTTCAGATCATTGATTGAACCACATCCACATCATTCTCTTCTTGGTTGGGCTAACTTTTCAGCAACCCCTGATAGTGTGAAGAGTTTCACTCTCTGGTAGCCAAAGTTAATACTGTGATGTCATAATGCCTCATTCCACCAATAAGAGCCAACTGCGATGTCACAATGGATTGATTGTCCTATGCTTGGTTCACATAAGAACATAAGAAAAGCCAAAGTGGGTCAGACCAATGGTCCATCTAGCCTAGTATCCTGTCTCCAATCATGGCCAATCCATGATTACAAGGGTTTCAAGTACCTGGCAGAAACCCAAATAGTATGAGGGGGTGCTGAAAAGTTGTCAGCCCAACCAACTTCCTAAATTCTGAGTGTTCTTTTGCCACTGTAGCTGAAAAGAGTGTGATCTTATTTCGTTAAGTGTCAAATTGCAGAAACGAAATTCCCTGTTTTGACCTTGTTTCAGATCATTGATTGAACCATATCCACGTCATTCTCTTCTTGGATTGACTGAGCACTTTTCCACACCTCCTCGTACACGGATGCCATGATCTTTACAGTCAAGGGGGGGTAGGTTGTGAGTGGTTCAGATAGTAACTGGTTAAAAACCCACAGAAGTCCCAAGACCGGGTATATTTTTCTCTCTTTTGGTATTTTTGAGGGGGAAATCCTTTTGTGAAGGCAGTTCTGTCTTTGTCACATGTCTGTGTGGCTCCGGCATTGTCTGGTCATGTCTTGTTTCAGCTCTGCAGACCTGGACAGAAGTGCCCTGCAGTGTATAGCTTGCACTGTGGAGTGTTCAGGCCCACTGAAGCTGAAACCCGGCACAGCTGGTTGCTTCACCCACTGACAAATAATTCTATGCTGTTCTCTCTATTGTTTCATGCACCATGGTTCAGTGCAGCTGTTTACATGCTTGAATGAAGTTCGAGATGGATTTTCTGGTTGGGCCTAGCTAGGAAACAATGTCTGTGAAAGGGATAGGGCACGATAAGTGGGTGGCCTGAGCACCGATATCGATATTTAATGGGGGAGAGGGGGCAACGTCTGTATTTTTTATTTTTATAATCTGTGTTATTTGCTCTCTTGCTATGTTTTGTAATTTTTTGTTGCACATTTCAAGATATTTCACACTTGCAGATTCGATTTGGTCTTAATAAGTCACAAAGTTTTAAATGGTTGCAACTGAAGCAGGCTATTCAGGTGGGGGTTCCCTGAATGGAAAACTCTTAGTACTCAATATAGCTTGGAGTTCTTATGTTTCCAGGCAGACTTCCTGGGACATCAAGCCGCGCAGTGGTATAAATTATTATCTGGATTTCTTAATAAAAAGCCAAAAACTGGTCTGAGAGACATTTGGAGCATTGAGATTAAGCATCAAATTTCTGCTTCTCAATGGCCACGAATTTGGTCTTGGAGAATGAGATGTACAGTGTCGGCTTCTATGAGACAAACTTGGTTCTTTTTATTACATAGAGCTTTTTGGACCCCAGTTCGTTTACAAAAGTTGGATAGTTCTAGGTCTAATAGATGCTGGCATTGTAATCTGGAAGCGGGGACATTGGATCATCTAATTTTTTATTGTCCCTGCATTAAGAACTTTTGGAATTCATTTTGGACTCAAATAAATTGCTTATTAGAAAACCATGTTGCACTATCTTATGATACTGTTCTGTTTGGTATGTCTGTGAGGAAAAAAAGGCAATTATCAGCGCATAACAACAAACTTCTAATGATTATGACGGGGGTTGCTATTCAGCATATTACTAACAACTGGAAAAATTATAATAATCTTAATTATTTAAGATTATTGGTGGAATTCTTTGTGTCATATTTTTAAACTAGAAAGATTAATTGCTGTACAAAAAGGTAATTATAAAAATTTCTTAAAGATCTGGGGGCCATTAGTTAATTATTGTAATGAATAGGCATCATTTTTCTTTTTTCTGATGGTATATATATATACTAGTCTTATAGCCCGTTACATTAACGGGTGCTAGAATATATGTGTGTGTGTTTGTCTTTATTTCTTTCTTTCTCTCTCTCTCCTTAGCCGCTTTCTGTATTTCTGTCTTTCTTTTTCCTCGGCTGTCCACCCATTCTCCCTTTTACCTTCCCTGTGTCCACCACCACCCCTTCACTGCTCTCCTTATCCAGCAGCAGCCCTTCTCCCTTTGTTGTACCTCCCCCCTGCTAGAATATATGTCTGTCTGTCTTTCTTTCTTTCTGTCTCCCTCTCTCCCACTATCCGTCTTTCTCCCTGCCCCCTATGCAGCAGCATTTCTCTCCCCCCCCTGCAGCTTTAAAAAGGTTTTACTTCACCACTCTGGCACCAAGGTAGGGAACCAGGCAGCCTCACCTCCATGGTAGAAACGGTGCAAGGGCAAGGGCAGAGTTTAAAGGTTGTCAGCTTTTTTATTTTTTTTATTGGCTTTAGCCGTGCTCTTCGCCTCTTTCTTGGCTTTAACCGCTTTCGCCTTTTGGGGGCTCTTGGCTGTTTTCTTGATGGTGGTTGTCAACGGCTTCTTGGCCCTCTTCGGACTCTTTTTCACTCCGGCCCCTGCCGCTTTTTTCGCTTTCTTCACTGCCGCTTTCTTGCTTTTCGGAGGGCTCTTCTTCTTCGCCTCCGGCTGCTTCCAGAGTCTTCTTCAGGGTAGCCAAGGACATGCCAATCAGCTCGGAGACGCTGGGGCCCGATGCCTTGCGCGCTTTCGCCGCTCCCGCTGGCTTCTTAGCCCTTTTCAGTGTCTGCCCTCCGCTGACAGGCCTCCTCCCGGCAGCCGCCACTCCGCGCGTCCTGGAGTCCTGGTGACGTAGTAAGCGCGCATGCACACTCTTGCCGGTACAGCGCGACAGAACAGGGATCAGGGAAGCACGCGGTGAGAGTGCGCATGCGCGCTTAGCGTTTTATTATTATAGATAAATAGAGAGAGGGGGAGGGTGGATAGTAGAGAAAAATTGGTCTAAAAATGTGTGTTTTAATGTAATTATGGTATGTTATTGGTAATATAGGGTGGTGGGAGGGGGGAGGGAATTTAATTAAATTATATGTTTAAGATATCATTGTAGAATGTTCAAGTGTTGTACGAATGTATTTCATATTATTATTTTGTGCACTTGTAAGTTTGAAAATGAATAAAAAATTTAAAAAAAAAAGATTTTTTAAATAGATGACTGCAAAGTTTGACAAATACTCAAGATTAAGATCACTTACTGTAGGTAGAGCTTGGTGGCTGTTATTATTTTACTGATGTCGTAACTGACGACACGGGATGAATGTATAAATACAGAGAAAAATAAAGAGAAAGAAAAGGTTTGA
The DNA here is from genome assembly GCF_902459505.1 of Geotrypetes seraphini. Lineage (NCBI taxonomy): Eukaryota > Metazoa > Chordata > Amphibia > Gymnophiona > Dermophiidae > Geotrypetes > Geotrypetes seraphini. The sequence continues at coordinate 13,519,562 of NC_047088.1, forward strand.
TAAAGAGTGTAATAAGTGTCTTCATGGGTGCCTGAGACAAGGGGAGATAAGCAGACTTTCCTCAAGGACACAAGGGGGGTGGGGAGGGGTTGGTTTTGGGTTCAGCCCAGGAGCTCACTCACAGGCCAATGCTCAAAACCTAATGCCCATGCAAAAGGTAATTAGCGACAGGGTTAGTGTGCCACCCTAGCCTCTAATGGTGTAGTGTGGAGTGGACGCTCAAGCCATTGTCACGGATTGCATTTAAATTCATTTTAAATGCAGTTATTAAATATCTTGTGGTATGATTTAAAAAAAAAAATTGTCAGGTACATTTAGCAGTGGCAAAAGTAATGCCAGGTCTGGAGCAACGTAGAAGGGTTGGTCGAGAGAAGGGGTATCTAATGACTCCTTGGTTTCCTTAAGGTATGTTGGAACCACGGGATGGACTTCTAGGCCACTAGGGGAGTCTCTTTGCCTGCTTTGTGGATGCCAATTCTTGCTTCGTGGCCGGAGGTCAGGTCGAGTCTGACCCTGCCTCTGGCGGGGGTGGGGGAGAGTGTCAAATTGGGTTGGGTTGGGTCTGGTTCTGCCTTAGGGTAGTCATAGTCAGGGTCTGGACCTGCTGGGGGATCTCACTGGACCACTAGAGCTAGAGCTTTGGGGATTGGGGTCCACTGGATCACTGGGGACTTTTTATTTTTTTTTTTTAACTAGAAATGTTTTATTGGAATTTTAATCATTGACATTTACAAAAAAAATCTTTAAAATGACTGGAGGGGGTGACCCAATGTGTTGGTGGGTTTTTTTTTTTTTTGGGGGGGGGGGGGTAACGTCAACTTTCCTGTTGGTGTCTGAGCTAATCAGCACTCAGACATTGACAGGAAGATAGTGCAGAACAGTGGGCAGCAAATTACTGCTTCGATTTTAATGTGGCATAAATTTGGCATTCTCATTACTCTGCACTGATTTTTCACCACTGGATTTGCAGTGGAATTTCTTCTACTGCAAATCTTTTGTGCACTGGTCAACACTATCCCAAAGAGGGACTGGGATGGCACCATGGGAGCATCAGAATGGCAGATGACTCCAGATTTGTTCAGTAGACTTATCCGGTCCTGGGTTTACCCTCACTGCGTGGATCTGTAGTTTCTGCTTTTCTTAGGGACACGCGATTAGAAAGTCAGAAGTGCTTGGATGAAGCAGAACTAGGACTGGATGAACCTGCTGGACAAATCTGAAGCAATTTGGAAATCCTGGACGGCTGTGGTGTAACAGCTGGTTAGGGGGGTGTCCCATCCTTTCAGCATTTGGGTTAGAATGTTTGGAAATTTCTCCTGGGGTTGGAGCTCCAGCTTATTGAGCCTTCTCATCCCTTTCATGCAGGTTCTCTTCCTCAGAAAACACTAACGAAGCCTGAACTGAGCCCTCCAGATGAGCAAATAGTGAAAGAAGCCGGGCAGTCCTTCTCCATCACATGCAGGTGAGCATCCTCAGTCATGGCTGATGTTAACGTGAAACTATTTCTTCTTAAAGAAAGGACAAGTTCTCTGCAGAAAAACTTTCCCCAGGTCAAGCTCGAAACTTGCCATTTCTACGAATACTTATAAGACAAACAGTCTGTGCTCAACTCAGTGACTGGCTAGACCAGGGGTGGGCAACTCCGGTCCTCGAGGGCCGGAATCCAATCGGGTTTTCAGGTTTCCCCCAATGAATATGCATTGAAAGCAGTGCATGCAAATAGATCTCATGCATATTCATTGGAGAAATCCTGAAAACCCAAATGGATTCCGGCTCTCGAGGACCGCAGTTGCCCATGTCTGGGCTGGACCCATTTCAGTCTGAATTCAGAGCCAGTTATGGAACAGAAATGGTCCTCGTATCTCTACTGGAGAATGATCTTCACAGACAGAGGATATGCTTCTCTGTTAGTACTGATAGATTTCTCAGTAGCTTTTGACACTGTGGATCACGATATCATGGTGGCAGAAACAGGCATCAGCACTTGCTTGGTCCAGAGCCGATCTGTCAGGCAACAGTTCATACTTTTTGATGGCATCTCATCATCTTCATAGGCGCTGACTTGCAGGGTACCCCAAAGATCAACACTATTGTCTATTCTGTTTGATATCCATCTCAAGCTAGCCAAGCTGATTCAGTTGATGGATATTCAGTTGTACATCCAGTGGCGTTGTTAAGGAGGGGAGGAGGGATCTGACCTGGGTGCCATCTTGATGAAGACGAGGCACCCGCTCTCCTCTCTGTCCCCACTCCTTCTTTGCCCCCCCCCCCGAAAACATGCTTATAATCCAAAGCACTCGGATATCAAAGCAAATTTCCACATAAGAAATAATGGAAACTCAGCCGATTTGTTCCACAACCCAAAAACTGTAATACAAAATACTATATGTACTCATATTGGAAAAACAGTCACTACACTCCCGCAGCATCGGAGAGGGAAGAACCATCGGCTCGGTTGTGATGCGTGTATACTGTATGTACTCGTATCGCAAGACCTCGCTCGTTTAGAACAGTCACTACGCTCCTTCAGCGTCGGAGAGAGAAGAGCCATTGGCTCAGTTTGATGATGTGACGCGTGTATACTGTTTGTACTCGTATTGCAAGACCTTGTTTGTATATCAAGTTAAAATTTAATAAAATGGTTTGCTTGTCTTGCAAAACACTTGCAAACCAAGTTACTTGCAGTCCAAGATTTTACTTTGTATCTAATATAATGAAATGCTAGGCCGCGCATGCGCACTCAAAAGTCGTGTTCCCTGATCCGTTGCGGAAACACGAGTGCGCATGCGTGCGTTTTACGTCACCACAGCCTCCCTGCTCTCCACCTCGCGCCGCAGTTTTCAAAATTCCCTGCTGGGAGAGCACGGATGTGCGAGTGTGAGCTACTGCAGGGCCCGGTAGAGGTCGGAGTCGCTCCGGAGGGGGGGCGGCTGCCGAAGAAACAAGATGAAGCGTCTCGCGTCTTGCGCCTCTTTCCCTCTGTCGATGGCGCCGAAGCCCCAGGTCGACGAAAACGCGTGGCAGTGCGCGTCCGAACCTTGCTGCCCAAGGAGGTGTCTACACGGCTACCATTCGACCCGACGGGTTGAGCCTACCATCCAACCCTCCCACCGCCAGATGAACACAAACCTCCGGCCTGCAGCAGCTTCACAGCACTGTAAACATTCTGCTTCCAGCCTTATACTGTCTTGATTTTCACTGCCGAGGAAAGTGTAGAGTGCTGTGGAGCTGCTGCAGGTCGGAGGTTTGTGTTCGTCTCACGATGGGAGGGTCAGTGGGGTCGGCTGCATGTTAGCGGTAGTGGCTTGGGGGGGGGGCGGGGGTAGATAGAAACATGCTGCAAATGGCGAATTCTACTGTATGGGAGAATGGGGGTGGTAGAAATTAAAGGTTCTACTGCACAGGGGGATGGGAGGCAGGCAGGCTGGCTTCGGGGGGAGGGTGTGGGTGGAACAAAGTCTAAAAGGCATTGAGGGGGCATTGGAAGGAGGCACTGGGGGCACTAAGGACATAGGAAAGGGCACTAAGGACACAGGAAGGAGGCACTGGGGGCACTGAGGGCACTAAGGATATAGGAAGAAGGTACTGAGGGCACTAAGGACATTGAATGGGACATTAAGGACATGGAAGGCGGCACTGGGGGCACTAAGGGAAGACAGAAGGGGTCATGGAGAGACAGTGAGAGGGAAAGGGGGCTGGTTTGGGGGGGAGTGTGCTGGGGACAGACAGCTTTTGCTGTGGGGAGGAAGACAGAAGGGGCCATGGAGAGACAGTTAGGGAAAGGGGGCTGCTTTGGGGGGGAGTGTGCTGGGGACAGACAGCTTTTGCTGTGGGGAGGAAGACAGAAGGGGCCATGGAGAGACAGTTAGGGAAAGGGGGCTGCTTTGGGGGGAGGTCTGTGCTGGGGGCAAACAGCTTTGCTCTGGGGTGAATACAGAAGGGGGCCACGGATAGACAGTCAGGGAGAGGGAAAGGGGGCTGCTTTGGGTGTAGGGGTGTGCTGGGGCAGACAGTTTTGCTTGGGGAGAGGGGGAAGATAGAAGGACACAGACAGTGGCCAAGGAGAGAGAGAGAAAGAAGCACAGACAGACAGAAAAATCTATTCTAGCACCCGTTAATGTAACGGGCTTAAAGACTAGTATATATATATATATGAACATCTAGGATGTTTTTGTGGTTCCGACTTTGGATGTTTAGCAGGAAACGTCCAGATTGGACTTAGATGTCCTTTTTGAAAATGGCTCTCTATATGTTTCCACCTAGATGAAATCAATGGGTTTAGGCGAGAAGCTAACTGCATGGGTCAGTGATTGGCTGAGTGGAAGACTTCAGAAGGTGGTGGTCAACGGCACCCTGTCTGAGACGTCGGAGGTGACTAGCGGAGTACCGCAGGGCTCAGTCCTGGGACCATCCCTTTTCAACATATTCATAAGGGACTTGACCCGAGGGCTTCAGGGTAAAGTAACACTGTTCGCCGACGACGCCAAACTATGTAATATAGTAAGTGAAAGCAATCTCAAGGATAGTATGACGCAGGATCTGATCACGTTGGAAAACTGGTCCTCGACATGGCAGCTGGGCTTCAACGCTAAGAAATGTAAGGTCATGCATCTCGGCTGCGGAAATCCATGCAGAACTTACACCTTGAATGGAGAAACACTAGCTAGGACTTCAGAAGAACGGGACTTGGGAGTAATCGTCAGTGCAGACATGAAGGCTGCCAAACAAGTGGAGCAGGCCTCATCCAAGGCAAGGCAAATGTTGGGATGTATCAATAGAGGCTTCATCAGCCGCAAACCTAAAGTCATAATGCCGCTCTACAGAACCATGGTGAGACCTCACCTGGAATACTGTGTGCAATTTTGGAGACCACACTACCAAAAAGATGTGCTTCGAGCTGAATCGGTCCAGCGAATGGCCACTAGAATGGTCTCCGGACTCAAGAGTCTCTCATACGAAGAAAGACTGGGCAAACTACAGCTATACACTCTTGAGGAGCGTAGAGAAAGGGGAGACATGATTGAGACATTTAAGTACATCACAGGTCGTGTCGAGGCGGAAAGCGATATATTCTTCCCCAGGGGACCCTCGGTCACAAGGGGGCACCCGCTCAAACTCAGAGGAGGGAAATTTAATGGTGACACCAGGAAGTATTTCTTCACAGAAAGGGTGGTAGATCACTGGAACAAGCTTCCAATGCAGGTGATCAAGGCCACCAGCGTGCTTGACTTTAAGAATAAATGGGACATCCACGTGGGATCCCTACGAGGGTCGAGTTAAGGAACTAGGTCATTAGCACTCAGACTTGATGGGGTGGGTCAGAAGAGTGGGCAGACTTGATGGGCTGTAGCCCTTTTCTGCCGTCATCTTTCTATGTTTCTATTCTGAATTTTACTCAGCTACTAAATATTTAACGCAACTTAGAGAAAAATCCCTTTGAAAAAGACAACAGGGGGCACTTTAGAATACCGCAGAGAGGGACCCCCCCCCTCCACCGTCTACTAGTTGCCTCCCCCAGTCCCTCTGATCCTGATGGTATTATGCACACTGAATACCCTCCGGGGAAACAATTCAAAAGAAGGCATGGCAAAATAAAAGAAACAACAAGCCAGAGAATATAACGCAAAACAAAAAAGAGAAAACGTCTAAGTGATAGGCAGTGGGTGAGCTCCACGATGGGGTTTGTCTCCACAGAGCTTCATGTCTCTCAGCATGTGTGAATGGGAAGTGTTTCTATACTGATAACTGCACGCTAAACACTAACGCGTGCTAATATTAGTAAACGACCCCCTATATGAGGAAGACTAATATGAATTTTTGGGCAAAATAATACAGCTAATTAAAGAGAAAAGTCTTTGCAAGACTCTGGAAATAAGAACATAAGAATTGCCGCTGCTAGGTCAGACCAGTGGTCCATCGTGCCCAGCAGTCCGCTCACATGGCGGCCCTTAGGTCAAAGACCAGTGCCCTAACTGAGACCAGCCCTACCAGCGTACATCCTTGTTCACCAGGAACTTGTCTAACTTTGTCTTGAATCCCTGGAGGGTGTTTTCCCCTATGACAGATTCCGGAAGAGCGTTCCAGTTTTCTACCACTCTCTGGGTGAAGAAGAACTTCCTTAAGTTTGTACGGAATCTATCCCCTTTCAACTTTAGAGAGTGCCCTCTCGTTCTCCCTACAGCGGAGAGGGTGAACAACCTGTCTTTATCTACTAAGTCTATTCCCTTCATTATCTTGAATGTTTTGACCATGTCCCCTCTCAGTCTCCTCTTTTCAAGGGAAAAGAGACCTAGATTCTCTAATCTCTCGCTGTACGGCAACTCCTCCAGCCCTTTAACCATTTTAGTCACTCTTCTCTGGACCCTTTCGAGTAGTACCGTGTCCTTCTTCATGTACGGCGACCAGTGCTAGACGCAGTACTCCAGGTGAGGGCGCACCATGGCCCAGTATGTTTATGTTTATTTATTCATTTGATGAATCGCTTATCTATAATTTACTAAGCGATTTACAATAAGATACATAAGCATTATAAAACAAGATACTAATATTATATAGAAACTAAAATCAAAACTCATAAGCAGACAAACACTTGAACATTTTAAAACAAACTTAATCCTTTTAAAAGACATATTAATAGTATCCAGTACTAAATAAGAAACCGTCTTATACACGGACATACTAAGACACATAATGATAAAAAGGGGAAAAGTTACATTTTAGATGTTGCGAAAAGAAAAGGGAACATTCAAGGAAAAAACATAGGGAGGGATAACTTGACTGCAGCAAAAGAGTATTTCTATTCAAGATTAAAAGCATCTTTAAAAAGGAAAGTTTTTAATTTATTTTTAAAAAGACTGAGATCCTTTTCATTTTTTATATATTGTGGCAAAGAGTTCCACGTCTGGGGGGCCACAATTGAGAACATGTCGTGCCGTCTGGTACCTACCACTTTTAAGGAAGGGACTGCCAATAACCCTTGTGCTAAAGAACGAAGCGAACGTGATACATTATGTGGGATAAGCATCCGGTTTATAAATGAAGGTTCATTTGAGGTTAGAGTTTTAAATACTAGCAATAAAATTTTGTATGTTATACGGTGCGTGATAGGGAGCCAATGTGACTCAATCAAATACGGGGTTACATGGTCATACTTTTTACCATTATATAAAAGTTTGACTGCAATGTTTTGAATTATTTGTAGCCGTTTTTTTTTTCTTTTTGCGTAATATTGAGTAATAATGCATTGCAATAATCAAGCTTTGTTATTATCAGTGAGTGTAAAAGAATATTTAAAGATTTAGGTTCGAGAAATTTCGAGATTGAACGGACCATTCGCAATTTGTGAAGGCAAGATTTGACGACGTTGCTGATGTGATCATGATAGGAGAAATTTTCATCAATCATAACCCCAAGAATTTTTAATGAGGAGACTAAATCTATTTGCATATTGTTGATGATAAAAGGAGCAACTAGCTGTACTCCTTGTTTCCATAGAAAAAGTATGGCTTTTGTTTTAAGGATGTTTAGTGATAGTCTATTTTCGGCAAGCCAATTTTTGATAGTGTCGAGTTTATTACAGCGGCATGATAACCTTCTCCGATCTGTTTGTGAGATTCCGGAAGAGCGTTCGTTTTCTACCACTCTCTGGGTGAAGAAGAACTTCCTTACGTCTGTACAGAATCTATCCCCTTTCAACTTTAGAGAGTGCCCTCTCGTTCTCTCCACCTTGGAGAGGGTGAACAACCTGTCCTTATCTACTAAGTCTATTCCCTTCAGTACCTTGAATGTTTTGATCATGTCCCCTCTCAATCTCCTCTGTTGGAGGGAGAAGAGGCCCAGTTTCTCTAATTTTGGCTCCCCCAGACCAGCATCTTCTTGATCATGTGAACCGTTGTGTTCAAGCAGCACTGTTTTTGAAATCCTGAGATAACTGGCAACCATAAAATAATTTATCTATCAATGTTTTTGGTAGGTTGTCAAATAACCACAGTGCTTCAGCTCTGCTAGCCATTAGTTTGCCAAACATTAAGTACAGATAATACAAATAATATGTATAAGCTGTATTTAATGATCAGAGCAGCAGGTCGAGATCCAGGGAAGTCAGGATTCAAAGCCCCCTGCTGTTTCTTGAGATAACATAACATAACAACAAAGTTCTAGACCGTATAACCGTAAGTTCTATACGATTAACAAAAGATTATACCAATGAAGAGAGAACAAATAATATTATAAAGAATACAGAAATAACTAGTTTGTTAGAAATTTAGAAAACAGAAAAGTTTTCAGCAACTGCCACAGGTATAAAACTTAAATTGCAAGCCCTCTATGGACAGGAAAATGCCTTCTGTACCTCAAAGTAACTTGCCTTGAGCTACTACTGAGAAATGTATGATTCAAATCCAAACGCCAGTACCAGGCACACTGTGAAGTAATACATAGCACAACCAATGTCTAGATGAGCAGAGGGCTTTGACCCATTGAGCTACAGCTGCTCCCTTTCAGTTGTGGGGGTTCCTACCATGTGAGCTGAGTGATCCTAGCCATGTGCAGGTGAAAATACCTGAGAAGATCATAGCTTAGCAGATCCCTAAGCTGTCATATCAGATGTGAGGAAGAGCAACATTAGTGGCAGTTGCTGTGGCTCAATGGGTAAAAGCCTTGTTTCTATCTTTCATAGGTTCAAATCCCAGCACATTTTAATTGTGGCATTCTACCTTGCAGGTGCACCTTGATGATCTCACAATGAGGTCAGCATTGTGCAGCTGCACACCTCCATTTGCAATGAAGTAGAAGCCATGCTAAGGTCTGTATCTGTTTTTTTCTGGTTTTAATCTTGTGCAAATGAAGTTATGTATGCAATCTATATATTTTTGTCATGTGCTTTCTTTGCTTTCAAGAATGAGCTGATTGGAGCACTGTTTAGTCAGAAAAAAAGGGTAGCTTTTTAGCAAGAAACCTAAAGCTGTGTTTTTTTCATATGCTCTGCTTCAGTTAATGGATGTTTTCCTCTATTTAACAAATAACATTGCTGTTTGTCCACAAAAATAGAAGATTTTGCATGCAATATATCAGTTTTGATGTGCCCTGTTTATGTGGTGCCTTATTAAATGTATTTAGAGCTTAATAAAGCTCAATAAATAAATAAATAAAGCTCAATAAATATTAAGCTTAATAATGCAAAAATAAAAACCCTGAGAGCTATTTAGCAGATCGCATTAAGGACATCCAAACTGTGCCTTAGTTCCATCCATAGAACTCAGGTCTATCTGAAGCCCAAACTATGCTCAAAAGTAGACCTGGTTTCATTCGTCTACAATGCTCAATACCTCACTAACTACCTGGAAGATCACAACCTACTTCATCCCTCACAATCAGGGTTCAGATCCAACCATAGCACAGAGTCACTACTAGCAACCCTACTAGACACAGCCCTACAGCACCTTAGCAAAGGCAGAAGGATGCTGATAATCCAACTTGATCTCTCTGCTGTATTCGACCTGGTTGACCACTCCATACTACTACAGATACTTGAAGCCATAGAGATCTCAGGCAGGGTATACAACTAGTTCCAAGGATTTCTTAAATCAAGAACTTACAGAGTAAAATCAAATGATCTTAAATCAGAACCATGGTCTAACCCCTGTGGAGTTCCACAAGGGTCACCACTGTCGCCTACACTCTTCAACCTCTTTATATCCTCCTTTGGGACCACTCTAGATAACCTAAATGTAACATCTTTCAGCTATGCAGACGACATCACCATACTCCTCCCCTTTGATTCTCCAGATCCCACTTCAACAGAAAAACTGAAAAAAAACACTAGAAGCAGTGGAAAAATGGATGATAGACCACAAACTGAAACTAAACTCAGACAAAACAAAATTTCTTTTGCTCGAAAAGGCCCAAAACCCCTCCATTTCAGAATTAGAAATTAATGCCACCAAAAACCCTATACAGTCTAATCTTAAACACCTAGGAGTGATGATAGATAGATGCTGCACAATGCAGGTCCAAATTAACAAGACTACCCAGAAAGCATTTTTAACCATGAGAAATCTATGAAAAATAAGAAAATTATTCGATGTAGAGCAATATAAGCTCATAGTCCAATCCCTAGTCCTAGGTCTAGTGGACTATTGCAACATCCTCTATCTACCATGCCCTGCAAACATGATATAAAACAACTACAGACTGTACAAAACACAGCTCTCAGTTTGATCTACTCGCTAAGTAAATATGACCACATCACCACTGCCTACCTAGACTCACACTGGTTACCAATACAAGCACGAATTCAATTCAAACTATACTGTCTATTATTCAAAGCTATAAATGGCACTGCCCCCACTTACCTAAACAACCGCCTAAATCAGAACCTTACTACTAGACAAAGAAGAACTCAGACCCCATTTACTTACCCCCCCCAATTCAAAGGTACTCGGCACAAGAAGATGTTTGACAACCTACTAGCGACGCAAGCAGCGAAACTTGACCACACCATCTCCAACTTGCTGACCACAACGAGCGACTTCAAATCATTTCAAAAAGGATTCAAAACCCTGCTATTCAAAAAATTTATCCAGATATCTTAACTCTTCCCCTTGTCCTTTCCCCTCCCTTGTAAATCCCCCCTCAAAGTCTCATCCTCTCTTGTAATTTTTTTCTCTCCAAAGTATCAACCATGTATACAGCTCCCTAAATTGCAAATCTCCTGGAAATGTCCAGCTATCTTCTTTGTAATCCTAATTCCTAAACTTCCTGGAAATGTCCAGTTAGCTTCTTTGTAATCCGCCTAGAACTGCAAGGTACGAGCGAAATAGAAGTCACTAATGTAATGTAATGTAGGCATGAGATGGACACCCTAGGTCGCTCAGCATTATGCAAATGAATTGAAGGACGTCCATATTGAAGCCTTGCCCATTCCACGCCCACACCTATTCTGTTAGGCGTGAGTTTTCCCATTGGGCGTCTATGAAATTGTGAATGCGCCTACAAAGTGAGGTCCACATCCTTTGGACGTCCATGTGCCAATCGCTCGTTGAGATCCTTAAATGGCTCATTAACCACTTAGTTTTGATGCCTAAGTCCCGCTCAGCATTAGGCGGGATTTAGGCGCCCTTTATAGAATTGGGGCCTAAGTCTGCGGTTTCATGCATAATTTTAGGCGTCAGCATTTATGCCATGCCAAAGGCTGCTTAGCTGCAGTTTGGAATTTATCTCCTAGTACTCTATAATCTGCGTGTCTAACTCTTTGTTATACCTCTGACCCACCTGTGCCCCTCCATATCCATTGGCCCATAGACGTTGTGCTCAATGGAATTGGTACATGCAATTTCTGGACAGCAACCAAGGGCAGTTGCATGCACTAATGCTATCTGGTGCCAGTTAACACCAATTTAAGCAAATAATTGCTCGTGAGCTCCAATTAACAGCCAATTATTATATTAAGTTGTGCATACAAATGCTTTTATTCTATTACTTGTGCATGTGAATTTGAGTGCTAGGCATAAATTTGGTTGTGCAAAGCTTATAGAATCCTGGGGCTGGTGTATAATTGGAGATGCCCTGTTATACAATTGCAACCTAGATGTCACCTTTAAGCAGTGACCTAAACTCCTTCCTCACAGGGGCTATGAACATTCCCCCTACATCAAGACCATGCCCAAGTCCCACCCCATGGCAATACACAGCACTGCTACTAAGCCACCAGTCTAATCCTGGGAAGAGGGTGTGGCATCCTTTATGGCACCAAGATAAAAAGTGTGGTACTCCCTGAGTTGTGAAAACTGCTCAGGTCCCCTCTTCTAAGGGTAGGGAAATGAGTCACGCACTGACTGGTGATCTCCGTTAGTGGAACGGCTGGCACTAGTTTTGCTCTTTCCCACTTCTAACTGGATTTCAGGTCATAACATCCTGTTTATGTGTCACTAATGCCATGTAAAAGCAGGGGGGGGAGGCCACTCTTCACCGAGGTGCACATGAGAACCCTAGCGGTGGGTTCAGCAGTTCATCAGGATATCACTCCGTTTGCACATCCGGCTCCATGATTGCAGCCTCAGCAGGGAAAAGGCGAGACAAAGCCAAGAGCACATTCCCTGCCAAGGATGACTGAGAGAAGTCTGCTAGTTTCAATTGCTGCCTTGTAGAGTTGACAGATTTCGTGGGTGCCTATCACTTAATCACAAGAGAGAGTGCCAAGCCTGAGAATGTACTCCATGTGCGCAGAGATGAAAAAAAGATTCCGTGGGCTCTTCTTATGATGTTCTCCAGACAGTGTTCTACCATCATCAACACTCAACACTTGTCTATGTTTTCTGCATCTGAAGCTCAGGGAGGCTTTAAAACCACAACATGTTGAAGAGAATCTGAATGCGGACAGAGCCAAATGTGTCCCAAGATGTCCCAAATATGTTTTCCACAACGCAAGGAACATTTATTCTATTCACACGGCTCAAGAGTTTTTCCGGGTCAAGGGCCACAGGGGATTGTGGGTAATCACATCGCAGTAATCTGCTGCAGAGATTCCCCCCCCCTACCCTGCTGTGGCAGCTCAGTTCTGACCCACAGGACTAGCCTTGCCCCAGTCCTGAACCTCCGAGTCTGACAGGTGCCATTAAATGTGGACTCATAGAATCATGAGCTTAAGCATGGCCACACTGGGTCAGTCCGAAGGTCCATCAAGCCCAGTATCTTGCTGCCAACAATGGCCAGACCAGGTCACAAGTACCTGGTAAGATCCCTTCCAAAAATAAAACAGATACTATGCTGCTTATTTCTCCTTCTTAGGGTTACCATATGGCTCCAGAAAAAGGAGGAGGATAGATCCAATGCTTTCAATGGAAGTAAAGCCCTCCTTTTTCAGGAACCATATGACAGCGTTTCTCAACGCAGTCCTGGAGTACCCCCTTGCCAGTCAGGTTTTCAGGATATCCACAATGATTGTGCATGAAAGAAATTTGCATATAATGGAGGCAGTGTATGCAAATGTAGGCAAGTTTATGTGTATTCATTGTGGATATCCTGAAAACCTGACCGGGAAGGGGGTACTCCAGGACCGAGTTGCCAAATGGTAACCCTACACTTCTTGTTACTATATTGCAGACCCTATGGATATGTGATCTACCCTCCCTGCCCTACAGGTGAAGATCATTTGTGCTTAGTTCCTGAATTTTCTGGTATTCTGATAATGTATCTGCCTCCAGCATCTCACTAGGACAGGGGTGTCAAAGTCCCTCCTCGAGGGCCGCAATCCAGTCGGGTTTTCAGGATTTCCCCAATGAATATGCATGAGATCTCTTAGCATACAATGAAAGCAGTTCTTATGAGCGCCGGGAGCAGCGCGGGTCGTTCAGCGCGGCTCCCGGTGCTAAAACCGCTAGCATGGTTTAGGAGAAGATGCCCTTAGCTTTAGTTGCAAACATGTGCCATTTGAAAGGCTGGTGTAAATCACCCCCCCCCCCTCACTGTTGTCAGTCAAGCTATTGGTGTGATAGAGAAGGGAATGGTGGTCACGCAGATGCTGGGGTGAGTATATTGCTGGCAAAGAAGGAGAGAAGATTAGCTTTAATTTGCTTCTCAATTATCCAGTTGTTTTCTGGGTCTGAAGGCATTCAGTGGTTATCTACATAGTAACATAGTAGATGACGGCAGATAAAGACCCGAATGATCCATCCAGTCTGCCCAACCTGATTCAATTTAAATTTTTTAATTTTTTCTTCTTAGCTATTTCTGGGCAAGAATCCAAAGCTTTGCCCAGTACTGTGCTTGGGTTCCAACTGCCAAAATCTCTGTTAAGATTTACTCCAGCCCATCTACACTCTCCCAGCCATTGAAGCCCTCCCCTGCCCATCCTCCACCAGACGGCCATACACAGACACAGACCGTGCAAGTCTGCCCAGTAACTGGCCTTAGTTCAATATTTAATATTATTTTCTGATTCTAAATCTTCTGTGTTCATCCCACGCTTCTTTGAACTCAGTCACAGTTTTCCTCTCCACCACCTCTCTCGGGAGCGCATTCCAGGCATCCACCACCCTCTCCGTAAAATAGAATTTCCTAACATTGCCCCTGAATCTACCACCCCTCAACCTCAAATTGTGTCCTCTGGTTTTACCATTTTCCTTTCTCTGGAAAAGATTTTGTTCTACGTTAATATCCTTCAAGTATTTGAACGTCTGAATCATATCTCCCCTGTCTCTCCTTTCCTCTAGGGTATACATATTCAGGGCTTCCAGTCTCTCCTCATACGTCTTCTGGCGCAAGCCTCCTATCATTTTCGTCACACTCCTCTGGACAGCCTCAAGTCTTTTTACATCCTTCGCCAGATACGGTCTCCAATCTGAGTTTATTGCGATTATTGATCCTTTAAAAATAATGAATATTTTCAAAACCATCAAGGATGCATGGCCCATTCAGTCTTAACATGTGCTAAAATAAGAAAACAGATCTATTGATATAGATATGACAGATTTTTTTTGGAAGACTCTCAAGATGAAATACAGATGAGAGCTACCTTACTTGTAATTTTTTTGTGTGAGAGCGATAAGGCATTGACGATGAAACTTTATTTTAAAAACAAAAATGCTTTATTTTGTGGAGCTAAGGTTCAGATGTTCCCAATCAAAAATAAAACTTCTTGGAGTAATCTTAGACAAAGATTTAACCTTTCACGACCAGATCAGTTCCGTTGTAAAAACCTTTCTTCTATAAACTTCGGCTTATCCGTTCTCTAACTTCTATCCTCGAAACTAAAGCTATCACAACTCTTGTTCATTCATTGGTCATCTCTCATCTAGATTACTGTAATTCTCTATATAATGGAATTCCTTAATAAGAACTACGGCGTCTACAGCTCATTCAAAATACGGCAATAAAACTTATTCTGAAAGAAGCCCACTGGCTACCTGTCACACACCGTATCACTTACAAAATACTAATGCTAGTCTTTAAAATAAAACTCTCGCGTCTTCCACCCTTCCTGGATAAACTCATCATCCCTCTCTGTCCTTCCCGGGCTCTCAGTTCAGCAGATCAGAACTTATTGTCCCCTCTATCAAAGAATTCTACTACACTAGGAAAACTAACTTTTCCGTAGTCGCCCCAACTTTATGGAATGCCTTGCCATCTCATCTCCGCCACAAAAATCTTCTCGACAAATTCAAGACTAAATTAAAAACGTTCTTATTTCAAGATGCATTCCACAGCTTCTAAACTTCTCATTCTCAAAAATTTGCCAACCGCTTTTAAGATGCGACACCATCCCTAATGTTACATCCCCACCCCCTCCCTTTTCTTTTCAAATCTTAATTTATTTTTTTTTAAACGATGTAACTATCAACCCCCCCTTTTTCCCTTCTCCCCCCATGTTTGTCTTCGTAAAATGTCTTTTCATGTTCACTCTCCCCCTTCCTATAAGTATTATTTTAATCTTTTATTTTAGCATTGTTGATGGCCGGTATATTAAAAATCATAAAACTTGAAACTTTCCTGATGTGGCAAGATTGACCCAACTCAGAAGGAAGGGCTTTTTAGCCTTGAAACCTCGAGTTGTGGAACTGGGGGGGCCACATTTTTTCTGAAGTTTCCTTGCAAGTGTTTGGCGACTTTTCAAAGTACAGATTATATTTTTTGGGATCTGGCTCAGTTATTTCAATTTCTTGATCAAAATAATGGGGGATTATATATTTTGTTGGTTGAGATGGCTATTTTCAAATTGAGGAGCCTGATTTGAAAAAGATGCTTATATGGAAGGAAAATGTTTTCTTCCTTTAATTTTCCTTTGAAGTAGATTTCTGATACTAAATAGTGCACCTCTTCTTTTAATGAGGGCTAGATGGAATTTCTGATTTTGTAATTATGTAAAACTAGTCTTTAAGCCCGTTACATTAACGGGTGCTAGAGATTCCTCGGCTTCCTCCCCCCTCCCTTTCCCTTCCCGTCCCGTCAACCCCCTTGTTTCCCTTTGCACAGTCTCCCTGCTTCATCCGCTCCTTCTCTTGCGCGGGCCACCGGAGCAGAGAGGACTGGGCAGAGAGGGCTGCCAGCCGGGGCCGGCGGAGAGGAGCTAGGCGGCTGGAGGAGTAGCAGCAGCCGCTGCCGATTGCAGCCTCCGTCCCGCCTTCGCCTCCCTGGATTTGCTAGAGCGGCCTGCAAGGTTCGCTACAGGGGCTGGCGAACCTCAGCAGGCCGCTTGGAAGAGGACCGGCAGTGGGAGGGAGGAGTTGCTGGCACACGCGCTAGCGCAAGCGCTGTGAGCACTGGGACAGAAGCACAGCTCACGCCACCAGGACTCACGGATTTTCGACAACGCATGCGCGCTTAGCCTTTTATTATTATGGATGATTTCTTATGTTTCCATATCCTGTTATGTTTCTTTGTAAATATTATTTGAAATAAAAAAAGAAAAGAAAACAGAAAGAAACAAACAAACAAATGAAAAAAAAAATGTCCCGTCCCCCCCCCCCCCCTGTATGCTTCCTCTTTCTGCTGGATGTGCCACAGTACCAATGAATCTTATTCTGAAATGTTCACAGGGGATCGGCCTCCTTGACCTGGCTTTGGAATAACATCCTATACTCTGTCAATAACAGTCTCCTGGTGAGTGAGAGCCGATGTTCGGAGGCCGATGGAACCATCTGCAGTCAGTTGACCATTACAAAGGCCCTGGCCAGTCACACTGGATACGTTTCCTGTGGTTACAGCAACCTTCCATTCCACAAAGACCTGACAGCTGAGCTGTACTTGTTTGTCAAAGGTAAGAGACCTGCTTGCTCAGAGTCCATATTCGGCACTATGTATTTGTGTGTATTGCAGTCAATTTTCATCCTAGACCAATGCCTGTTGTTCCTTGGATGACCAGCAGGAGAAAAATGGACCCTGAAAGAATCCAGCTGATAGCAGGTGAAATGGTCCGTGGGATCTTGTGACCTGGATTAGTCACTGTTGGAAACAGGATACTGAGCTGGATGGACCATTGGTCTGACCCAGTAAAGCTATTCTTATGTTCTTAAGTAAAGGACAATCAAGCCATTGTGACATCACTGCTGAGGCTGGCTCTTAGACATTGGTGGAATGAGGCATTATGATATCACAATCTCAGTTCTGGAATGTTGCTACTCTTTGGGTTTCTGCCAGGTACTTGGGACCTGGGTTGGCCACTGTCGGAAACAGGATACTGGGCTTGATGGACTTTTGATCTGTCCCAGTATGGCAACTCTTAGGCTCTTATGACATGCACTATATGCTTCTATTGGCATGACTAATGATTACCGTATTTTTCGCTCCATAAGACGCACCCTAAATTTAGAGGAGGAAAACAAGAAAAAAAACCCAGTTTGAACCAAATTCTCCCTGCTAGGCTCTGTACCCAACCCCACACTCCTTGCCAAGCTCTGAACCCTGGGCCCCCTCCCTGCCAGGCTCTGTACCCTGTCCCCCCTCTGGTGGTCTAGTGGTAGGCCAGGACAGGGCACAGGGCAGGCAGGCCTAGTGGCTGGCAGGCAGGTAGGCAGGGACAGGGCAGGCAGGGCTAGTAGCTGGCAGGCAGGGCACCCCCACCCCAAGCAAGCAGGCAGGCAGGCCCTGGTACCTTTTTAAAAATTCTGCTGTCCAGCACTTTATGGCAGGAGCTTTCAGCGCTCCTGCCCTTCCCTCCAAGCTGACTGCCCAACTCTTGTGGCAGCATCAGAAGGGAGCATCACGGGACTGACGGCAGCCGTTCACGGAGCGGAGCGGGACCAGGCAGCAACGCGAAAAGCTCGCGCCTGCCTCGTGCTCCGCTCCGATGCTGCCACAAGAGTTTTGGAGTCAGCTGAGGGAACGGCAGGAGCGCTGAAAGCTCCTGCCATACAGCGCTGGACAGACGGATTTTTTTTTTTTAAAGTACGGGGGTACAGGGGGGTATTTGCTCCATAAGACGCACCCTTATTTCCACCGCCTTTTTGGGGGTGGGAAAAGTGCGTCTTATGGAGCGATAAATACGGTATATGAAGTTAATAGCAACACTGCTGCTGCGATCCAAACTATTTTGAAAACATGGAAAGATGCATCTTTATTATCTTTTCAGTTTTGGTGGAACTCAGTTTGCTTAATTGGTACATATGAGGCAGCCATAATGGAAAAGAGAGGCAAGAAGACCATCAACGTCCTTCCCCTCCCTAAATTCAAAAGGTTGTAGTCACCTATATAAGAATATGTAGATAATGGTTGAGTGTTATTACAGAATGGCTAAGTATGTATGTACAGGTATGAAGGCATGAATGTTTGGTTTTTCACTCTCTGGGTGGGTTTGGGAATATCCTTTGCATTGTGACAATATTGTTTGCGAACAGACTTGTTAGAATTTATATTCTCACCTGCTTAAACCTATGTTTAATATCCAAAATTTTAATAAAATTTTGGAACTTAAAAAAATAAACATGCAAGACCTAGGCAGCGGAACATTACTTTGTTAAGGGGGGCCCAGGAGCTCTGCCTTGGCACACGACCTCTAAACAGCTCCCCGAGTCCCCCACCCACCTCCTCTCGGCGCTTCAGCAGCCGCCGCGCAGCGTCCACGAGCAGGCCTGCCCCCGGAAATAGAATGAAGGGTTCCGGGAGCAGGCCTGCTGTCTGACGCGGCACGGCGGCTGCGCGGTGGCTGCCCGAAGACTTAAGCAACGCTGCCGGGAGAAGGTTGGGCGGGAGGGCCAAAAGAAAAAAAAGCGACCGAGAATTTTTGGGAAGGCTATGAACCCTGTGGCATCCCCCGTTCCGACACCTAAGCATGTAAGAGACAGTCCCTGCTCAATAGAGCTTACATTCTAATTATAACAATCAAACAGGACAAATAAGGGTTAGGGAATTTTGCAGAAGGAACGATGAAACCGACGTTAGTACGTTACAAGTGAATAAGAGTTAGGAGGTAAAAGCATGATTGTCAATTCTAAGCAATAATTGACTCAACTCCAATTAGGACCCTGGGTGGATTCTATCTCCTGTTACTTTAAGGTAGCAGCACTCAGCAGCTTTGGGATCTTTTCCCCAACATGAGACTCTTGTGACACCTGCTTCACTCTGTGTCTCTCTCTTTTGGAAGACTAGGATCAGGTCTCCCCAATGTCTCCTCCTATAGGGGACATCTGTAGATCAATTAGCAACACCTGATACGTTCACTTTTTTGAGAAGAGCCCTCTCCTCTCAAGACAAGGGGACAGCGGTGTACTAGATAAACAATGCCTGCCCATAGCCCAGAGCTTCCCAAACTGTGGGTTGGGACCCCAGATCCCCACACGGGATCAGAACTTGGGTGAACTCTACATAATTTTATTTGGCCACTATCATGGGGGCATGGCCACAAAAGGTCGAGGAGCGGTTAGGGAAGTTACAGCTCTACTCACTCGAGGAACGTAGAGAGAGGGGAGATATGATCGAGACATTCAAGTATTTCACGGGCCGCATCGAGGTAGAAGAAGATATCTTCTTTTTTCAAGGGTCCCGCGGCAACAAGGGGGCATCCGTGGAAAATTAGGGGCGGGAAACTGCACGGTGACACTAGGAAGTTCTTCTTCACTGAAAGGGTGGTTGATCGCTGGAATAGTCTTCCACTTCAGGTCATTGAGGCCAGCAGCGTGCCAGATTTTAAGGCCAAATGGGATAGACATGTGGGATCTATTTGCAGAGATAGATAGGGAGGGTCATTGGGGTGGGCAGACTGGATGGGCCTTGGCCCTTATCTGCCGTCTATTTCTATGTTTCTATGTTTCTAAGTGCCGCTTTAGCTCCAAGGAGCCAAGGCCTAGATGGACCCCAGAGTGGAGTAACACCCCTACTGATTCTCTACATGTTCCTTTTTGGAGGAAGGGACACAGCTCTTCCCTCATCTCTAGGTTTCATACTTCTCTCCAAAAGGTCAACTTTCAATGCTGGCTGGCCACCTGCTCCGAATAGATCTGTACCTGTTCAGATGCGAGTGGTACTCTTCTGGAACAGGTGCCCAAAACTAATGAGGAGAACCACAGCCTCAACACTCTGAGGTTGCGGGTTCAAATCTTGCGACCCTGGGCAAGCCACTTAATCCTCCATTATCCCAAGATAGATTGTGAGTCCATCGGGACAGACAGGGAAAGTGCTTGAAGTACCTATATGTAAACCACTTTGAGTGTGATTGTAAAACTATAGAAAGGCAGAATACAAGTCCAAGTCCCTATCCCTGATGTCATAATGCCTCATTCCACCAATAAAAGCCAACCTCATGAGTGATGTCACAATGGCTTCATTGTTCTATACTTAGCTCACTGCTGTGATTGTACTGGAAGAGAGTGTGGCACAGCGGTAAAAGCTGCAGCTTCAGCCCCCTGAGGTTGTGGGTTCAAAGCTTGCACTGCTCCCTGTGACCCTGGGCAAGTCACTTAATCCTCCACTGCCCCAAGTACATTAGAGAGATTGTGAGCTGCCAGGACAGATAGGGAGATGCTTGAGTACCTTGAGTGTAAACCACTTAATACAAACAGTATATCCTATCCCAATCCCTTAAGTCCTAAATGTAATGAAGTGTTAGGGACATGTTTCTGGAAATTGAGCCTTACTTGATAAGGAGCCGAGTCACTAGAAACAGTCAGCTGTGGTACTTTTAGATCAGTGGTCTCCAACTCAAACTCTCTGCAGGGCCACATTTTGGATTTGTCAGTACTTGGAGGGCCTCAGAAAAAAAAGAGTTAATGTCTTATTAAAGAAATGACAATTTTGCATGAGCTAAAACTCTTTCATTTTGGCTAAGTCTTAATAATAATATTGTCATTTATAGCTAAAGAGACATATGGTCGAGAAACGGTTTTATTTTACTTTTGTGATTATGATAAACAGACCGAGGGCCTCAAAATAGACCTGGTGGGCCGCGAGTTTGAGAACACTGACCTTTGGTCTGTCCCACTATGGCAGCTCTTATGTTCTTATGTGAGTCAAGTATAAAAATAATCAAGCCATTGTGACATCACTGCTGAGGTTGGCTCTTAGGCATTGGTGGAATGAGGCATTATGACATCACAATCTCAGCTCCGGAATGTTGCTACTCTTTGGGTTTCTGCCAGGTATTTGGGACCTGGGTTGGCCTCTGTTGGAAACAGGATACTGGGCTTGATGAACTTTCGGTCTGTCCCAGTAGGGCAATTTTTATGTGATCAAGTGTAAGACAATCAAGCCATTGTGACATCACTGCTGAGGTTGGCTCTAAGTCATTGGTGGAATGAGGCATTATGACATCACAATCTCAGCTCCGGAATGTTGCTACTCTTTGGGTTTCTGCCAGGTACTTGGGACCTGGGTTGGCAACTGTTGGAAACAGGATACTGGGCTTGATGGACCTTTGGCAGTGGTCTCCAACTCCAACCCTTTGCAGGGCCACATTTTGGATTTGTCGTACTTGGAGGGCCTCAGAAAAAATAGTTAATGTCTTATTAAAGAAATGACAATTTTGTATGAGGTCAAACTCTTTACAGTTTATAAATCTTTCCTTTTGGCTAAGTCTTAATAATAATATTGTCATTTATAGCTAAAGAGGCAGGTTTTATTTTCCTTTTGTGATTATGATAAACGGACTGAGGGCCTCAAAATAGACCTGGTGGGCCGCGAGTTTGAGAACACTGACCTTTGGTCTGTCCCACTATGGCAGCTCTTATGTTCTTATGTGAGAAATAATCAAGCTATTGTGACATCACTGCTGAGGTTGGCTCTTAGGCATTGGTGGAATGAGACATTATGACATCACAATCTCAGCTCCGGAATGTTGCTACTCTTTGGGTTTCTGCCAGGTACTTGGGACCTGGCTTGGCCACTATTGGAAACAGGATACTGGGCTTGATGGACCTTTGGCAGTGGTCTCAAACTCAAACCCTCTGCAGGGCCACATTTTGGATTTATCGGTACTTGGAGGGCCTCAGAAAAAATAGTTAATGTCTTATTAAAGAAATGACAATTTTGCATGAGCTAAAACTCTTTCATTTTGGCTGTCTTAATAATAATATTGTCATTTATAGCTAAAGAGACATATGGTCGAGAAACGGTTTTATTTTACTTTTGTGATTATGATAAACTTAATGAGGGCCTCAGAATGGCGGGCCGTGAGTTTGAGATCAATGTTTGCACAGTTAAGGCATTTCCTGGTTCACCGCAGGAGAGAGACAATGCTTTTGCTGGGCTCCTCTCCCGGTGGGCGCTGCCTCTCCTATCCTGTTGTATTCTGGGGGTTTTCTGTCCCGCTGAGGGAGAACTGGAGTCAGGATCCCACACTGATATGGAACCACTAATGCAACACTATTCCCTAACTGGTCAAGAGTTTTAACCTTCCTCACTTCCCCTTGCCATCACCGCCCAGAAGAAGGATGGAAAAAAAACATGGACTGACTTTTCCATTGCCAAACCAAACACACCTCAGTGCCAATCAGGAGCAGGAATGGTAGGGGGTGGGGGATGTTCTGTACCCCTCGCCACGGAGGCTGACCACAAGGCCAGCGATGAAGTGCATAAAATAAAGTCATCACTGAGCTACCACACGAAGTCAGATCTGTCTCCAGCCTTTCATTACCCACAGAAACAAGATGTGTTTTTCATTACGAAACTCTCCTGGAAAGAAGGTTGAAAGTAAATAGAAGTTGAAGTGACTCCCGGCATTTGCTTAGCAGATTCGGTCTTCCCAGTTATCGTGTAGGGATGTTGTGAATGTTGGAAGCTGGTGCGTGCTTTGGAAAGTAGGTCATAGTTTGGCTTCAGCTGGGCTTCAAGTCTTCAAAAAGCCAGGTGGAACGCTGGATGCGTCTTCCTGAAGCACAAAGCTGGGTTCTTAGTCCATCCTGACAAATGCGGAGAGAGAGAGAAGGGTGAACCTAATAACAGCACTGTGGAAATGATTTACTGTGGTGGATTTGGGGGATCAGAAAAGTTGCTACCTAATTGCTTTTGATCCCATAAATATGAGATGAGATCGGCTTGTCTCCCTGAGTACTTCTTATAAGCACACACAGAATGTTTTTTTTACAATTTTGGCACTTTTTCACTTTGGCTTTATACATTCTGCCAGTTGATGATTCAGCCAGGAGTTAAGAAAACCGTATAGGTTTTTGCTTAAGAGTTTCCCTACTCAGATTTCTATTTACTCAGTAGGCAACGGGGAGAGGGTGGGGGGGGGGGGTCTCCTTAATAGTCTTGTTAATTCTTCCGGTCACTTTTCTTGGCACTTTGCATTCTTGAACCAGGATTTTATTTACCAATATATTGTAAGCTCCTGAGCTGTGATAAAGGAGACTGAAAATTCAGGTTGGCACACTGCCTCCCCTCCTAAAAGGTTGGCCCTTGCTTTGGGATTTTTCCACTGGGTGGTCCAGCAGTGCTTTGGCTTTGATATCAAACTCAAGCACGTTAGCCAGTAACCTTCCCCAGTAGAAAGAGAGATTTGTTGCCGACCGTAGAGCGCAGTGTATCGCAAACTGTGTGCCGTGGCACACCAGTGGGCCTCCTGAGATTTCTGGTGTGCCACGTTACACTGGGGAAGAGGAGGTTCCGGTGCCGGATGACTGTCTACGGGACGTGCCTCTCGCGAAGAGAGGCACGTCCTGTAAGCAATCTCCAGACGCCTGCACCTCTTCTCTCTGCCGGCCTTTCTCTCCAGCACGGCTCTTTCTGCCGGCCTTCTCTCCAGCGGGTCTTTGTGCCTGTCTTCTCTCCAGCACGGGTCTTTCTACGCAAGGCCAGTTTGAAGGGCCTTTGCACATGCGCTGATGCCAGCGCACTGACATCACACGTGTGCATGATGTCATCACGCCGTCACCTGCGCACTTCTGGGTGTCTCGAGCTGGTGACACTAGGTTTAGTGTGCCCCAGCTCGAAAAAGTTTGCGAGACACTGGTATAGTGCAAGGGTCTCTGCTGGAGGTTGATCTTGACACGCAGGAAGATTCAGGGAAGGACGTTGATGGTCTCCTATCATAGCATCCCAGAATCCAGTTTGCCTTCTTTCTGCTGCTGTGGTGATAAAGTAGAGGAACCCTTCTCTGCAGTTTCCTGCTAACTTCACCGAATTGGCCACTGGAGATGGCTGTTAAATTTTTTTTTTTTTTTTTTTGCCACTGTTTCATTGGGTTTTGGAGGCATATAACATATAGAAACATAGAAGATGACGGCAGAAAAGGGCTACAGCCCATCAAGTCTGCCCACTCTGCTTACCCACCCCCTGTCTATGCCCTAATGACCCAATTTCCTTATCTTGACCCTCGTAGGGATCCCACATGGGTATCCCATTTATTCTTAAAGTCTGGCACGCTGTCTGCCTCGATCACCTGCACTGGAAGCTTGTTCCAATGATTAACATAGAAACATAGAAAGATGACGGCAGAAAAGGGCTACAGCCCACCAAGTCTGCCCACTCTACTGACCCACCCCATTAAGTCTGAGTGCTAATGATCCAGCTCCTTAACTCAACCCTCGCAGGGATCCCACGTGGATGTCCCATTTATTCTTAAAGTCGAGCACGCTGGTTGCCCTGATCACCTGCTCCGGAAGTTTGTTCCAGTGATCCACCACCCTTTCTGTAAAGAAATACTTCCTGGTGTCACCACTAAATTTCCCTCCTCTGAGTTTGAGCGGGTGCCCCCTTGTGACCGAGGGTCCCTTGGGAAACAATATGTCATTTTCCACCTCGACACGACCTGTGACGTACTTAAATGTCTCTATCATGTCACCCCTTTCCCTGCGCTCCTCTAGAGTATAGAGCTGCAATTTGCCCAGTCTTTCTTCGTATGAGAGACCCTTGAGTCCGGAGACCATCCTAGTGGTCTGTGAAGAAATACTTTCTGGTGTCTGCAGCAGCCACTCTCTCCTCCTCTCCCTATTGGCTAAGGCTCTTAACATTTGCATCTCCTCTTCCTATAGGCTAAGGCTCTTTACACCTGCATTGTGATGTCATAGAACTTTCTGATTATAGAAACATAGAAACATGATGGCAGATAAAGGCCAAATGACCCATCATAGAAACATAGAAACATAGAAGATGGCGGCAGAAAAGGGCTACAGCCCATCAAGTCTGCCCACTCTGCTTACCCACCCCCTGTCTATGCCCTAATGACCCAATTTCCTTATCTTGACCCTCGTAGGGATCCCACATGGGTATCCCATTTATTCTTAAAGTCTGGCACGCTGTCTGCCTCGATCACCTGCACTGGAAGCTTGTTCCAATGATCAACCACTCTCTCTGTGAAGAAATACTTTCTGGTGTCGCCATGAAATTTTCCGCCCCTGAGTTTGAGCGGGTGCCCTCTTGTGGCCGAGGGTCCCTTGAGAAAGAAAATATCATCTTCCACTTCGACACATCCCGTGAGGTACTTAAATGTTTCGATCATGTCTCCCCTCTCCCTACGTTCCTCGAGAGTGTAGAGCTGCAATTTGTTCAGTCTCTCTTCATACGAGAGACCCTTGAGCCCCTAGATCGTCCTGGTGGCCGTCCGCTGAACCGATTCAATTCTGCGCACATCTTTACTGTAATGTGGCCTCCAGAATTGCACACAGTACTCCAGATGAGGTCTCACCATGGCCCTGTACAACGGCATTATGACTTCAGGCTTTCGGCTGACGAAACTTCTATTGATACAACCCAATATCTGTCTTGCCTTAGATGAAGCCTTCTCCACTTGATTGGCAGTTTTCATGTCTGCACTGATGATTACTCCTAAATCTCGTTCTGCTGAAGTCCTAGTTAAAGTTTCTCCGTTCAAGAAGTACGTCCTGCATGGATTTCCGCTTCCGAGGTGCATGACCTTATATTTCTTAGCATATACTGCTCTGCATTTCAGTACTTTGTTTTGAAAGACATGCAAAGGATCATCCCCACAAAGACTTGAACTTGGGTCAGAATTAAATCTGTTCCAGTCAATATTTTATGCACTGTCACCGGCTAAATTACGAACAAAAGAACATAAGCATTGCCTCTGCCGGGTCAGACCATGGGTCCATCATGCCCAGCAGTCTGCTCCTGCGGCGGCCCCCCCAGGTCCATGACCTGTAAGTGATCTTATACTTAAAACATGTTATTCCCTAACCGTTAAATACCCTGTATAGTAACCCTCTAACTATACCCTTCAATCCCCTTTTCCTTCAAGAAATCATCTAATCCCATTTTGAAACCCAAAATCATACTCTGCTCTACCACCTCCTCTGGAAGCGCATTCCAGGTGTCCACCACCCTCTGAGTGATGAAGAACTTCCTAGCATTTGTTCTGAATCTGTCTCCTTTCAATTTTTCTGAATGCCCCCTTGTTTTTGTCGCCCCCGCTAGTCTGAAGAATCTGTTCCTCTCTACTTTCTCTATATCCTTCATGATCTTATAAGTTTCTATCATGTCCCCTCTAAGTCTCTGCTTTTCCAGGGAAAAGAGCCCCAGCTTCTCTAGCCTTTCAGCATATGAAAGGTTTTCCATGCCTATTATCATCCTTGCTGCTCTTCTCTGGACCCTCTCGAGTATTGCCATATCTTTCTTAAGGTACGGCGACCAGTACGGAACACAGTATTCCAGATGCGGGCGCACCATCGCCCGATATAGCGGCAGGATAACTTGTTTGCTTCTGGTAGTGATTCCCTTTTTGATAATGCCCAACATTCTGTTCGCCTTCTTTGAGGCCGCTGCGCATTGTGCCTCCGGCTTCATTGTTTTGCCCACCAAAACCCCCAAGTCCTTTTCTAGGTTGCTCACCCCCAATACCATCCCTCCCATCGTGTAGTTGTACATCGGGTTTCCTTTCCCCATGTGTAAGACTTTGCATTTCTCTATATTGAAGCTCATTTGCCATTTATTTGACCGTTCACTCAGTTTGTTCAGGTCCCTTTGTAGTTCTTTGCATTCCTCCACAGTTCTAACCCTACTAGAGAGTTTTGTGTCGTCCACAAATTTTATAACTTCGCACTTCGTCCCTGATTCCAGGTCATTAATGAATATATTGAACAGCAGTGGTCCCAGCACTGACCCCTGCGGGACACCACTCGTGACCCCTTTCCAGTCAGAGTAGTGTCCCTTAACTCCTACCATTTGTTTCCTGTCTGCCAGCCAATTTCTGATCCATCTGTGCACGTCTCCCTCCACCCCGTGGTTCCACAGTTTCCTTAGTAGGCGCTCATGGGGTACCTTGTCGAAGGCTTTTTGGAAGTCCAGATATACGATGTCTATGGGGTCACCTTTGTCCAATTGTTCTCTTATCCCCTCAAAGAAGTGCAGTAGGTTCGTTTGGCATGATCTTCCTTTACAGAAACCATGCTGGCTTGTTCTCATCAGATTATTTCTTTCTATATTCTCATTGATACTGTCCTTGATCAATGATTCAGCCATCTTCCCCGGAACTGAGGTTAAGCTCACCGGTCTGTAGTTCCCCGGGTCGCCTCTTAATCCTTTTTTAAAGATAGGTGTGACATTTGCTATCCTCCAGTCCTCCGGGATTACCCCTGTTTTCAAGGATAGGTTGCAGACTCCGCTGTTTCGTCTCTGAGCTCTTTCAGTATTCTCGGGTGGATTCCGTCTGGGCCCGGAGATTTGTCAGTTTTTAATCTATCTGTTTGAGTACGTCTTCGAGGCTTACCTGCATGCATGATAATTTTCCCTCTTGTTCCCCCTTGAAGATTTTTTCCGGTTCCGGCACGTTGGATCTGTCCTCTTTTGTGAAGACCGATGAGAAGAACGTTTCTGCCACCTCTTTTTCCTCCTTCACCACTCCCTTCCTGTCTCCCTCATCCAGAGGTCCCACCTCCTCCCTCGCTGGCTGTTTTCCTTTCACATATCGGAAGAATGGTTTAAAATTCCGTATCTCCCTGGCAAGTCTCTCTTCATACTCTTTTTTTGCTTTTCTGACCACGCGGTGACATTCTTTTTGATGCTTCCTGTGCTCTTTCCAATTTTCCTCAGTTTTATCCTTTTTCCACTTCCGGAATGATTTCTTCTTGTCTCCTATCACATTCTTAACTTCATTGGTTATCCATGCCGGGTCTTTTGTTTGATTCTTTTTGCACCCTTTTCTAAATCTGGGTATATACAGGTTTTGCGCTTCGTTTACCTTGTCTTTGAATAAGGACCAGGCTTGCTCCACCGTCTGTGCTTTCCTGGAGCTGTTCCTGAGTTTCTTCTTCACCATTTGTCTCATGGCATCATAGTTCCCTTTCTTGAAGTTAAACGTTGTTGCAATGGTTCTCTTCCCCATTGGCATTCCTATTTCCACTTTGAACTGGATCATGTTGTGATCACTGTTTCCTAATGGTCCCACTACTTCCACTTCCTTGGCAGGTCCTTTCAGCCCATTGAGGATTAAGTCCAGAACAGGTGTCCCTCTCGTTGGTTCCTTGACAAGCTGTTCCAAGAAGCAGTCCCATACAGCCTCCAAGAACTCCGTTTCCTTTGTACATTTTGAAACTCCAAGACTCCAGTCTATCCCGGGATAGTTGAAATCTCCCATAACTATGGTATTTGCGTTTTTGCATTCCCGCCTCAATTCGGCTCCCAGTTCTGTATCTTTTGCTTCAGTTTGCCCAGGTGGGCGGTAGTACAGTCCCATTTTTATCTCGGCTCCCTTTCTTCCTGGTATTTTAAACCATAGTGACTCCAGTTGGTCATTTGATACTGCTGCGTCCACTCTGGTCGAGTGAATGGTGTCCTTTATGTAAAGTGCTACTCCTCCACCCTTCTGACGTGTCCTGTCTCTTCAGTAGAGCTTGTACCCTGGCAGTACTATGTCCCATTTGTTTTCCTCGTTCCACAATGTTTCCGTGATCGCTATGATGTCTAGGTTCTCATCTTTGGCCATGACTTTTAGTTCCTCCATTTTGTTCTTTAGGCTTCTTGCATTAGTGTACATGCAGTTCAAGTCTCGGTATTTTTCCTCCTTGTTATTTTCCCTTGCGTTTCATTTTTCTTTCTGACTCCTTCCTGTCCTGCAGCCTCCTGGTTATTGTCTCTCTTGTCATCCCCTTGTGGTACATTCTTATTGTCCTCCTTTTGTTCCTTCCCTTCATCTTGCTCCATTTTGTCTTCCCCTTGTAGTACACTCCTCCTATCCTCCTCTTGTTTCATCTGGCTCCCTTGGTTTTTCAGCTCCTGTTTTGTGCCATTTGTGTCTTCCCAGTACTTTCCCCACTCAGTATCTTCTCGGGATACTGGCTTCCGAATCATTGGCTTGCCCCTTCTTCCTAGTTTAAAGCTTGCTCTATTCCTCTCCTGACGTTGTTTGCTAGTAGTCTCGTTCCCGCCATGCTCAGGTGTAGTCCATCTCTCCTGAAGAGCTTGTTCTTGCCCCAGAACGTTGTCCAGTTCCTCACGAAGTGAAATCCCTCTTCCTCACACCATCTCCTCATCCACGCATTTATTGATTGTAGCTCCGTCTGTCTCTTCACATCCGCCCTCGGTACCAGCAGGATCTCCGAGAACGCTATCCTCTGGGTCCTCATCTTCAGTTTTTTTCCTAAGATCTTGAACTGTTCGGTAAGTGCATTCTTGCAATAGTCTCTCCTGGTGACATCATTTGTCCCGACGTGGACTATCACTGCCGTCTTTTCCATCTCTGCTCCTTCCAGGATCCTTTCAATTCTATAGATAATGTCCTTAGTTCTTGCTCCTGGGAGACAGGTCACCCACCGATCCTCTCTCCCGCCTGCTATGTGACTGTCCACCTGTCTTAGGATTGAGTCTCCCATCAGGATTGCAGATTTCCCTTTCTTCAGCTTTCGCTGCAGTTGCAGGTCCATGTCCTTGGTGCTCTTCATTTCTTCTCCCTCTAGGCACTGGTAGGATCTTGCCTCTTCTTCCTGCGAGTTTCCTCCATGGGTTCCCTCTGCCTTGGTGTCAGATGGTTCTTGTCCTCCACTTAGTGCATCTTCCTTGTTCCTGCGCTGCTCGTGCTCTTGTTCTTCCATTCTCCTGTAGGCCTCCTCAATGAACTTCTCGAGTTCCCTGACTTGTTCCTCGATGTGCCTCTCTCTCATAGGGTCTTCAGCTGTCTGGAACAGGTCTTCCGAGATGTAGAGTCCCTCCAGTTCCCGGATCCTATGCTTCAGACGACTGACTTCGATTTTCAAGCTTTTCAGTTCCTGACATCGTCCGCACACATACGACTGCCTCCCTGAGGGGAGGTAGAAATACATGTGGCAGTCCATGCAGTACACCGGGAAGCTCATCCTCTGGGCTCCTTCAGCTTCCATTCTTGTCTGCCTTCTAGAAGTCCCTGTACTCTGTGCTTGTGCGCTCACTCCTATTCCTGTCTCTTCCTTACCTTCTTCGTCTTCTGCTTCCCTTTGCTTGTGCATGCGTGTTGTCTGCCTCTTCCTAGCCCTCTGTGCCTGCCAGTTCCTTTTGCTTGTGTATGTGTGTGTGTTCTCTCTAGAGTCTGCCTTCTCCTGTCCTTCTTCTACTGCCCTTGTGCTGAAGTGCGCGTATGCTACCTCTCGGACCTGCCTCTTGAGCCTACCCTTTTCTTTTCTTCTGTTCCTGCTGCTCTTCTGTGCCCTATGTTCCTATCTCTTCCCTTAGTTTGTGTGTGGGTGTGGTCCTTCCTGGTCCTACCTGTTCCTTATCTTCTGTGCCTGCTGCCCCTTTGCCTTACTATGCATGTATGTGTATACTTCGCTTGTATGTGTATGCTCTCCTTTGCGCCTGCTACTTCCTTACCTGCTGTCCTTCCTTGTGTTCCTGAATGCAGTGGCCCGGCCCTTCTCAAGGACCTTCACAAAGGCGCTCTCGCTAAGGAGAGCGCCTTTGCCGCTTGCCTTCGCCATGTGCCGAACGGCTGCGCGCCGTTGGCTCCCCCCCTTTTAAGGGGGAGTCCGGGCGATAACTCAGTTGCTGATGCAGTGCGGGTAGGCGGAGTTTACTCTCGCCGCTGCCCGCTCCTTGCCGCCACTAACTCCTCTTCTGGCTTCCTCCCATTGGCTTCCTCTCCTTCCTCCTCTAGCCGCTGCCTGCTCTTTCTTCGACCACACGGCTCGCAGTGGCCTCCACGCCGCGGCTTCCCTGCTTGTAAGGGAGAGTCCGGGCGATGACTCGGTTGCTGACGCGGTGCAGTTGGGCAGAGCTTACTCTCGCCGCTGCCCGCTCCTCACCGCCGCTAACTTCTGGCTTCCTCCCACTGGCTTCCTCTCTTTCCTCCTCTAGCCGCTGCCTGCTCTTTCTTCGACCACGTGGGATATTCAATGGAAGATCAGGTCCAAGCACCAGCACCGAAAATAAGAATCTGATTGAACTGCTCCTGGCCACCTGCATATATTTGGGTCTTGACGATATTTAGCTAAGAGTCACATAGAGGTATCTCCACGTTCCCACCTCCCTGACTTGACCCTAGTCTGAAGAGCAAGAGGTCTCTTCCCTCCTTCCTGTCCCCCCTCTCGCACAGCCTTCCCTCCCAACCACCCCCAAAGAGCGATAGCCCCTCCCTCTCAACCTCCCCCAAACAGCAAAAGGCTCCTCCTTCCTAACCCCATCAAAGAAGAATTGCCACCTCCTTCCCAACCCTCCCCCCAAAAGCAATAGCTCCACAACCCCTGTAGGACACCCCCTAGGCCAGGGGTAGGCAATTCCGGTCCTCAAGAGCCGGAGCCAGGCCAGGTTTTCAGGATATCCACAATAAATATGCACGAGATAGATTTGCATCTCAAGGAGACAGTGCATGCAAATCCATCTCATACATATTCATTGTGGATATCCTGAAAACCTGACCTGACTCTGGCTCTCGAGGACCGGAATTGCCTATCCCTGCCCTAGGCCTACTTTAACCTTCCCTGGTAGTGCAAGAGCAAGCTACATGTTCAACATGGCTGCCGTGACCTCTAGCAGCAGTTTTGAGTCATGTTGAGGCTGCAGCTGACATGGACAGCAGTGACTGGGGTTCTATAAGGGTTGGGAAGGCTTTAGGAGGGGGCCTGTTGCTCTTTGGGGAAGAAGGGGCTATTGCTTTTTGGAGGGAGAGGGCCTATTGCTCTGTGAGGGGTGAGTCAGGAGGAAGGCAAAACTACATGCTGCTCAAAGACATTAGGAGGGTTCCAGCTATTATTCAGTTCTGGCACCTGCATAGCTAACCAGGCAAAGTTGGGCCTGCTAGCCATGTGGGACTATATACCTGGTTAGCTATGCCAGCACCTGCAATGCATAGTTCTGGCACCTGTTTAATAATAATAATAATAAAAAAAACTTTATTCTTGTATACCGCCATACCCAGGGAGTTCTAGGCAGTTCACATCAATTAAACAATGATCAGAGATTACAAGCGGAATCCTGGCTGTTCCCAAACTCCGCCCCTAGAATGTCCCATTCATCGGTTCATGCCCACTTTCAAAATGGCTGGTTAGGGCGATATTCGACGGTACTGTTTGGTTAAGTGTCTCTGAAAACCAGTGGCACCAATCAAATAGGCAGGAGTCTCTCCTGCTGCTTCAATCACATTGAACATCAGCCCATTTTTATCTATTAGGGCAAGTCACTTGTCCTCTACATTAGATAGATTGTGAGCCCACTGGGACAGACAGGGAATATGCTTGAAGTACCACTTTGAATGTGGCTGGAAAACTACATCAAGAGAGTATACAAGTCCCAGCCCCTTCCCCTGATGTCATAATGCCTCGTTCCACCAATAAAAGCCAACCTCATCAGTGATGTCACAATGGCTTCATTGTTCTATACTTAGCTCACTTCTGGGATTGTATCGGAAGAGAGTGTTAAAGCTCCAGCCTCAGCCCCCTGAGGTTATGGGTTCAAACCCTGTGCTGCTCCTGGGCAAGTCACTTAATCCTCCGCTGCCCCAGGTACATTAGATAGATTGTGAGCCCATCGGGACAGATAGGAAAAATGATTGAATTATGTGTATGTAAATCACTTTGAATGTGGTTATAAAACTTCAAAAAGGTGGTATATAAATCCCAATCCATCTCCACTATCAATGTACACAGCACTGTACAATATAATTAGAGCATATTTCTAACAGAAACAGCACAAGCAGTAGATATTGTTATAATGTGCTCCTTGTTGGAGCACTCACATTGTTGGCTTTGTATTTTTACTCTACTTATAAAATCAATAAAACACTTTGAACAAAAAAAAAAAAAAAAAAGAAACAGCACAAGCAGTTATTATTATATATACTTTTCTGTTATTACATATGCAAAGTGCCCAGTACAGGAGATTTCTTGGTAGGCCAAAGCACTGGAAAGAAAGATGGCTGCCATATATCGCACCCCCCCTGCTAGTCCAGGACAGCTCCGAGAATCAGACTTTCCCACCCATCCACAGCCAGTTAGTCAGGCTGCTTCAAAGCCAAAGGTTAAGGATATCTATTTAAGCTGTGTTAGCAAACAGGGTCTGGTCCTGGCAGACTGACTGTGGTTTGCATGCTTCTTTAGCAGAATACTGGAATTAAAACACATATCTGTGACCAAATACAGGCCCAACCATGAAAAATATTATTTTTGGGTACGTGTTCTATCAAATGTCCATCTAGTGCTTGCTGGCATGATGTGCCCATGCAGTGGTTAAGGGGAGGAATTCTAATCTTTCTACTGTTAATCACAGCATCTGGTACATACAGTGACATACGAGTGAGGTCTCAGGTCTGAATGAAACTCTTCTCTTTCACTGTGTATCTAGCCAGTTCTGCTCGCCACCGATGGCCAAATAGTGACTTGTTTATTTTTACCTTTACCCCAAATCAAAACAAAGAATATTTTCGTACAGAAAATCCGCTCCAGAAAGCAATTGAAAATCTATGCAATTTTGAGCTCAGTAGTCCACAAAATGGATGCATTGTTCTCCTAGGACAAGCAGGATGAGTCAGCCACACATGGGTGTTGTCCCAACACCTCCCAATTTGCGGATAAGCTCTCCAATAGCTCAGAGAGATTTTTTTTTTTTTTTTTTTCTCTGAGCATGTGCAGTGCCCGGGCCCCACTGGGCATGCCCGAGCCCTACCCATTTCCCCCTGCTTCCCCCTAATCCCCAGTCTTTAGTTTCCGCCCGTTCCCATCGGTCGGATTTTCTACAGCTCTCCATTACAACTTTTCTACTCATCAACTTGAAGATGCCTGAATCATCTAAAGAAACAACTGGGATGCAGGAGGAGGATGAACACACTGGATCCTCATGAATTGTGCGCCCACTGATTGGATCCGATTTTGAGCTCAGTAGTCCACAAAATGGATGCATCGTTTTGCCTCTGAGGCAGGGGTTTTCCACTCAGTCCTGGGGACACACCCAGCCAGTCAGGCTTTCAAGATAGTCTCAATGAATTTGCAGTCGAGAGAGATCGGCATTCGGGGAAGTCAGTGTGTGCAGATCTGGTCACGCCTTTCAACTGCAAATCGCCAAGCGACGGGCCTGCTCCCACTTTATACCGAGCCACTGGAATCAGCTGCCCCCCACAGATCAGATCTCTTAAAGGACTCCTCGACTTACTCCCCTGCCTAAGGCCAATAGATTACAAAGAAATATTAATGTATATTGATATGTGTCACATTAAGATAAAAACTTATATTTACATAGTAACTTAGTAGATGATGGCAGGTAAAAATCTACGATGTATCCGATTAATACAAAATACAACAGTGCGCCTAATTTTTGGTTTAAAGAAATATGATCATATCAGTCCTTATTATCAGCAATTGCATTGGTTGCCTTTCGAGGCACATATTCTTTTTAAGTTTGGCTGTCTTTGCTTTATAGCGTTATGTGGTTTAGCTCTGGGTTATTTAACCTCCCAATTTTTAATTTTTATAGATCATCTAAAAATACCCGTAATAATTATATCTTTATGTACCCTTCTGTTAAGGTCTGTCGTTGCAAGAGGTTTTTGAATAGGACACTTGCTTTTCAATTAGGGAAAATGAACTCTTGGTTAAGCCTGCTGATCTGTCAAATGGATTCTTATTGTGTTTTTAGAAAGTTTTTAAAAACTTGTTTGATAAATTTGTCAAATAATCATGCATTTTTATCTTATTATTATGTTTTATCAAATTTTATATATATCTCACTGACTGTACAGTTCTTCTCTGTTAACTGCCCAGAACATAGAAACATAGAAAGTGAGGGTAGATAAGGACCACGGCCCATCCAGTCTGCCCACACCAATGACCCTCCCTTACCTCTCTCTGTGAAGAGATCCCAAGTGTTGATCCTATTTAGTCTTAAAATCAGGCATGCTGCTGGCCTCAATTACCTGTAGTGGAAGACTATTCCATCAATCCACCACCCTCTCGGTGAAAAAGTATTTCCTGGTGTCGCTATGCAATTTCCCGCCCCTGATTTTCCACGGATGCCCTCGTGTTGTTGTGGGACCTTTGAAAAAGAAGATATCCTCCTCTACCTCGATACGGCGCGTGAGGTATTTGAACGTCTCGATCATGTATCCCCTCTCCCTGCGTTCCTCTAGTGTGTAGAGCTGCAATTTATTCAGCCGTTCCTCATACAGCAGTTCCCTGAGTCCTGAGACTATCCGGGTGGCCATTCGCTGGATCGACTCAAGTCTCAGCACATCTTTGCAGTAATGTGGCCTCCAGAATTGTACACAGTATTCCATTATGACTTCGGGCTTACGGCTGACGAAACTCCTGCATATACAACCTATGATTTGTCTGGCTTTTGATGAAGCTTTCTCCACTTGATTAGCAGTCTTCATGTCCTTACTGATGATCACCCCTAAGTCTCATCCTGCTATAGTCCTCGCTTGAATCTCACCATTAAGGGTGTAGGTCTTGCATGGATTTTTGCTGCCAAGGTGCATGACCTTGCATTTTTTGGCATTGAAACTTAGTTGCCAGGTCCTTGACCAATACTCCAGTAGGAGAAGGTCATGCGTCATACTGTCGGGCATTGAATTTTTGTCAGGCCCTGTTGTGCTCTTGCCTACTATATTGCATAATTTGGCGTAATCGGCGAATAACGTTAATTTACCTTGAAGCCCCTCAGCCAAGTCCCTTATGAAAATGTCCCTGCGGCACTCCACTGATCACCTCTGTCGTTTCGGAGGGCGTGCCATTCACCACCACCCTCTGAAGTCTACCTCCAAGCCAATCCCAAACCCATGTAGTCAATGTGTCACCCAATCCTATAGAGCTCATCTTGCTCAACAACCTGCGGTGAGGTACGCTATCGAATGCTTTGCCCTCACGGATGGGCGGTATACAAGAATAAACTTATTATTATTATTATAAAGACCCGAATGGTCCATCCAGTCTGCCCAACCTGATTCAATTTAATTTTTTTTTCTTCTTCTTCTTCTTAGCTATTTCTGGGCAAAAATCCAAAGCTCTGCCTGGTACTGTCCTTAGGTTCCAAGTACTGAAGTCTCTGTCAGCCCATCTACACCCTCCCAGCCATTGAAGCCCTCCCCAGCCCATCCTCCACCAAATGGCCATATACAGACACAGACCGTGCAAGGCTGCCCAGTACTGGCCTTAGTTCTTCAATATTTACTATAATTTTCTGATTCTAGATCCTCTGTGTTCATCCCACGCTTCTTTGAACTCAGTCACCGTTTTCCTCTCCACCACCTCTCTCGGGAGCGCATTCCAGGCATCCACCACCCTCTCCGTAAAGTAGAACTTCCTAACATTGCTCTTGAGTCTACCACCCCTCAACCTCGCACTGTAACTATGTCAAATCCAGTGCAAATCGTACCCCGTTAACTGTTTAACCTGTAACCCATTCTGAGCTCTTTGGGGAAAACAGGATTGAAAATGAATTAAATAAGTAAACACATCTCTTTCCTGTGTGTTCTTTGAGAACCTCCGCTCTAGGGCAGTAGCCAGCTAAAACAATAATTCACTAATATAACCATCGTTGGGTTGCAAGTGCCTGGCTGAGGCGGAATAAATTGCATCCGAACCTCCAAAATTGAGAAGCCCCGTGGCTTAGGAAGAGACTAGCCCTTGATTTATGGCATTGGCTGGCTGAAATGGAGTTTGCAGCCTTGATGTAATTCTCAGTCTAACATTTGTAACTATGAGAAGCCATTGTTGACGGAATAATGAGCGATGGGTTGGTGTGTGCCTAGCTGCCGATGACAGATTTAAGAGAGGTTACCTACAAGGACTGTATTCTCTCATACTTGGACCACCGTTAACTCACTGCAAATTAGAGGTACACAGAAACTGTGGCTTTATTCAAAGCGATGCCGATCGCATGATTTCAAGAAGAAACTTTTAAGGAACGCATAGGTCCAGAACCACAGAGTGCTCTGCTGGTTGCCAATTGCATGGTGAGCTAAATTTAAGATTCTAATGAAGGCCTTTAAGTGCTATTTGAAGGACCATTTTGCTTTTTATGAGCCTAAGAAGGATTTAAGCACTATCAACATTGCTTGGTTATGAGTTTCGTCAATAAAATGCAGCCTTTCCTGTGGTGGTGGTGGTTACAAGGCCTGTCGCCAGGAAAGCCAAGGCCTTGGGCATTCACTGAAGGGGTGGGAGGAAGGGAATTCCTAAAATGATGCAGCCAGCCCATCTGAGTCGCCCTCTGATAACCTGACCACCAGTTTGCGACTTTGTATATGTTCAGAAACACTCTGGCCACTACGGCTACAGCAAAGAGCGCCCAAGCCTCAACCCATGAGATGCATTGGTGACCACTGGGCCCTGGCATCCCTGGCGATCGCCCACCTTACCTGAAGTTGCCAGCAGTCTGCGCTCAGCCATTAAGGGGGTAATTCTGTAATGGTGTGCCCATGTGATACCTATTCTATAAAGGACAGTGGGCACCTTCTTTCCTCCATTATACCAGCCATAGAGCTGGTATAAGGTCTCGCACCTATGTACTAGAGTGAAGTACATAACTCGGTGGCGTAGCCCACTCCACACTTGTAGAAGCAATTATAGTAAATGGCTTGTGAGGATGCCGAAGCTCTGCCAGCCAGAAAAATTTGCCGTTGAGCCACTCCCTTCCTCTTCCTGCCGCTGCAGGAAACAGGAAGTTGGGATTGTGCCTCCAGCCGCTGACATCGGGACTCCTTGCGCAGGCTCAGTTCATAGCAGCGGTGGTGACAGGCGGTGGGCAAGAAGAGCCAAGAGAAAATGTGTAGCCTAGAGGCATCATGAAACAAAATGAGCAGATCCAAAAGGCCTGATTCTATAAACAGGGCCTAATGTCACCTAACTTCCAGGTACTAGGCACGCTTAGGCATCACTAGGTGTTCTAAGGGTAGGTGCTGGTATATTAGACTAATTTAATAGCACTTAACTTGGACGTCTAGCAACACCTAAGTCAACCGTACCTGTTCTCCGCCCCTAACCACACCTACATTTCAGGTAGGCATCATTAGGCACTGGAGGGTGCCTCGCTATGAGAATGACACAGGAACATTTTCTTTTTGGCTTGAGGGGTAAGATTTCCATTTTGTTAAGCTCTTTGGGTCAGGTTCCGTAAACAGCGCATACATCAGGCAGCTGCTACAAAAACAGCATCTACATTGGCGTAGTAAGGATGAGTGACGCACGGGGTGATGGTGCCCCTCCCCCGCCCTCTTCCCCACCCACCCCAGCCGCGTGCCCCCCCCCCCTTCCCTTTCCCTGTACTTTCGGCGTGAGCAGCGTGCCCACGTTGATGTCGGTTCACCCTTTGACGTCACTTCCTAGGCACGGGTCCCAGAAGTGACGTCAGAGAGAGTTCCGATGCCGACGCAGGCAGCGACCTCGCACCGGGGAAGTAAAAAAAGTGCAGGGGAAGGCGAGAAGCGCATACATGGCAAGGAGAGAAGCATGGGGGGAGGTGCCTTGACCTTAGGAAGACCATGCCCATGGCGGTCCGCACCCCCCTTGCTACGCCACTGGTCATCTGTGTGTCAATCACGCACAGGCGCTGTTTACAGAATCGTGGCTACAGAAAAACTAGCCCCTCCTTTTATCGAGCTGCGCTGCCGAGCAATGCGTGCTCAATGCCGCGCAGCCCATTCTGTTCCTATGAGCGGCTCGGCATTTAGCTTGCACTGCTCAGCAACGCAGCTTGATAAAAGGAAGGGTTAGTTTGGCCGACAATCATGGCTAACAGCGCCTAAGATCATCTCCGTCCCCCTAACCACACCCACTTTGACCTCAAGAGCCATTAGGTGCCTTGCTTAGACGTGATTCCGGTGCCTACCTTTTTTTTATGAGCTTTTAATCATTTTTTCAATTGGCATGGTCAATTACCGTGACAATTAAAACCAATTAACGCAATTAAATTGAGCAGCAGAAGGGTGCCCACCGCCGTCTTACGGCATCGTTTTTAGAATCAGGCCTTTCATACTTTATGGTGTATATGATATAATGTTACGCTTTTTTGTTTTGCAGTGGTGAAACATTCGTACACAGATTGTCTCTTGTTAGGGCTTTATTTTCTAGTTCACTGGGGTTTCTTTGAAGGTGCGGAAAGTCAATGTCCAGCTGTTCTTCCTGGGCATCTTTTCTGGTTGAATCAAATGCATACATTGTCATCAGCATGGAGAGCAGATAACAGCAAAGAGAAGGATCGAAGGTATAAGAATATAAAAATAGTTTTACTGGGTCAGACCAAAGGTCCATGAAGCAATTAAGCTCTCACGGTGGCCAAACCAGGTCCCTAGTACCTGGCCAAAACCCAAAGAGTAGCAACATTCCATTCAGAATCCTAAAGAACAGCAAGATTCCGGAATCCCAAAGAGTAACAAAAGATTCCGGAACCCCAAAGAGTAGCAACATTCCATGCTACTGATCCAGGGCAAGCAGTGGCTTCCCCCATGTCTTTCTCAATAACACAGTATGGACTTTTCCTCCAGGAACTTGTACAAACCTTTCTTAAAACCAGCTACGCTATCCACTATGAGGCGCTAGAAGGGGAAAATGTTTTACCTCTCCCCCCAAAAAATCTTTTTTGTGTGCCCCAGGTTGTTTTATTGGTATTTGTTGGTTAAAATCTAAAATCACAAACCCTAAACATAAAATATATTAAAAAGAAATAAACCCAAATCTAGTTGTCATAGCTTTTCCCTAAATTGTGGGAGCCACATTCTTCTTTGCATGAACGTGCCACTTGCAGCTATGAAAGTGCCAATTGCAAACTATATATGCTGTTTTCCTTCATTATAATGACTGGACTATATGGTTTCTGAACCTGAGAGATTGCTTATTCCCATGCCCGTGCCCATACCTTTTCCAATTAATTTGCTGGTCTGGAGCTAAAAATATCTCCTGCAAGGTAGGTACAGTTTCTGCCAGTTACAATAGTATTTTATAAAGACACGAGGCCTCTGCATGTCTTTATAAATAGCGTATTTGGCAGAGAATGCACCCCGAATGCAGCTGTGATCCCTTACACCTACACATACACATGTTGAGCAAAGTATGTCACAATCTCTTTGAGTATGGGCTAATGCCACCATCCTCCCTTGTCCACACTCACCAGAAGAGGGCGCACTGTTACACCAATCAGTATTCAATTCATAAGAGGCCATTCACATAAAATGTCCTCCTTAATACTTAAAACTGTGCTTTATACACCAGATAAGTTGGAACCAATGGAAAGATGAGTTCAGTATTCCTCAGTTGCACTCTCGCCCCCTTT
Source organism: Geotrypetes seraphini (assembly GCF_902459505.1). Classification (NCBI taxonomy): domain Eukaryota; kingdom Metazoa; phylum Chordata; class Amphibia; order Gymnophiona; family Dermophiidae; genus Geotrypetes; species Geotrypetes seraphini. The sequence goes on from NC_047088.1 coordinate 13,560,101, forward strand.
TAATACATTATATTGCTGTCAGAAATTCTGCTGGGTGGCAGTTGTTCTCCACTGAGAATAATTAACAGGCTGGAAGTATCTTGCCTGAATGTAATTTAGCTAAAGTTATCCATATAATGTTAGACCTGTGACTGATAGGGACAGCATCTGAATCTCACTGCTAGCCATATCACTTAAAATCCCATCCCCCAAACACCCCTGGTCCTATTTCATAATAAAAACTGTGGATACAGATGTTCTGGAGATAATTTATTAAACACTGACATATAAAACCATGAAAATTCAATTAAAAAAGTACAGTGATAAAAAAATATTGTGATAAAAAACCAGTTGGAAGTAAGGAAGGAGATAGGAAGAAAGACACAGGGGCAGGGAGAGAGACAGAAAGACAGACAGACAATGGGGGCCAGGGAGGGAGAGAGATAGAAAGAAAGACAGCCGGAGGAAGAAAAAGACAGGGGTAGGGAGAGAAACAGAAAGAAAGACAGACATATATTCTAGCACCAGGGAGACAGAAAGAAAAGAAGAAAGACACAGGGACAGGGAGAGACACAGAAAGACAGACAGACAAGGAGGCCAGGGAGAGAGACAGACAGAAATAAAGACAGACACACATATATTCTAGCACCTGTTAATGTAACGGGCTAAAATACTAGTTTCATAATATTCAGATAACTTTTGGTCATCTATTGACTTATTTGGCTTAAAATGTAGCCTTTCAGTCAGCTGCATAACCGCTTGTTAAACATCGATTCTGATGGATGCTCGTCAGTGAACGGGAGATTTCTAAGAGCAGAGACTGGCATTCCATTCCTATTTCCAAAATCCCTATAATATGACCAACAGTTCAGAACACCCACTGGCACTCTTGAGATCTGAATAACCGAGGTACTGTAACGCTCCATTTGGTGTGGCGCTGGAAGGTTACAGCTGCGTCATTTGTGACTGCATAGTGACCCAGGACGTATTGTCCAGCTCTAGTGACCTTTCGAAAGACGTACGGGAGCACCCAGCTAGCCACATTCTGGAGGCTGCTACTAGGATACCGGGGCCGCCAGTGCTTCTGGTCCACTGGACACCATAGTGCATTAGCACTGCGAATGAGCCACCTGCCGCACGCTTCCCAAGACTGAAACCTGCGTACGGGATGGCTTTTCTTTGTAACAAGCTCCTTTTTAAAGGCAATTATTGACGGATGAACACAGACTGCCCATCTCCCCGGCTAGAATTACTACTGTATTACTGCTTGCTTAGGTCCCATTGAAAGCCATGGGACAAATTTATTAATCTTTCAACTAACAATAGTGCCACTTTCATTCAAAATACAATTTTCTTATATTAAATATTCAATTCATGACAAAATAACTACTTTACCAATATAAATAAATATAAGTAAATAAATAATCATAAAGTACCACCAGGTCATTGCTAATGCAGTTCAGACCACGATAGCTTTGGAGCCATCATTGCACTTTTTTGTTCCCTGCCTTCCATAAAGTATAGTATGCAATGGCTTGAATGTTACTCAAAAAAATTGCTGACATTCCAATTACCTATATTAATAACACACATGAATGCAATTAACACGCATTAAATTGGCAGCATACTTTAGTAGAATCGAGCTCTCTGCTCTCCCTCTCTGAGCAGGTCAACTTTCCAACCAGTGCATTTATTTATTATTAATTAATACGATATTTTATACCACTTAATCAGATACCCAAGTCAAGGTGGTTCACATATTATCGTACCTTAAGTGCTGGAAGAGAGATCATACAGAATGTAGTTCTCTGCACAGTAAAACAGTGCTATATAATCTCATAATTAATCAATTGTAAGTGGGAGATCAAAGTATATGGGTAAATATATGTGGATTGTATATGTGTGTTGTGGAGAGCACCTGGTACACGAGTACGCATAGAAAGAGAATTTGGAACCGGGGAAGAAGGAGAGAAAGATAAATTTTGTGGGAGGGTAGGGTAACAGAGAGGAGGGCATGTCTCTATACTGTCTCTGGAACCCCTTCCCTCTACCCCTCTATATCCCCTGTGATTCTATAGCCTCCCTTGCCTCCTTTTCCTTCTCTTAGTCTCCCCCATTCGCTATCTTCCATCCTTAACTGCCTCTGATCTTTGCTTCTCCTCCTCCACTGTCATCCCTGATCCTCTCTTTTTCTTCCTCCCTGTCTCTGATCCCCTTCCCTCTCTGATGGCGAAAGCTAGAAGGATGCAAGTGTGCATAGGGAGAGGTATGGCCAGTAGTATATTGATATCCCTGTATAAGACTTTGGTGAGACCTCAATTAGAATATTGTGTACAATAGTGCTGCCCGATTCACAATTCGAATCGATTCACCTATTCATTTTGGGTGAATCGGTTCGAATCGATTCAAAACCAAAAAAAATCGGCCTCCTGATTCGGCACTGACCCTCCCCCCTCACCCCCTATAGCAGGATCGGCAGCGCTGCCTCTTGCTGGCTGGCTGCTGCCACTCCTGCTTTAGAGAGCGAGTGGGAAGTGTCAGTGCTTCTATCCGGCTTCCCCCCTGGCCTCCCGCATCAATTTACCTCATTTCAGCAGCCTGGATAAGATTGCTAGTGTTAGCGATCTTTGCAAGATGCCATCGGGTCTTTCCGAGCTGCCTTCTCTCTGCCAAGGTCCCGTCCCTCCTCTGATGAATCGCGCTGAACGATGCCTAATTAGGTGCCTAAATTTTGGGCGATTTTTATAGAATTTGCCCTTAAGTGTCTATAGAACTCATTTTCAAAAAAGAAAAACATCCAAAAGACATCAGAAAGTAACATTTGCATGTTTGGATCACCAAAATGTCCAAATTGCCATTTTTGAAACCTACTTTCTAGATGATTTTCTATGCAATTTACCTATTTAAAATATGAAAATGCTAAATCTTCATCTTTTCATTCTTATAAAATCATAAAAAGCAACATATAAGAACATAAGAACATAAGCAATGCCTCCACTGGGTCAGACCTGAGGTCCATCGTGCCCACCAGTCCGCTCAAGCGGTGGCCCAACAGGTCCAGGACCTGTGCAGTAATCCTCTATCTATACCCCTCTATCCCCTTTTCCAGCAGGAAATTGTCCAATCCTTTCCAGCAGGAAATTGTCCAATCCCAGTACCGTACTCTGCCCTATTACGCCCTCTGGAAGCGCATTCCAGGTGTCCACCACACGTTGGGTAAAGAAAAACTTCCTAACATTCGTTTTGAATCTGTCCCCTTTCAACTTTTCCGAATGCCCTCTTGTTCTCTTATTTTTCGAAAGTTTGAAGAATCTGTCCCTCTCTACTCTCTCTATGCCCTTCATGATCTTGTAAATCTCTATCATATCCCCTCTAAGTCTCCTCTTCTCCAGGGAAAAGAGACCCAGATTCTCCAATCTCTCAGCATATGAAACATTTTCCATACGCTCTCCTCTGAACCCTCTCGAGTAACGCCATATCCTTCTTAAGGTACGGCGACCAATATTGGATGCAGTATTCCAGATGCGGACGCACCATCACCCGATACAACAGCAGGATAACTTCTTTCGTTCTGGTAGTAATACCCTTCTTGATTATACCTAGCATTCTACTCGCTCTCTTTGCGGCCGCATGTTATTAAAGTCATACAAAGGTGACCACATAGAAGATTTAGAAGTGAATAATTTTTAAAGATGTGTGATTATATTGTAAGTCATTAGCACAAATCAGCCCTCCAGATGTCTCCCATCTTATGCTCATATTCTCCTTGGTAGCGATATTTGAAGTCCAGTATATCCTGGTGGAAGCGCTCACCTTGTTCCTATGAGTATGACCCCATGTTCTCCATGAATGTCTCAAGATAAGCATCAAGGACATGGATTTTGAAAGATATCCTTTGAGTACAGCCCATTTTACTGTAATTCTTCACCAGACTGTCAACTAACTCCACATAGTTTTCGGTCTTGTGATTGCCCAGGAAGCCCCCTGAACCACTGCGACAAAGCTGTTCCAACCCACTTTCTCCTTCCTAGTTAGTTTCTTGGGAAATTCTTACACTCCAGGAACTTCTTATCTGTGGTCCAACGAAGACACAAGCTTTGACCTTTGCCTCAGACATATTAGGGAAGATGTCTTGAAGGTACTTGAAGGCTGCTCATTCCTTATCTAGAGCTCTGACAAATTGTTTCATTAGGCCCAATTTGATGTGCAATGGGGCATCAGCACCTTCTGGGGATCCAGTAGTGGTTCCCATTTGATATTGTTTCTCCCCACAAAGAACTCAGTCTGCTGTCGCCAGTCCCTCCTTTGGTAGTGCGCCTTTGTGTCTCTGCTTTCCCAAAGGCAGAGATAGCAGGGAAACTTGGTAAAACCACCTTGGAGACCCATTAGGAATGCCACCATTCTGAAGTCTCTGATGACTTCCCAGCTGTACTCATCATACTTCATGGCACCTAATATTGTTGTAATCCTCTTTGAGGTACACAGAGTGAGCCAGTAGAAGAGACGGGTACTTTTTTCCATAATGGAGCAACACGGTTTTGATGCTTCTGGATAAACTGTCAATGAAGAGACAGCACTCTTTCACGTTACAGGTGATTCCAGTTGCCTCAGACTGGTCACATTGTGGCAGAAGCAGAGCCCATCTTGATGGGTGAAGAAGGTGGAAAAAGCTTAGTGACACTTCCTCTCATCTGTGACATGCACACTTTCACCCAACAAGTTCCACTGATTGAGCCAAGACATCAAAATCTCAGCATGGGACTTGGTGAGACCAAGATCTCTGATCAAGTCGCTGAGGTCTCTTTGGTATGGATAGCATGGGTTTCTCTCATCAGCTGCACCACTGATATTGTGAACTGGATCTACAACATCTCCCTCACTCCCTGACTTGCTGCTCTCTTCTGAAGAAAGTTGCTCTCTCTCTGGGGGAGTGGATATAGGGAGCTCAGGGCAATGTGGCACTAGGGTGATGGATGAAGAAATGTCCATATATGTGATTGCAGATGGAACGGTCCACCATGAAGAAGTAGCAGTCGCTTGGGATATCAAACTTCAGGGCTCTCTTTTCTCCCCTGTACCATCCTGTAGAAGAAGAACAAAATGTAATTGTGGTAATGAAAATAATAAATTTATTTCACCTATGACTAATGTGTACGGGATTCTTGCAATATATTTCATATATGATATATTTTCAAATAAATTTGAAAATTTAAATATTTTCAAAAATGAAGAACATAAGAGTTGCCACTGCTGGGTCAGACCAATGGTCCATCGTGCCCAGCAGTCCGCTCCCGCGATGGCCCTTAGGTCTAAGACCATTGCATAACAGACTAGCCTTACCTGCGTATGTTCCGATTCAGCAGGAACTTGGCTAACTTTGTCTTGAATCCCTGGAGGGTGTTTTCCTCTATAACAGCCTCCGGAAGAGCGTTCCAGCTTTTCACCACTCTCTGGATAAAGAAGAACTTCCTTACTTTTGAACAGAATCTATCCCCTTTTAACTTAGAGAGTGCCCTCTCATTCTCTCTACCTTGGAACAACCTGTCTCTATCTACTATGTCTATTCCCTTCATTATCTTGAATGTTTGGATCATGTCCCCTCTCAGTCTCCTCTTTTCAAGGGAGAAGAGGCCTAGATTCTCTAACCTCTCACTGTATGGCAACTCCTCCAGCCCCTTAACCATTTTAGTCGCTCTTCTCTGGACCCTTTCGAGTAGTACCGTGTCCTTCTTCATGTACAGTGGATCGGTGACGGGACAAAAGTGCGCTGGACAAAGCCACGCCGACATTTCAGCCTATACAATTGGGCGCAAGACTCCAGCGCACTGACGGGAAAGTTAATTTTAAAGAGCTCCGATGGGGGGTGTGGGGGGGGAACCATCTCCCACTTTACTTTATACTGTACGCGCTGCCGTTGGGGGAGGTGTGGGGGGTGCAACCCCCCATATTATACAGAAAACTTAACTTTTTCCTAAAAAATTGGGGAAAAGTTAAGTTTCCTCTAGAATGGGGGGGTTCCAACCCCCCAAACTTTTCCGGCGGCACGCTGGAGTCTTGCGTGCAATTGTCTGGGCTCAAATGTCAGCGGGGCTTTGTCCCGTGCATGAATGACTGTGAACCATAGTATTCCAGGTGAGGGCGTACCATGCCTGGGTACAGGGTGTTTAGGTTACAGCATTTATAGTGAAGACATAACATACAGACTTTAAATACAGACTTAGTAGGCATAGGATGGATTAAATGACAGCGTTTACAGTATAGATATAACATGGAGGTAACATAGCTTTCCTAGCAGGTGGGTGTATCTTTGTTGTCGGAGAATGTGGTGGTAATTCAGGTTATATTGGGTCTGCCTCTTATATGTTTCTATACAGTGCTGTTTATGAATGCTAGCACTTTAAAAATGATAAATAGTAATTTTATGTAATAATTGATATCCTGTATATCCTATAATTCTATGCGGATTACAAATGGGTACTCAAATGTTTTTCCCTATATGTCCTGGTGGGCTCCTACACTATCTAATGTACCTGGAGCAATGGGGATTAAGTGACTTGCCCAGGGTCACAAGGAACAGTGTGGGATTTGAACCCACAACCTCAGATGAATACGAGATGAAGTCCATCTTTCTTCTAGATCTATTCTATACCATTCTATTGAAAAAGAAACCTCCCAACTAAGAGCCAAGAGAATCAATGGGTGTCGATATAAGACCTTCTTAGATAGGACCCTGGCATTTCAAGCTGGTAGGCAACAATCTTGGTTAGGCAAATGTATTCGGCAAGCTATGTTATCCTATTGCAGTTTTTTGAAATTAATTAAGACCACTTTGTTCGATAAGTTTATTACTCAGTGAGTTTTATTATTGAAATTCTATTTTACAAATATTTGTATTATTGTATTTCGCTGATTGTCCAGCTCTTTTTAGTGTAAACCGTCTAGAACTTTTGGTTATGGCGGTATAAAAAAATAAAGTTATTATCATTTGTTTTTCTTAAAACCAATTTAAACTGCTGGATCTCCCTTATCGGCATCGCTACAGAGAAAGCTGTCCCTTTTTGGATGGGGAGGTGAATGCAGTGCTGGACAAATTTTTCCCAAAGACCTGGAGTATATGATTCTCTCAAAATTCTTATCTCAAAGCATTGGGATAATATGTCCATGTCTGATCTGACACGGTTTGGCTTCTTTCTTTCACAGACAATGCAAATCCCTTTGTAATGAAGAATGTCGATACTCCCGCCGTGATCAATATGACCAGTGAGGATGAACTTATCATTCCCTGCCGTGTCACATCCCCAGATTTTAATGTCACCTTGAAAATGGTAAGTAGTATATAACCTAATTGAAGTTTCTATGCCACCCTTACTGGCAAGCAGAAGTGGGCAGTGTACAGGCTATGAGTTGGAAGATTATGGCATGCATTGCCGGGTAGTTTAGGGCTATGTAGAAACACTATATACTTCCCCTCCAGATTCACGGTTTTGGTTATTTGCGGTTTTTTGTTCCCAGACCCCGCCCCCAAATTTACATCACAGGAAATTGCTACTCCCAGCATTGTACGGAGAAAATCACTACACTTGCAAGTCAGGTTATTTGCGGGTTTGTGTCTTTTTTTAGGGTTGTTTTTTTTTTTTTACAGAAAAACATACGAAAAGTTATTCGCATTTTTTCTGTATTCGCTACCATGCTGTTCCCCTATCGCCGCCGCAAATGCGGAGGGGGAAGTATACATTTTAGGCAAACGCTTAAAACTCACTTGTTTGTGGCAGAGCATTCTCGATGAATATTGACATTGAGAACAGTAACGCAGTGAAGGCGAAAGGCACCCTGGGGCAGTGGCGCCCCCCCCTTCCCCCTTCCTCCGCCCCTGCCCCTTCCATGACCACCCTGCCACGCACGCGCCCTTCCCCCAAACCTCTTTAACTTTCCCAGCGCGGGCACCATCGACAACTTGCTGCCTATATTGGCGCTGGCCCTTCCTGGCACAGGACCTGGACGTGATGTCACAGGGAGTGCTGATGCCGGCGTGAGCAACAGGCTAGGATTTCTGCTTGCGCCAGCAAAGAGTTAAGATAGAGTGGGGCGGGGCCACTCACCCTCTTTTACCAGATGGAAGAACTGGTAACCCTATAGGTAAGAGCCAGTCCCTGTTCTATTGAGCTTATTGTATGGTGAAGAGACACAGAAAAAAAGCAAATCAAAGGCTTCAGGAAATGTGTTTATCAGCAAAATAACACGTCTTAATGGCAGCCCATGTGGACAACTTCCCCACTTAATTAAAAGAAAAAAGAAATAGCTCTAGTAATTGAAATCATTGCTATATGTAATAAAAGTGAGCTAAGCGCAGGACAATCCAGCCATTGTGACATCACTGATGAGATAGGCTCTTATTGGTGGAATGAGCCATTATGACATCACAGTATCAGCTCTGGTTACCGCACACTGAAACTCGTCACACTTAGGGGGAAAATTATCAATATGGGTTACCATTAAGATGAGCTAGTTTACCACTAACTCGTGCTCTCTTAGAACAGATCCCATTTTCTGCAGCGAGACCTAGTTACTAATAATTGGGGCTAATAGTCAAATAATCCATGTTAAAGACAGCCAACATCGATAACTTCTTCCCATAAGGGTCTATTTATAATACCGCAACAAAGTTTCCACTTACCACAACCTAACTGCAAAAGTAAGCCACATTAACTGCAAAAATCTCAGTTGAAACTGCTGGGGGGGGGGGGGGGAAGGCAGCCATTCCGCTAACTAGAACAGCCGTTGTTACCATGTAATAATGCAGAATTCAGTTAGCTAAAACTCTAGAGCAGGAGTGTCCAACCTTTTGGCTTCCCTGGGCTGCATTGGTCGAAAAATATTTTTCTGGGGCTGCACAAACATGCAAACATTGCAGCAAGACAGAGGAGGGAGCCGGCAAGACGGTAAACACCCAGGGGCAGCAGAAGAAAACACTGCATCGCCCTCGACTGGGGCCACACAAAATACTTCATGGGGCCGCAGGTTGGACACCCCTGCTCTAGAGCTTCTATATGAGAAAATAACATGTGGGAATGATATCCATGAACATCGGTAGAACCTGCATAATTTCCAGGTGCTCCTTCAAACTAGGATATTCAATGCCAAACTTCACCCCCAGAGCACACCCACCAAAATCACACATAAGTATATGAATTCTTGTCATCACACATACTTGTATGGGGTGCATAAGAACATAAGAGCTGCCTTACTGGGACTCCATCCTGTTTATATCTTGTTGAAGGTTTAGTCTCCAGAATATTCTAAATGAGGTCCAATGATCCAATCCTTTGGTTTTATATACCGATTCATCCCTCATCCAAAGTTTTATACAGGGGCATCAATATGTCCTTTTTCCTACTGGCCATACCTCTCCCTATGCAACCTAGCATCCTTCTAGCTTTCGCCGTCACCCTTTCAACCTGTTTGGCCACCTTAAGATCATCACATACAATCCCACCCAAATCCCGCTCTTCTGTCGTACACTTAAGTTCTTCACCCTTAAACTGTACCATTCCCTCGGGTTTTTGCAGCCCAAATGCATGACCTTGCATTTCTTAGCATTAAATTGTAGCTGCCAAATTTCCGACCATTCTTCAAGCTTCGCCAGGTCTTTCTTCATGTCATTCACACCATCCGGGATGTCTGCTCTATTGCAGATTTTGGTATCATCCGCAAAGAGGCAAATCTTACCCGGAAGCCCTTCAGCAGCATCGCTTACAAAAATGTTACAAAGAACAGGCCCACGAACCGAACCTTGAGGCACACCACTTTGCATTTGCTCATGAGAGACGTTAACCCTGCTTTTTATAGAATAGAGGCGTAAGTCAATTACACACACAACTGCAAATTAGTATCAACTAATGCTTGTTAATGTGCCAATTTTGTGCCAAGTAATTATGTTATATGCATAACTGGCCCCATTCTATAATTGCACGCCCAGTTAGGTATTTATGCACGTATACTGGCCTAGATGAGAAAACAAGCCTGAAAAATGATGTCCCACATGTGGTGCCATGACGCAGGCGGAGAGTTCTGGTGAGGATCTTGCATCAATATGCATCAATAAACTCAACTACTCTATTCAGCCCACCATGAAAATACTAGGTGTTATTCTAGACCAATGCCTAACAATGAAGGAACAAGTGGATTCCCTATTCAGAAAAGGTTTCCTTACTCTCTGGAAACTCAGAACCATTAAATCATACTTCGATACGTCAACATTCAGAATCCTAGTGCAATCCCTCATACTGAGTCAACTTGACTACTGCAACATCGCCTATCTAGCAATCTCACAAAAGAATATGAGACGTCTCCAAATAATGCAAAATGCTGCGGTCAGACTTATCTTCGGGCTGAAGAAATTCGATCACGTGACACCCCTACTATCGGCAGCTGCACTGGCTACCAGCGGAAGCCCGAGTAAGGTTTAAATTTGCCTGCCTCTGACCCCCAAGTACACAACGGACCTTTTCGCATTTTCTAATAACAAACTCAACAGAAACACACACCCAAAACTCATTTCCCCTCCAGTTAGAGGCTGCAAAATGAAAAAACACCACGAACACCTTCTTTCTCATCAAGCAGTCCTATGGGGCAAAGACCTAGACCAACTGCTCTCGCCCACTACATACGGGGAATTCAGGAAACGCCTAAAAACATACCTGTTCCAGAAATACCTAAACAATTGACCCGCTCTCCCTCTCCCTCCCCCCTCCCTATTCCACCTGAACTTACAGCACTGTTATAAATATAATCTGCTATCTTCATCTTATCGCAACTTTACGTTGCTATTTATCCCCAACAGGTCCTGGCGGACATTACCTACTAAAATGTACATATTACATTTTCGCTCAGCAAATTGTATTTCTATACTATTGCCTCCTGAGGTCTCTGATCTCTGTATTTCCTCTGAATATCTACTTATTGTATTTCGCTGAATGTCCAGCACTCTTGATTGTAAACCGCCTAGAAGTCGCAAGATTGTGGCGGTATAGAAGAATAAAGTTATTATTATTATTATTATTATTATCTTCAAAGCAGTTTCCATCTCTACGAATTATAAACACTAGACGTACCACACTCTTCTCTGTCATTACTCTCCAGCTCAGGTAAGAGAAGAAAAGAACCTTGAAAAAAATTTAAATCAAAGCTAAAAGCTTTCTTGTATAGAGACGCCTTTAATTAATTTGCCTTTAGCTGAGTTACTATTCCCATTTGAAGTAGGCAAGCACGGATCTAATATAACATAACTCCTATTGTTTTATCCCTATTTGTTCTCTTTCCTATATCAAATTGTAGTTCTTCCCCGATTTCCCAATGAAATGTACGTCTGTCCATCCCTATACTGTATGTCTCCCTCTTTTAAAAATATTTATTGTTCATCACTTTGTAATCTTTGAAAAAAAGCAATTTTATCAAATACACTTCTCCTTCCGTATTCGCTGTGATAGGGGATTAACAGAACCGCAAATACAGAAAAACCGTGGAATAACTTTTTCATATGCTATTTGCTGTTTTCTATTAAAAACCATCGTGAATATGGTGAAACCGCGAATAACATGGTGGGAGACCTGGCCTGTTCCTGAAGGAGAGGCAAAACACCGTGAAGAAAGTGCTGGGAATTAGCAATTTTCTCTATAAACACTTGGAATCAGCGATTTCTCTGTGCAAGCTGATGTAATTTGGGGGGAGGAGCCAGCAAGCTAAAAACCGTGAGTAATCAAAACCGCGAATACGGAGGGAGAAGCGTACGAAATAAACTTGAAACTTGAAGTTCATTTGCTGTACTGTAGATTCTTAGACATGAAGACGAATTAGAAGCTCCCAAAAATCATTAGGAGTAATATTTATTCAAAAATGGAATATAATATAAATTAGAAACTGCGAAGGGAAATCATAATGATTTTTTTGGTTTGTTTTAACCTCCACCTAAATTATGTCAAATAAAAAGGGCTTTGATTAATCCCTCCACTATGAATTGAGGATCCCAGTCCTTGGAGTCAGGAATTCCGGCCTGCGTTTGCTTGTGAGGTGAAATCCTCATGGAGGTGGGTGTAAGTGTGTCCTGTTACCTAGGATTCTGCTGTCCCCCTTTTACCTAATAAGGAGAAGCCAAGTTGTTTGCCCGCTTCTGGGAAGTCTTGACTAGGCAGGAGCTTGGAGACGAAGTGTCGCTTTCCTGTGAAAGAGGAAATTCAGAGGGAGCAGGAACCAAATTTAGAACATCCTTTTCCAAAATTAAACTCAGGATGGCCTTTAATCACTTTCAGGTCTTTCTGTAAGAGGTCAGTTCTGATACACCTCTTCACTCGGCACCAGAATGTATGGTTAGACACAGGCTGGTCCCGGAAACACAATGCCGGGCCATTTCTGTTCAACAGCATTGAATATCCGGGTTTTCACTGCCTGGTTAATACTCAGTACTAACCGGACATTGGTTAGGACATACATAAGAACATAAGAACATAAGCAGTGCCTCCGCTGGGTCAGACCTCAGGTCCATCCTGCCCAGCAGTCCGCTCCCGCGGCGGCCCGAACAGGTCACGGCCTGTCTGAGACACCAGAAGGGGCCCCCTTGCCACCTTGGTTTCCCATTGAGTTTTATCTTCCCATCGAAGTCCTAACCCTCCGGTCTTGCACATGCACGACCTGGTCAGATTTCTATACTTATTACTTGGTTTGCTTTCTATACCTGTGTTACATCCCAGCACCTCTCTCAGTATCCCACGATCCCCCTATCCCTCAGGAATCCGTCCAATCCTTGTTTGAATCCTTGTACCGTACTCTGCCTGATCACTTCCTCTGGTAGCGCATTCCAAGTGTCCACGACCCTTTGGGTGAAGAAAAACTTCCTTGCATTTGTTCTGAACCTATCTCCCTTCAGTTTCTCCGAATGCCCCCTCGTGCCTGTTGACCCCTTCAGCCTGAAGAATCTGTCCCTATCCACCCTCTCTATGCCCCTCATGATCTTGAAGGTCTCTATCATATCTCCCCTGAGCCTCCTTTTTTCCAGAGAGAAGAGCCCCAGCCTATCCAACCTCTCGGCATATGGGCAGTGTTCCAGCCCTCTTACCAGTTTCGTTGCTCTCCTTTGGACTCTCTCAAGCACCGCCATGTCCTTCTTGAGGTACGGCGACCAATATTGAACGCAGTATTCCAGATGTGGACGCACCATAGCTCTATACAATGGCATGATGACTTCCCGCGTCCTGGTTGTTATGCCCCTCTTTATGATGCCCAGCATTCTGTTGGCTTTTTTCGAGGCTGCTGCGCACTGTGCAGATGGCTTCAGTGATGCATCTACCAGCACACCCAAGTCTCTCTCAAGACTGCTGTCTCCCAATAATGCCCCCCCCAATTTGTATTTGAACAGCGGGTTCTTTTTACCTATATGCATGACCTTGCATTTTTCCACGTTAAAGCGCATTTGCCATTTGTTTGCCCAGTCTTCCAGCTTGTCCAGGTCCCTTTGCAGGTCCTCACACTCCTCCCTAGACCTAACTCTGCCACACAGTTTGGTATCGTCTGCAAATTTTATAACCTCGCACTTTGCCTCTTTTTCCAGGTCATTGATAAATATGTTGAAGAGTAACGGCCCCAGCACCGATCCCTGTGGCACACCGCTCGTGACTCCCCGCCAGTCAGAGTATTGTCCCTTTACTCCGACCCTCTGCAGTCTACCCGACAACCAGTGCTCGATCCATCTGTGCACATCCCCTCCCACCCCGTGGTTCCACAGTTTCCTAAGCAGCCTTTCATGTGGCACCTTGTCGAAAGCCTTTTGAAAATCAAGGTAAATGATGTCTATAGGTTCCCCATTGTCCACCCGACTGCTTATTCCCTCAAAGAAGTGCAGAAGGTTCGTTAAGCATGACCTTCCCTTACAGAATCCATGCTGGCTTGTTCTCAGTAGGCCATTTCTCTCGATATGCTCGCAAATACCATCCTTGATCATAGCTTCCACCATCTTCCCTATAATTGAAGTCAGGCTCACCGGCCTGTAGTTCCCAGGGTCACCCCTCGATCCCTTCTTGAAGATAGGTGTGACATTCGCCAATTTCCAGTCCTCTGGTACCTCTCCAGTTTTCAAGGATAGGTTGCAAACATGCTGGATTGTGCCCGCTATTTCTTGTCTTAGTTCTTTCAGAACCCTTGGGTGGATCCCATCCGGGCCCGGCGATTTGCCGCATTTTAACCTGTCTATCTGCTTGAGGACATCCTCCTTACTTACCTCTATGTGTTCTAATTTTTCAGCCTGTTCCCCACTCATGAGTTCCTCTGAGTCTGGTATATTAGATGTGTCTTCTCTCGTGAAAACCGACGAGAAGAACGTGTTCAACCTCTCAGCTACCTCTTTATCCTCCTTGATCACTCCCTTCCTATCCCCATCGTCCAACGGCCCCACCTCCTCTCTCGCTGGTCGCTTCCCCTTTACGTAACTGAAGAATGCCTTGAAGTTTTTCGCCTCCCTGGCCAGCCCCTCTTCATATTTCCCTTTTGCTTTTCTAACCTCTCGGTGGCATTCCTTTTGGCATTTCCTGTGCGCCTGGTGATTTTCCTCCGTTGGGTCCTTTTTCCATCTCCGGAAGGACACTTTCTTGTCGTTTATTGCCCTCTTTACTTCTGTTGAGATCCAAACCGGGTCCTTTGACCGCTTGTTCTTTCCACCTTTCCTGAAACTTGGGATGTACATTCTTTGTGCTTCCTGCAGGGTGTCCCTGAATAGGGTCCAGGCGCTTCCTACAGTCTCCATCTTAAGGACGTTTTTGAGCTTCCTCCCCACCATTTCCCTCATAGCAACATAGTTCCCTTTCCTGAAGTTGAGCGCAGTTGTTGCGGTCCTCTTTACTGTGGGTGTCCCCCTTTCTAATGTGAATCGGATCGCGTTGTGGTCACTGTTGCCTAGTGGTCCTCCCACTTCTACCCCTCTTGCAGGCCCCCCTAATCCGTTTAAGATGAGGTCAAGAGTAGCACTCTCTCGTGTTGGTTCCTTGACTAGTTGCTCCATGAAGCAGTCCCTCACAGCTTCTACAAATCCTGTTTCCTTAGTGCAGTTGGAGTGACCCGTACTCCAGTCAATCCCCGGGTAGTTGAAGTCCCCCATCACTGTTACACTTCCAGTCCTGCATTCTTGTCTCAGTTCAGCTTCCAAGTCGTGTCCGATTTCCTCCGGCGTACCAGGTGGGCGATAGTACAGCCCCAGTTTTATGTCTGTACCCTTGTTTCTCGGCAATTTGACCCATAGCGATTCCAGCCCCTCTGCCTTCTTTGCCATATCCATCCCGACCGAGTAGATAGAGTCCTTTATATATAGTGCTATGCCTCCCCCCTTCTTGTGGGTCCTGTCCCTCCTGTAGAGCTTGTACCCTGGCAGCGCCACATCCCATTGATTTTCCTCTGTCCACCATGTTTCTGTAATTCCAATTATATCCAGGTCCTCCCCCTTGGCTACGACCTCTAGTTCACCCATCTTGGCCATGAGGCTTCTTGCATTGGCGTATAAGCACCGCAGGTCCTGTCGTTTTTCCTCCACCTCCTTATTTACCTGGGCCGCCTCCCCTTGAATTTCGGGCAGTTCTCCTGTTCCCTGTGCTTCTGCTTTGCCCTTAGCCTTTACTCTCGCAGCTTTCGGTTTCCCCACATTTCCGCCACCCCTCTCCCCAGCTTCTCCTCTGGGTTTTCTAGCCCTACCGGTCTCCTCCTGGGCTATCATCCCTTGAGGCTCTGTTTGATCCCCCTCGCCTTGTGGCACCCCTATATTGCCCTCAGTTTTCGCCCTCGTGCCACCCAGTCCCCCTGTGTCTCTATGCCCCTTAGTCTCTTCCCAGCAAGCTCCCTTTACCTGATGTTTCCCTCGCTGTCTGATCATAAGATCCACCGGTCTCTCTACTTCCTCCTTGCAGTCAGCCCGTTCAGCATCTGTTCTGGATGCTGTTGTCCGAAGCGTCAACATCAGATCAGCTGTCGGCTTTCCCCCTCTCCTCAGTTTAAAGCCCTCTCGATCTCCTTCCTCACATTGGCTGCCAGTAGTCTAGTTCCCGCTGTGCTCAGGTGCAGGCCGTCCCGCCGGTAGAGCTTGCTCTTTCCCCAGAAGGACGTCCAGTTCCTCACAAAGTGGAAGCCCTCCTCCTGGCACCATCTCCTCAACCATGCATTCACAGCCTGGAGGTCTGCCTGCCTCTTTGCATCTGCTCTCGGTACAGGCAGGATCTCCGAGAATGCTATCCTCCGGGTACTCCGCTTCAGCTTTCGTCCCAGGACCCTGAACTGGTCAGTCAGTGTGGCCATGCTGAAGTTCCTCCGGCTCACATCATTCGTTCCGATGTGGATTATCACCGCAGTCTCCTCTGTCTCTGCTCCGTCCAGGATCCTCTCGATCCTATCAGTGACATCTCGTGTCTTGGCCCCTGGGAGACAAGTCACCAGCCGGTCCTCCCTTCCTCCAGCTACGTGACTATCTACCTCTCTCAAGATCGAGTCTCCCACCACAATAGCAGACTTCCCTTTCCTCAGCAACCTCCTCTGTCTCAGGTCTGTGTCCTCAGTGTAATGTGGTGTCTCTCCCTCGGGGTCCCGGTGGGTCACGGTCTCCTCCTCTTGCGTGATTCCTCCGCTAGGTCCTTCCCCGGTGTCGCCTTGTGGATCCTGGGTCTCGTCTGCCAACATATGTCTGTGCAGCTGATGGTCCTGTTCCTCCACCTTCCTCCTATAGGCCTCCTCGATGAATCTCTCGAGGTCCCTCACCTGGTCCACCATGGGGTCTGCTCCGTCTGTGTCCTTGGTTGACCAGTTCGTCTCCTCTGTGTTGCTCAGTCCCTCCAGTCCCTCGAGTTCCTGGACCTTGACCCTCAATCTGCCGACCTCCATCCTCAGGCTTTCCAGTTCCTGACACCGACTGCATATGTACTCCCGCCTTCCCAAGGGGAGGTAGTCGTACATATTACACTCTGTGCAGTATACTGGAAAGTACCTCTGGGTTCCTGGGTCCTCCATTGCTCTCGTGAAGTGCTGGTGTGCTCCTGCTGTGGGTAAGAGAGAGAAAATAGAAAGGAGAAACGAGAAAAGAGAAAAGTGAATTACTTGGCGTTTCTGGTTCCCTTGCAAGGCTCCTTCGCAAAGGCGCTCTCGCTAAGGCGAGCGCCTTTGCCGCTCGCCTTCGTTGCGCGCCGAACGGCCGCGCGCCGTTGGCTCGCCCCCTTTTAAGGGGGAGTCTGGGCTTTCCGACGCTGCTGTGACGCTGGGGGGTGAGCGGAGCTTCCTCTCGCCGCTACCCCACGCTGTCCGCCTGCCTTCCGACCTGCCTGCCCTCGCCCACGCTGCTCCTCTCTCCTCTCCGCTCGCCTCCCGGTGCCTACAACCACCCGCACCAGCTAGCTACAGAAAGAAAAAAAAGAAGAAACTAAGCTTCCCAGGCTCAGCCTTTTCCTCCCTTTTAAGGGGGAGTCTGGGCTTTCCGACGCTGCTGTGACGCTGGGGGGTGGGCGGAGCTTCCTCTCGCCGCTACCCCACGCTGTCCGCCTGCCTTCCGACCTGCCTGCCCTCGCCCACGCTGCTCCTCTCTCCTCTCCGCTCGCCTCCCGGTGCCTACAACCACCCGCACCAGCTAGCTACAGAAAGAAAAAAAAGAAGAAACTAAGCTTCCCAGGCTCAGCCTTTTCCTCCCTTTTAAGGGGGAGTCTGGGCTTTCCGACGCTGCTGTGACGCTGGGGGGTGGGCGTGCAGTCAGGGCCTTCGGGGAATTCGCCTTACCCCCTAAAGGCCCTGAGGGCTCTGCTCTGAAATTGATTGGTTAAGCAGGCAACAGGCAGATGCTGCTCAGCCAATGAAATTCAGATCAGTACTGTCAGGGCCTTCAGGGTAGTCGAAGAATCCCCAGTCCTGAAGCCCTGCTTTTATTTTTTATTGTGTTTACTTTTTGTTTGATGCAGTTTGATTGGTTGAGCAGGCTGCCCACTCAACCAATCATACTACATCAAGCAAAAACAAAAAAAATTAAAAAGAAGAGCTGTAGAGCTGGGGGATTCACTGAATCCCCTATTGGACCTCACCACATGCCACTGAGTCCTATCTATGTGCTAACCTTGCCCAGTTACTGCTGAATATTGGGGCATAATTTGGTTTCCACCCCCCCAGAACTCCCCCAAGATAGCCAGATCGCAATTATGAGCTAACCGTGAGTATTCATTGAAATAACCGGTTATCACCCACTGTTGCTGGTTTGATTCTGAGGAATAAAGCCTAAAGCTTTGATGTAGGACTTGCTGTAGAATGTCATTACAGTACTCCCCCGATATTCGCGGGGGTTCCGTTCCAGGAACAGCTACCAGAGAGCCGCCGGCGAGTGCAAAAAATCATTCGCTGTATGCTCTGACTGCCTCTTCCTGCTCTAAGTCGGGCCTTACCAATGAGGAGCTGCTTGTCAAAGCATCCGTTGAAAATCAGGGGTGGGAAATTTCATGGCGACACCAGAAAATATTTCTTCACCGAAAGGGTGGTTGATCGCTGGAATAATCTTTCACAACAGGTAATGAGGCCAGCAGTGTGCCAGAATTTAAGAAAAGATGGGATTGGCATGTGGGATCTCTTCATGGAGGTAGTTAGGGGGTGGGCCATTAGTGTGGGCAGACTAGATGGGCCGTGGCCCTTTTCTGCCGTCATGTTCTATGTTTCTATCCATTCAGTTGTGCCTGACCCTTAGATACTCTAGGCCAGTCCTCGCCATGCTTTCCTGTTTTCCATGGTTTCTTTCAATTGCTTGATGTTCATTCTAATGTCATTCTTGATGGTATCCAGCCAATGGGCCTTTGGTCTCCCCTGCTTCCTTTTACCACTGACCATTCCGAGTAGCACCTCCTTTTCTAGTGAATTCACCCTCATCACATGTCCAACAAGTCAGTTTCTGTCTGGTAACCTTGACTTCCAGGGACAACTCTGGGTTTATATGATCAAGAACATCTTTCTTGGTGATCCTAGCTGTCAATGGGATTCGTAGAAGTCTTCTCCAGCACCACAGTTCAAAGTTATTGATTTTTCTTCTATCTGCTTTCATGAGTGTCCATGTCTCGCAGCCATATGTTGCAATTGAGAACACAATGACAGTGATCAGTCTATGTTTGATCAGTGAGGGACCCAAAGAAAATTAAGCTGTCACCCACTTCTTTTATTCACTGTTGATCTTTATGTGAACTTTCTTATTGGCAGTAATCATGATTTTAGTCTTCTTGATGTTCAGGTAAAGTCCTATCTTCTCGCTTTCTTCTTTTAGCTTCAGGGTCAACTTCTTGAGGTCCTTCTCACTCTCTGTCAGCAGCATAGTATCATCTGCCTATCTCAGATTGCTGATGGTTCTTCCACCTGTTTTCACCCGAACACTGAAATCATCTAAGTACAGCTTCCTCGTGTTTACTTTTGCTTAGAGGTTGAAAAGAAAAGGAGAGAGGAAGCATCCTTGTCTTGTAGCCTTTTTGATCTTGAACCATTCTGCATCTCCATACCTGGTTCGCACTGCAGCTTCTTCATCATAGTAGTGCAATCTGATTAACCTGATCAGATGCACTGGCACTCCTACCTCACTCAGTGCTTCCTAAAGCTTGTCATTCTCAACACAATCAAAAGCCTTGGTATAATCAATGATGCATAGATAGAGTTTCTTCTGGTATTACCTTGCCTTTTCTATGATCCACCTCAACTTTGTGATGTGATTATGGGTCCCTCTGCCCTTATGGAATCCAGCTTGGGCATCAGGAAGTTCTCGATCAAGGATGATCTTTGGAAGTACCTTGCTGGCGTGGCAATTATTCTAGAGTTGGTACAGTCCCTGGCATCACCTTTCTTCAGGAGTGGGATAAAAACTGATCTTTTCTAGTCCTTCGGCCATGTGTGGGTCTTCCAGATCTTCTGGCATAGTGGCTCTTAGGACTGGTTTGAGCAGCTCTACATCAATGCCAGGTGCTTTGTTATTTGGCAGCTGCCTCAGTGCCCAATCCACTTCACTTTCCAATAGGTCTGGTTCTGATATATAATTCCTCTGCGTATTCTTTCCATCTCTGCTTGATATCCTGCTGGTTGCTAATTTCATTCCCATCACAGTCTTTGATGGTTGATTGGCGTGCTGCCTTTTCGTGAATAGATTCATCCAAAGAAGTTTACAATGCAGTACTCCCCCGAAATTCATGGGGGATCCGTTCCAGAAAAACCCATGAATTTCAAAAAAAACCACAAATACAGTATTTCAGCTGATCAAAGGCAGAAGAGGGCAGCTGGGGCACCAGCAGGTGCTTAAATTGTATTTACAAAGCAGGGTACATTTTCCGACCACCTCTTCCTGGTACCAAAGTCATGGTTATACCAATTAGGAGCTGCTTTGATCCGCTAGATAGCGTGTCAAAGCAGCTCCTGATTGGTGTAACCATGACTTTAGTACCAGGAAGAGGCGGTCAGAAAATACTGCGAATTACTGAGTTCGTGATTTGCGAACTGTGAATTCACGGGGGTTTACTGTACATTGAATTGTGATCAGGTACTCTTATGTATTTTTCCTATATGTCCCAGCGAGCTTACAATCTAACTGTGATACCTTCTATTTTAATATGGTTATATCAATTCTAGATTTAGGCGCTTTTTTTTTTATCTGCATTTATCAATGTTTTCATGATATAGATACTGTTTCTGAGGACATTTACCAGTTGCTTATAAAAATAAATAACTTACGTTTGTGCAGCATAGACAAGGCACAAAACAAAATGGAGGATCCAAAGTAGACAAAGGAAGGGGAATGGGGACTTATATACTGCCTTTTTATGGCTTTGGCTTTGGAGAAGGGTGAGAGAGCACTATGAGAAGTGACATTTGTCTTGTTTTATCCAATAAACACCTATTTTTAATTTTACATTGGCGTTTATCAGTATTTTTTTTTTTTAAATTCTAATTAGTAGCCCTCTTTATAATGTAGAGATAACACAGAATTAAGGGCCCCTTAGCTGCACTATAAGTTTTTACGTGAACCGGTGCGGTAAATGCTCTGATATTAGTAAAATTCCTATGAGTGTCAGAGCGCTCATCTCACCAGCCCAACCTAATAACCTCTAGTGCAGCCTGATAAAAGGAGGGGGTAAGACAATAATTGAACAGCACTGATGTCTCTGGTTGGGTGAGAGGGTTACAAATGTTTGGCCTGCCCCATCCAGCAGTATACAAGCTGACACTTTCAACATCTGTGAACTTATTACAAGGCATCTGGACGGTTCGCATTAAAACATAAGAATAGCCTTACTGGGTCAGACCAATGGTCCATCAAGCCCAGTAGCCCGTTCTCACGGTGGCCAATCCAGGTCCCTAGTATCTGCCCAAAACCCAAGGAGTAGCAACATTCCATTCAGAATCCTAAAGAATAGCAAGATTCCGGAACCCCAGAGAGTAACAAAAGATTCCAGAACCCCAACGAGTAGCAACATTCCATTCAGAATCCTAAAGACCAGCAAGATTCTAGAATCCCAAAGAGTAGCAAAAGATTCCGGAACCCCAAAGAGTAGCAACATTCCATTCAGAATCCTAAAGAACAGCAAGATTCTAGAATGGTGCGGTAAATGCTCTGATATTAGTAAAATTCCTATGAGTGTCAGAGCGCTCATCTCACCAGCCCAACCTAAAAACCTCTAGTGCAGCCTGATAAAAGGAGGGGGTAAGACAATAATTGAACAGCACAGATGTCTCTTGTTGGGTATGTTAGATAGATTGTGAGCCCACCGGGACAGAGAGGGAAAATGCTTGAGTGCCTGATTGTAAAACCGCTTAGATAACCTTGATAGGCGGTATATAAAATCCTAATAATAATAAAATAATTCCGGAACCCCAAAGAGTAGCAACATTCCATTCAGAATCTCAACGAATAGCAAGATTCCGGAATCCCAGAGAGTAACAAGATTCTAGAATCCCAAAGAGTAACAAAAGATTCCAGAACCTCAAAGAGTAGCAACAGTCCATTCAGAATCCTAAAGAACAACAAGATTCCGGAATCCCAAAGAGTAACAAAAGATTCCAGAACCCCAAAGAGTAGCAACATTCCATTCAGAACCCTAAAGAACAGCAAGATTCTAGAATCCCAAAGAGTAACAAAAGATTCCGGAACCCCATAGAGCAGCAACATTCCATTCAGAATCTCAACGAATAGCAAGATTCCGGAATCCCAGAGAGTAACAAGATTCTAGAATCCAAAAGAGTAGCAACATTCCATGTTACTGATCCAGGGCAAGCAGTGGCTTCCCCCGTGTCTTTCTCAATAACAGGCTATGGACTTTTCCTCCAGGAACTTGTGCAAACCTTTCTTACAACCAGTTACGCTATCCGCTCTTACCACAACCTCTAGCAATGCGTTCCAGAGCTTAACTATTCTCTGAGTGAAAAAAAATTTCCTCCTATTGATTTTAAGAGTATTTCCCTGTAACTTCACAGCTGTTTTGTAATCATTTAACTTCTTTTGCCCTCCATGAACGTGCAATTGCCATTTTGCTAGATGAGATGACGTTGCATGCAAAAGAAAAAGAGGGTTGGGTCAGCAGGAAGAGGGGGAAGAATCTTTAGCACTCATTGTCTGGCTTTCTGTTTGCTTTCAGAGCCCGGATTCAGAGTACAGCCCCCCTGGAATGGTGTGGGATCCACGGAAAGGTTTCATCATACCCTCCCCTTCTTACCACCTACAGAGGGTTCTGAAATGTGTCACCCATGTGAATGGAGAGGATCACGTGTCTTTCCACGTGCCACAAAAATTAGGTGAGTAGCTGGATTGCCTAGTTCTTCATTTCTGCTCCAAGGGAATGCACCGTTTCGGCATATTGTGCATGCTATTTTTAAAGAGCGCGCACTAATTTGGAAAGAATACACACTCTTTCCTGATTAATAGCACATGCTTGACAGTTCTGGCACGCGCATCTGCAAACAGTGTGCATTATTATCGGCAAATGAAAAAAAAAACCAAAATATTTGTTCCGTTTGTTTACGACATGCTATAACACGGAATATGTTGTTGACACAACCCGGATGGTTGCAGACAACAGCCAGTTCCTAAGAACTATTCCTTTCCTCTCACGAGTCTAAAAATACGCACTTTAATGGCTCAAGGTGTGCTGTGGAGGCCTATGGAATGGACACATGTACGATATGTCTATATAATAAGTAGAGACAAATTGTAAATCATGGTTTTTTATTGCACTAACCCAATACATCTGCAACTTGCTTTTGAGAGCTTGGCTCTCTTTATCAAACCCGAGAAAAGGCAGCACAGTGACACGGCCTATAAAATTCTCTAATGAGAAGCAGAGACGGGGCCTGACATTACTCAGCGCTGGTTCCCTGACAATGGCTACTGCCAGTTGCTTTGACTTTTATAATGGATATAATATCATACTGTTCACAGTGTCATACATCTAAATTTTATTTTACATTACCTGGCTTGAATCGCAACTGCAAGGGCCGCCAGGATTTTTCAACGGTGGGCTGCACGATCAGAAATTTCTTGTGGGTTCAGGTAGTGTGAATGACTTTTTATAGTAGGCCAAACGATCAGATATTCACACGGATACAGGCTGCGAAAATACGTTGATTCTAGAGCGCTACCAGATGTACACAGCAATGCACAGAATAACGACAGAGAGACGGAGAGGAGCGGAGGGTTTTGGAGGAAAGAGGAGCAGCTCAGTCTTGGACGTGTTTAGTTTCAGATGACAGCAGGACATCCAGGCAGCAATGTCAGCCAAACAGGCTGAGACTTTTTCTTGGACTTTAGGTGAAATTCTAGGTGTAGAGAGGTAGATCTGGGAGTCATCAGCATATAGGCGATACGGGAAGCCATGGGAGGAGATCAGGGCACCGAGGGAAGAGGTGTAGAGAGAGAGAAAAGAAGAGATCCTAAGCCAGAGCCCCGAGGTACGCCAATCGCTAGCATTTAAATCTATGAATTTCTTCTGAAATTGTGACTTCATATCCCCCCTAGTGCTTTCAAATCATCATTTGTGGTACAATCCCAGTAGTTTTACATATTATTTACAGGTACATTTTCTGTTCCTAGTAGGCTCTCAGTCTAAGTTCTTGTACCTGGTGCAATGGAGAGTTAAGTGACTTGCTAAGGGTCACAAGGACTCATAATGGGAATTGAACACATTTCTCCAGGTTCTCCAGACCCCCCCCCCCCCACACACACACACACACACACACACGCACACACTCTGCAAAAGCTATGCTGGTTTTCTCATATGGATTTTCCTACTTACAAATCTTTCCCAAATGTGATTCATGATCCCAAATGAGGTCACATCACCGAAAGAGGGCTACCCAAATAAGAACATAAGCAGTGCCTCTGCTGGGTCAGACCAGAGGTCTATCACGCCCAGCAGTCCGCTCACGCGGCGGCCCATCAGGTCCAGGAGCTGTATAGTAATCCTCTATCTATACCCTTCGATCCCCTTTTCCTTCAGGAAATTATCCAATCCCTTCTTGAAACCCAGTAGCGTACTCTGTCGTATCACACCCTCTGGAAGCGCATTCCAGGTGTCCACCACCCTTTGGGTGAAGAAGAACTTCCTAGCATTGGTTCTGAATCTGTCCCCTCTTAATTTTTCCGAATGCCCTCTCGTTCTTGTAGTTTTCAACAGTTTGAAGAATCTTTCCCTCTCCATTTTCTCTATGCCCTTCATGATCTTGTAAGTCTCTATCATGTAAGTCTCTATCATGCCTTCCTTTGGACTTCCACTTTGACATATCCCCAGTACTGACAGCCATGATGGGACCTGTGGGTCATTGAATGCTCAGAGGCCCTGGCTATATCTGGATTCAGACCTAGTTAAGGAAGAGAAACAGTCTTTGTGTCCCTACTGGATGATCCTCACAGAAACCGAGACAGGGGATTTGCCTCGGTCTTAGTAATGCTAGATTTCTCCAACAGCTTTTGACACTATGGATCATGATATTACGCTAGCACAACTGGTAGACACAGGTATCAATGAAACAGTACTTGCTTGGTTCAGATCCTATCTATCAGATAGGCAACAGTCCATACTGTTTGGTAGCACCTCATCATCACCATGGTCGATACAGTCATCTATTCTGTTCAATGTTAACCTCAAGCGCCGAGTCAATCTGATTTGGTTGATGGACAATCGGTTTTCCATCTACATGGATGACATGCAGATACTCATATCCATTGACTCTAACTTACCCATAGCCCTGAATAAACTGACTGTCTCTCTAACATCAATTTAAGAATGGGCTAAAACAACAAACTCTGCCTGAACCCAAGATCTCATGCATATTCATTGGGGAAATCCTGAAAACCCGACTGGATTGCGACCCTCCAGGAGGGACTTTGACACCCCTAGGCCCTAGACCAGACATGGGCAACTGCAGTCCGCGAGGGCCGCAATCCAGTCGGGTTTTCAGGATTTCCCCAATGAATATGCATGACATCTATTAGCATACAGTGAAAGCAGTGCATGCAAATCGATCTCATGCATATTCATTGGGGAAATCCTGAAAACCCGACTGGATTGCGGCCCTCAAGGAGGGACTTTGACACCCCTGGTCTACAGATAAAGTGGTCTTCTGTATCTATTATCATCTACTGCAGTGCTTCTGAACCCAGTCCTCAGGATGCACCCAGCCAGTCAGGTTTTCAGGATATCCATGATGAATATGCATGAGATAGCTGCACACACTGCTTCCTGGTTATGCAAATCTATCTCATGCATAGTCATTATGGATTTACTGAATGGATGGATCGAGACCCACTGATCTGCTGCGTTACTGTGTTAGGTACTATTCTTTTTTAAAAATAAAATAAATTTTATTGTATTTAAAAAGTTAATAACAAATGTACATAAAATATAAACAAAGCAATATTTAACAATTACAAACCTATAATAATGTATTTTGAAATATATAGTCAAGCTGATACATAAAGATAAGTTCTCATAAACAGTTACAATATTTACCTAGTGGTGCCCATGTTTTATAAAAATATGCTATTGTACACTCTTTCCAACAATATCTTTTAGCGGTCCAATTATTTTATGATAGAGCAGGTAAAACAATCTTCTCTGTAACCACACACTTTACCTCTGACCCTGAGACAAGAAAAGAATCTCAACAACTTTAAATCTAATCTTAAAACATTTCTTTTCACAGGTGCTTTTGAGATTTATATTTAATCTTTTTTATTCAAAAACCTCAGACATCAGGCTTTATATTAAAGATCCCCTTTATTCATTCTGGTTTTTGCCTATCCTTTCTTTTTTTATTTTAAGCAATGTATCTTCCCCATTTGCCCATGTATATCATGTTATGTCTGTATCGTAACTGTGAATTTGTTCCCTCTATTTTATATATTTTTTAAACTTTTTAATACTTTGTATAAATTGGAAACTGCTTTGCTTACAAAAGCAGTATATCAAGACCTAAATAAACTTGGAACTTGATTTCCTTACGTATAGAACACACAGAGCTTCAAACAAGTCTGGGGCCTAGCACCTTCCTACCTGCAAACTCACTTCGTTCTGCACCACCCCACACGAGCAACCAGAAACAAAAACATCTTTGCCTACCCAAAGATCTCAGGCTGCAGATACAAATCCTTCCTGGATAGAATTTCATGTTCCAAGCGAATAGACAAGTCTGGTTGTGAAACTGCATAAATGAACCCAAACTGACTTACAATGCATTCCGAAAAGCAATAAAAACCGCCCTATTCGACAAATTCATTGACTAAAACAGATCACCCTTAAACTAAAACAAACCCCCCGTAAACGCTATTCAATCTCTCAGGAAGCTCCAATTTTCATGTATTCTTTACCCATGGAACTTAAATTAGTATGTACCTTGTCTATGTAACTTTTCTATTTTAGGCTCCTTATCATTCGCTGACTGTCCAGCCTCCTTTCAATGTGAACCGCCTAGAAGTCGCCTGACTATGGCGGTACAGAAAAATTAAGTTATTATTATTATTAAAGTTGAGTTTCGTGTTATCCTTCCAATTACAAATTCTAAGATGAGTGGAAATAGCGAGGAGGATCTTAAAAAGTTTCTTTTAATTAGAAGGAATGATAATCTTAGGATTTGAAGAACGCAGGATAAGAGTTTCATAGGTGAAAGATATGGAATTGTCAATTTTCAATACTGTTTTAATTTTATGTCATATTAAGTTCCAGTAAATTTGTACATTGGGGCAATACATTAAGAGATATACTATTCTGAAAGTGTACTATTCTGAAACTAGGCTATTGACTTGACTTTCAAACGTATGCTCCCTTCTTCTGATTTTATCTTCTCAGTAATTCCAAGAATCCTTAAAGTGATTGCCAGCCAGGATAGGGTTGTGGTTGGAGACAGCCTGAACATCACGTGCCTTCTGCAGACCACTTTCAATGGTCGACCTAATGTGGAATTGATGCACAATGGAAAGAACGTGAGTAGTCTTCCCACGTCAATGCCTCTAGGAGTACAAAGTGAATTTGAACTCACATCCGCCCACAGGGAGTGTGTAATGTCACACAGGATGAAACGGTCAGTTCAGTCAGAGATCGAAAACTAAAGAGTAAAGGAAGGAGGAAGGAGGAGCCCAGTGGTTAGAGCTACAGCCAAAGCACCAGGGCACGATTAGGCCAAGTAGGCACGTGCCTAGGACCCGAAATGGTCAGGGGGGCACGATGAAGGAGGGCATCAACATTGTTTTTTTCCAAACGGTGATGGGCCCCTCCAGCATCGATCAGCAACGCGCCCACCCCCCCCCCCCCCCATCGACAGAAAGTAAGACAAGCAAGCAACGCGGGTAAGAAAGGCAACGGGAACTGTAATTGTGCAAGTGGTGCTGCTTGCCCAAAGCTTCCCTTTGACGCAGCTTCCTGTTTCCACCTGGGCGCATGGTGGGGTGGGGCGGGGCAGGGGGCCCAGTGTACTTGTGTGCCTGGGGGCCATCGATGAATTAATCCTGCCCTGCAAAGCACCCTGAAGTTGAGGGTTCAAACCACATTGCTCCTTGTGACCCTGGGCAAGCCACGTAATTTTCGATCCCTGATTGGCTCAAATGCCTCAAGCCCCTCCCCTTGGGTGGGGTTTTGTGCATCTGAGCCAATCAGGGACTTCCTCTATATCCCTGATACAAGGGGGAGGAGCTGTAGGAGCATGACTCCTCCCCCTTGTATCCAGGATTCAAAGGGAGCCTAAGGGATGATGCCTAAGGCCCACATTGCAAATGGTAGCTGGCGGAGGAGCAGGAGGGACTGACTGAGCACTCCTCCTGCTCCCGACTAAAGGTACCAGGGAGGATGGGAGCTGAGGGAGGAGGGGGTGATTGAGGGGAAAAACATGCATTTTGTGAATCGGGTCGGTTAGCAGTGATCATTGCTAAACCTGTGAAAACAGGTTTAGCGACGATCGCTGATTTTAATGAATCCAGCCCTAATAGAATTTAAGGTGTCATGCCTTATTTAAAAGGTGTTGATCAACTATAATTCACCTGTGTTGGCTTCCTGGTTCCAAAAAATCATCATCCTACAAAATCTTTGCCTTTTGCGGACAAATTGTTATAGGACGGCCCATATTACATCAATTTTGAAAAGACCGCATTGGTTGCCATTAAAACAAAGAGTTCAATACAAAGTGACATTTGGTTTGCATGACAAGGGAGAAATTTGGCACTGATGTGTTGCATCCAGTTATTTTAATATGGAATTGAACGGTAGGTTTGGACAAGTTCCTGGAGGAAAAGTCCATAGTCTGTTATTGAGAACGACATGGGAGAAGCCACTGCTTGCCCTGGATCGGTAGGATGGATTATGACATCACAATCTCAGCTCTGGAATGTTGCTCTTATTGGGGGTTCCAGAATCTTGCTATTCTTTGAGATGCTGGGAATGTTGCTGATCTTTGGGTTTCTGCCAGGTATTGTGACCTGGATTGGCCACTGTGAGAATGGGCTACTGGTCTGACCCAGTAAGGCTAGTCCTATGTAATTCACACTAAGGGCTCTTTTTACAAAGGTGCGTTAGGGCTTTAACGGGCGGAATAGCGCGCGCTTAAATGCCACGCAAATTTGTTAATGCCATCTAATGAGGAGAAATAGATTTACAAGGTGTATGGCAAGGGAGAAAAAAGAGAAAGAAGGAATGTCTTTGGTACCAATGAAGTGCGTTGAGTGCAGGGTATTTATTTGGTCATAAAAACTGGAAACATAACTGGGGTTTTATCCCATAAAAGCAGGCAACCACAACGTCAAGAAGGAGAATTAAGCTGTTGCTCTTTTTCACTCTTCTCTAGCGCTCAGCTCCTTATATTAAGAAAAGAATGCTTCTAGAGGGCCCCCTGTATACGTACTTCACGACTTTGGTCATACCGAATGTTACGATGGAAGATCGAGGTGTCTACTCATGCAAAGACCTGAGCCAGAAGCTGCAGGAAAAGAGCATCGCAATCACAGTGTACCGTAAGCATAATGTGACCAATACGTCCCGTTTGGAGCAGGACCATCCCCAAATGTTTTCAGGGGCCTGCTGAAGAAACAAGTACCATAGTGAATACAGCCCCCTTCCACCAGTACCTTTTTTAATCCCGGCGGCGACCTCCTGTCCTGATGTCTTCCGGCAGCGGCAGAGTGGCGCGCCTGCCTGGTCCCGCGCCGCTCACTGAATGGCTGCGAGAATTGATGGCAGCCATTCAGTGAGTGGCGCGGGACCAGGCAGGCGCATGAAAAGCTCATGCCTGCCTTGTGCGCCACTCTGCCACTGCCGGAACACATCAGGACAAGAGGCAGCCGCCAGGAATAAAAAAGGTACTGGGGTCCGAGGGGAGGGGGTCCTGTCCTGTTTTGAGGGAAAACATTAATGGTCATGTTACATAAGCAGCTTCTTTAGGAAGGGAGAGAGGAGATGTTACTTCAGGGCCTCATTAGCTAAAGGGGATGAGATTTGATGCACCGCCTTTCTGTGGATACAGTTAAAGCGGTTTACATATTACTGAGCTCATGTCCGAAAGTATGACGTCTTAGTTCAGTTACTAAAATTAAAAAAAACCATGTTGGACTTTCTTTGTCCATATTTGTCTGTGGTTTCTCTGCACTTCTGAAACGGCGAAGCAATCAGCGGTATCTTAAAAATTGACACCCAGAAAGTGAATGGGATATTTTAGGTGTTAATAAAATTGCCCGTTGTGCATAAAAGTATGTTGTAAATAAATGTTTTTGAAAGGATAATATCCCTTCAATACACAAAGGAGATGGTATACTGTAAACCAACACCGGTCAATCCACTCAAATAAATTAGTCTTCAGACCCTCAGAAATGCCACCATCCACTCCATTTTAGTTTCAAAAGTGGTTGGATTTACACATTATATCCTCACCGGGTCACTTATAATCTATTGTGAAGAAAGAACTTTGCTCTGACTCTTTTGCCAATAATCTTACTATAAAGCTAATACTTAGCTGAGGTGGTGCATTCAAAGGGATCTATCACCAACATGTTTCACCCTATACTGGGTTTCATCAGGGCTCCGGTCCCTATAAATAACGATAAATAATATAAATAACTACTGTTACTATTAAAACCTTTACCAAACACCAAAACCGTTCATTAGAAATAGAGTGCTTACCTCTAAGTTTGAATTGGTTACCCACAACGCGACCACTCATGAATTTTAAAATGGCCGCGGCGTGCTCAAGCTTGATTTAAGTATCTCCCTGTGTGGATGCGCCGGCTGTCTCTGGGCCAATGCGAAGCAACCTCCCAGGGGCAGACCAAACACATCACACGGGGGGGATGGATGGCTGTTAAACTAACTATTCAAAGGTGTATTTTCAAACACTCCCAACTTGAAGATGAAAGATTGAGGGATTATAAAGATTTCAAACTCCCAGCGGGAACTCATAGGAGAGATGACCATTCTAGTTCGAGGTTCAACCCCTTAGGGGTAACCGTGTTCAGTCTATATATCCACCTCTGTTCCAGAAAATTTAGTTTGGCCACTGATGAAACCCAGTATAGGGTGAAACATGTTGGCGATAGATCCCTTTGAATGCACCACCTCAGCTAAGTATTAGCTTTATAGTAAGATTATTGGCAAAAGAGTCAGAGCAAAGTTCTTTCTTCACAATAGATTATAAGTGACCCGGTGAGGATATAATGTGTAAATCCAACCACTTTTGAAACTAAAATGGAGTGGATGGTGGCATTTCTGAGGGTCTGAAGACTAATTTATTTGAGTGGATTCACTGGTGTTGGTTTACAGTATACCATCTCCTTTGTGTATTAAAAGTATGTTGTGGCAGCCAGTTGGCATACTTTACCCAGAATAAGTCTAGGCATTCCTGGAGGCCCAATTTGCAATTGGACATGTGTGCAGATGAGAATGGAATAAACTGGGATATCTGCACAAACCCCAGAGCAGGTATATGCGTGACCACCTAATTTCCAGGGTCGGGGGAGGTTAATTTATAAAGGCAGTTATGTGCATACATTCCTTTTATTAAACAAGTGTAACTTAAACACATTCTCCTGCTAAATTACCCTTCACATGTCTTAGAAAATCTAAAAATGTCTCAGAGGAAAAAAAGCCGATTTGTGTTTAGAATTCTGGTTTTCTTTTGTCTATTGTTATGCAAAAGGCTCTATCTAGAAAAACTTTTCTTACATTTTTATGAAAGTGAAAATTCTGCGTTGTCAAATAATGGCCCCGTTGGGGAAAGGGTGTGGGTGTATGTGTGCGCGCGCTTGTGCACGTGCATGTTTGTGGGTATACGTGTTGTGTATACTTGTGCATATGTATAGGTGGGTGGGTGTGCACACTTGTGCACATGCATGTTTGTGGGGGGAGGGGTATATGCACGTGTCTGGGTTTAAACAATACATGTGTATGGTTGTGTTTTTGTGTGTTGCGCTCATGGATGTTTCTGGTTGGGGGGTATATGTACGCTCATGCACAAGTAGGTTTGTGGGTGTGTATGTACATGTGTGTGTGTTTCAAGCATGTGCGTGGATGGGTGTGCACTTGTGTACATGGATGTATGTTTGTGGGTGCATCCATAGGCATACTTGTGCACTTTTTTTCACAAGCTCGCCTCAGCCTAAGTAGCCATGCCCCCCCTTAAAGGTACAGGGTCAGATTGTCAGTGAGTCTAATTTATAGGCCTCTGTACCTTTAAGGGAGTGGGTCTGATAGGGAAAAGATAGGCACCAGAAATGTAAGCCAGGCCTATATTTCCGGCATCTATCATTGTGATGAATCATGCTTACGTAGGTATTTTAGGCCACCTAACACCGCTTCCAGCATTAGCCACACCCACAGTGGAGTTAGGCAGCCCAAAGTGCCTTGAAACTCAATAAAAAATATTGTTTAAATGGTATTTTTTTTTTTTTTTTTTACTGAGCATGGGCGCCGGTTAGAGAATCTGGGCCATAGCGTTTAAACAAAATATAACTTCATGGTGACCTCCTGATGTCTTTGTTGTAATTTCAGGAAATGGTGTCCTCAAGATTTTGTCCAACAGGAGTTTGATATATGAAGTCAATGAAGGCCACAAGCGACTGAAAATGACTGTGAAAGTGGCAGCTTTACCGCACGCCGATGTCACCTGGTGAGTCAGAAAAGCAGAACCTCCATGGAGCAATGGATCTCAACTCGCTCCTCTAAGCATACCCGGCTGGGGGTTCAGGATATCCACAATGGTTCAGCATTAGATAGATTTGCATGAACGGCTTTTTCCTGAATGCACATCTCTAGCAATGCTAATGCGTGGTGGATATCCTGAAAAAGCTGACTGACTGGGTGCACCCAGAGAAAAAAGGTTGCGAATCACCTCTCTAAAGCTAGGAGGAGTGACCATTTATCTTGGTTCGAGAAGGGTAGGGGCAAAACCCCTGCACTGAGCTTAACAACCACCTGCATGAATTTCACAGACTTCAAAAGCAGAGAGAACTGTGGCCTATCTTTGCCTTAGCAAGAACAGCTTATGGCTTATCTAAATGATGCATCACATGACTGATGTTGCATCATGAACTCCTCCTTGCTGGGAAAGTAATAAGAGGGCAAGATAGTCTTTAGCCACTAACGAGCCAAGTAACCTCCAATTTCCTTGGAAAAGGAACAAGTCATGAGACTGCAACCTTAGGTGATGCAATGGGGCCTTTCCACTGCAGACAAGAGATGGAGAGAACATCTTATCTTCAGGTACTTCCTCCACTAGAAGGGTATAGAGCAGGGGTAGGGCACTCCGGTCCTGGAGAGCCGTATTCCAGTCGGGTTTTCAGGATTTCCCCAATGAATATGCATGCAATCTATTTGCGTGCACTGCTTTCAATGCATATTCATTGGGGAAATCCTGAAAACCCGACTGGAATACGGCTCTCGAGGACCGGAGTTCCCTACCCCTGGTATACAGGAAGCATCTCAGAGAGCACAGAGGCTGGTCTGTGTTTGTCCCTAGAAATCTGATATGGGCTACGAAGGTTCCTGTTCCAGTACCTGCTTTCAGCTTGTCTACCACTACCTGGCTACCTCACCTGACTCTGCTCTGCAGAGCATCTGTTCAGAGTTTCTCTGAAAGACTTCTCCAGGTTGGATACAGCTCTTTTATACTTAGTGGGGGAATCTTAGAGACAAATTTTATGGCCTATAAGGTAACCACATGTTTACTGTGAAATAAAGTGTGAAAGGGATTTATTGTATTCTCCCTGCGTATCCTAATTGCTCAGTGCATGAATCCCATATACTCATTTTACTGTTAGGCCCACTTGTTATTGCCACATGCTTTAAAATAAATTGCATTTATTTTTATAATATTTAGCTTGTTTATTGCTTATCAGCCTTCTCAGGGGTGAAACATGGATAATCAATAAACATATAAAAATAAGCCAGGGTGCCACTTCCAAATCCATTACACATACACAGAACTCTTTGAGGAGAGTATTAGCGATCCATTTATACCAATGCAATGTGATGTAATATACTGTTCCTCTTGTACTATTCTCCTGAGGGAAGCAGGAACATCTGTGGGCTCCCCTGAATAAAGCTTTTCTGCCCCCCAGATTGGAGGTTCCACTAAGATATTCCCCATCTTGTACTAGAATACAGATTAGAGATTCTTCCGAGGTAGTGTTATACACTGATTCACTATTAATACATTTAGTATTTTTTGATCCTAAATTTAAAATGGAGATTGGAATGAGTTGGAGGGGTGCCAGTGCTTTAGCCCACCAGGAAAGAGCTTCTACCTAGTATTTCTGATTTACGTGATAATAGAATAGACTCAGAGAAGGAAGGTTTAGCTCTTCCAGTGGAAACTAATGAATCTTTCCATCTTTCAGCAGCTATCTCTGTTTTAGGAATGGAGGAAAATGTTTGTGGTTTCTTCCCCCAAATTCTAAGAATCAGCTTAGCAGAGTATAAAAAAAGTTTGGATAATTTTCTATAAGAGAAGTCCATAGGCCATTATTGAGATGGCTTGGGGAAATCCACTGCTTATTCCTAGGGTAAGCATCATAGAATCTGTTTTGCTACTTGGGATCTAGCTAGGTACTTGGGTTGGCCACTGTTGGAAACAGGATATTGGGCTTTATGGACCTTCAGTCTGTCCCATTATAGCAATTCTTTTTTTTTAAATTGAAGTTTTGCAATTATATGCAGCATCTCAAGAAATAGAGACAGAGCAATAGCAATATCCAAAACATTCCTGCAGAATATATAACCAGCAGAAATACAAGCACTAGGTAAACTCTCTACTACTTTGTCCCAATCCAAATCTCAACCACAATTGTCAAATTCCAACAACTCCCTTACTTCCTCCCTGCGAACGCAGGAAATCTAACCACAAGTAGCCTCCAGTTGGTTCTTCAGGAAACTACCCATATACCACAACTTCCCCCCCCCCCCCACCAAAAAGGTAAACTTAACATAAGGAAGTCACTTTATTCATTATCAAAAACCAGGTCCATTTTTGGCGATCATAATCTCCATGGCACTTCGCTATGGAGAGTTCCAAAGTGCAGCTTCAAAGTCCAATCCACTTTGGAAGGAGGCGCAGCTCCTCGCCAGTGAGTAGCGATCAAGCACTTGGCTGCTGCTAGGCCCCAACAAAGAAGTTTAGTTTGCCAGGTATGTTGGCAAACATTAAATAATCCTAATAAACAACCCTGTGGGTTAAAATGTAGCTGAAGTTGTACTAACTGAGATAAACAGCCAACCACCTGCCTCCAAAAAGATTTTAACAGAGTTTCTACCTCCGGTAAAAAAAATATTTCTTGAATCTGTCTGCTTCCTTCTCAAATCTAACTACTTTTCCATGTCTTCCCTTCCCAATTATCCACGTGCACCATCTCTTCCTTCTCTCTGCCATCCCCTCCCCTCCATCCATGTGTATCATCTCCTCCCTCTTCTCCCCCATTTCCATCTTTTTTTTAATCCAAGTTTCCAAGTTTATTTGAGATTTGATGGATCGCTTAATCAAACTTCAAAGCGATGTACATAACTAAAATCCATACAACTTTCAGGGGGACAAAACATGCCACATATAACCACAGACAAGACTTACGCATAGTGAGGAAAGAGGGAAAGAAATACAATATTTTAAAGAAAATAAGAGAAAAGGGGAATGGACAAAAGGGAGGGAGACATTAAAAGAAAGAAAGTCGCAGGGCAGACCCTAAGGAATGATTCAAGACAAGAGTACTAGCATTTTTCCATCTCTATTCCCCTCCCATCCCTACCCCTCCCATCCCCTCTGCACCATCTGCTCCCTCTCTCCCCCCTTCATCTCCATCCCTGTGTATCATCTCCTCCCTCTCTCTCCCTCTGGTGGTCAGAAATCTTTCTCCTCTCCTTCCCATTGTCTGGCATCTCCTTCCCTTCCCTCCTCCCCCTTTATAGTCTGGCATCTCTCTGTCCTTCTCTTCCCCCTCTCCCCCACCTTAGTCTGGAATATCTCTCTTCTCCTTCCCTTCCCTGGCCTGGCTTCTCTCTCCTTCCCTCCCCCCCCTTCAATAGTTCAACATCTCTGTCCTTCCCTTTCCCCTTCCTATTGTCTGGTATCTCTCTCCTTCCTTCCTCCTCCCTTCCATGGTATGGCATCTCTCTCTCCTCCCCTTCCCTTCAGTAGTCCAGCATCTCTCTATCTCCTTCCCTCCCCCTCCAGTGTCCTGCCCCCCTTGTGATACAATTACTTTTTTTCCAGCAGGGTGAGACATAGTCGAGGGAGGGAAATTGGGTCAGAGGGGGCAGGGTGCCAGAGAAATAAAGCCAGGTATGAGTTTGAAGTAGGAAGAGGGGTAGTTTGAGATTGAAGGAGAGGTGCCAGTTCATGGACAGGAAGGAGAGGGAACATATGCTAGAACAGGAAGAGTGGGAGAGATGGCAGACCATGGGGAGGAGACTGGTCCCCAAATACACGTGAAGAGAGGTGTGTGACTTGGTATCTTTGAAATGAGTGAGGCAGGTGCCACCATATGGACTAACTGAGAATGAATTTTCAAGGATCAGAGTCAAGTGTTCCTCCAGCAAGAACCCTGCTGTGGCCTTTGAAGGGCACAAATGGGAGAGATCAGGAGAATAAAGGATGGAGGGTGTCCCTGAAAATAAAGGCATGTGTAGTGAGCTCTCTCTGTTTGTAAGAGATGAAAATTGCAGCTGAAAAACTGGGCGCTTCCACTGGTTCACAGATAAGAAGTGTGCCTTTTCATTGATGGGCAGAGCAGCTGGCTAAATGCTACTGGTTAATTTGTGATATGAACCGTGTGTTGCAAAATCTTTAAACAGACTCTTTAAAAATTTTGTCATATAGGTACAAAGATGGCGAGCTAATCGGACCGATGCATTGTTGTTACAAATCAGATCCCGATAAATACAGATTGTACATAAAAAAAGTGACAGAAAAGGATGCTGGGAATTACATTTTGGTTCTAAGAAATCCCCGCCATGGCCTGTATGAAAATGTCACCTTTACCCTGGAAGTGAACAGTAAGTAGAGCATTTCAGGTTTTGCAAATCTTTAGTACTTCTGGGACTACTGAAACCCTTCGTTGCTTCCTCACTGTTGTCGAAACGGGGACGAGGCTCACTGTAAACCCACTGCATCTCCCAGAAGCTGTAGCTTATTCATTCAGTGCCTTATGTTGAATTTTCCAAAGCATACGCATGGGCTACACAGCTCAAAATACTTGTCTTGCTCATGTTCCTGCATGCCAGCAGTTTGATTTATATATATTCAGGTTTTGTCATTTGTTGCCTATTCTCTCCTGAGATGAGGAAGTGGGGGGGTTAACTCTTGGTGGCTAATTAAAAATGTTTTTAAGTTAGCTTGATCTAAAAGGTATCATTTTAGTTTCTTCCTTCCTTTTGTTTTGTTTTAACCATTCACCGTTGAAGTAGACTGACGCTGTACCCACCCTATTTTATCCAAGCAATTTAAAACAATAGCGGCCCACGGCTGTCCCGTGGTTTTGTGACGAGGAATGAAGCAGGTGTAGATCTCTCATGGGGTTGTTACCAATTCTCAACTGATTTATACTGTTTCAGACTGAAGCTATCCTACTTTCTTCACCTCCTGCCCTGTGCAGTGGCTAACATGTGCCCTTTTTGGAGACCTCCCTCTACTGATGCGGAGGTAATGCCTGTATTTTAAGGACATAGGG
This sequence comes from Geotrypetes seraphini, assembly GCF_902459505.1. NCBI lineage: Eukaryota > Metazoa > Chordata > Amphibia > Gymnophiona > Dermophiidae > Geotrypetes > Geotrypetes seraphini. The sequence goes on from NC_047088.1 coordinate 13,597,770, forward strand.
CTGTTGCAGTCTCTGAAAGGCAACATAGGGAGCAAATTTCCAAAGATTTATCAGGTTAACTTTAGGAGTTAACAAGACAAATCTTCCTTTTGAAATTTTGGGGCTGCTGACTGGCTAAGGTTTGTCCAAACAATTCCTTGTCCGCTTGTCCAGTTAGAATTGGAACAGTTATTTTGAGGAGTCAAAGGCATTTTTTTATTTTTATTTTTTGTAGACCGCTACAGCTAAATATGCAGGAGTGCTGATATTTGTCCCAGTCTGCTGTCCTAAAGTTAGTTAAATGCTTTGTCCGGTAAACTTTAGACTGTGATTTTCATCCGCACACTTTAAGTGGTTATCTTTGAATATTCTGTTAATGATAACCAGATTAAATTTATCCTTAAACACGTATTAGCCTTAGTGTGTGTAGAGATGCTTGGATGCAACCACGAGGAATTCTGAGAGGCTGGTCTGCGGATGTTAGCTAATATTATCAGCTCAAGAAGGAAAATAGAAACATGACGGCAGATAAAGGCCAAATGGCCCATCCAGTCCGCCCGTCCACACCATCCACTATCTCCTCCTCTCCCTAAGAAATCCCACGTGCCTGTCCCACGCTTTCTTAAATTCAGACAGTCTCTGTCTCCACCACCTCTACCGGGAGACTGTTCCACACATCTACCACCCTTTCTGTAAAAAAAAAAAAAAAACCTGTCTTTTCTTAGATTTCTCCTGAGCCTATCACCTCTTAACTTGCCAGTTTTTGCAAATACTCAGTGTTGCAGAACCTTCGCGGTTAACCACAGACAAGCGATTTAAACGGGCAGAAACCTCTCACTATATACTGCTCGGACTGTCTTCAGACTTCATACCTCCAGATGCTTCATCCTCTGTAGCAGAAAAAAAAAACAATTTCTTATTCTAAGACCATCCAAGAGCTAATCCCCAGAGGATGATAAAAGTGATCATAAACAACCAGAGTTCACATGTTAGAATCCCAAACTGATGATATTATAAACATCCTCCAAACATACTGGCACGTGCGTCCAGCGGAGGCGCCTAGAAGTTAGGTTTCATGTCAAGAAATGGGTTATATCCAGATTTCAAAGCTTAAACAAACACAGGCAGGGGTCTTGCCAATAGCTTTTGGAAACGGTTGGGGAGCACATGCACTGCAAGTTGTTTTAACACAAAACAGGTGGATTGCTTTCATCTTCATCTGGGAATAAGGCATCAGGTTTCTCTTGGACTAAGAAGTTAGTTTTCCACAGTGTAGAAAGGACATTTGAGGATATAATGGAGAGAACTGATGTGAATGGTCATCGGTTTGCTATTTAGCACTGCAAGATGCAGCATGTGAAATGTACATGGACCATTTTTGGACGATGGTCATCCACCTCCCTGAATGGACGTTTTATATAATAGCTACTATCTATCTTGTAGCATATTATCGGATGGGTTAAATTCCGGAAGACGGAAGGACCTCCCAGGACATTAGCACCAGTTTTTTGAAGCAAGACAGAGATCTTGTGATCTATTAAGCCCGTCAGGTTCCAGGAAACGTTTCACTTGTTTTAGGAAGCCTAGGCAGCGGGAACGCTGCTTTGTTTGGGGAGGCAGGGGGCCAGGAGCTCCGCCCTGGCGCACCACCTCTCAATAGCTCCCGAGTCCCCCGCCTACCTCCTCCCGGCGCTTTAGTTTTAAATCTTCGGCAGCTGCTGCACAGTGTCCACGAGCAGGCCTGCCCCTGGAAGTAGAATGAATGGTTCCGGGTCAGGCCTGCGGTTTGACGCTGCGCGGCGGTTGCGCAGTGGCTGCCCAAAGATTTAAGCATAACACCAGGAGAAGGGTGGGCGGGAGGGCTAAAAACAGTGACTGAAAATTTTGGGTGAGGCCTCCCCTGTTCATAGAAACATAGAAACATAGAAAATGACGGCAGAAAAGGGCCACGGCCCATCTAGTCTGATTTTCAACGGATGCCCTCTTGTGGCCGTGGGTCCTTTAAGGAAAAAGAGATCCTCTTCCACCTCGATACGGCCCGTGACATATTTGAACGTCTCAATCATGTCTCCCCTCTCTCTGCGTTCCTCGAGTGAGTACAGCTGCAACTTACCCAGTCGTTCCTCATACGGGAGATCCAACGCCTATGTTGTGAAGATAAATTGTGGATGGCCCCACTCTTTGGTCATTAGAAACATAGAAACATAGAACATGATGGCAGAAAAGGGCCACGCCCATCCAGTCTGCCCACACTAATGGCCCACCCACTAACTACCTCCATGAAGAGATCCCACCTGCCAATCCCATCTTTTCTTAAAATCTGACACGCTGCTGGCCTCAATTACCTGTTGTGGAAGATTATTCCAGCGGTCAACCACCCTTTTGGTGAAGAAATATTTTCTGGTGTCGCCATGAAATTTCCCAGCCCTGATTTTCAACGGATGCCCTCTTGTTGCCGTGGGTCCTTTAAGGAAAAAGTGATCCTCTTCCACCTCGATACGGCCCGTGACATATTTGAACGTCTCGATCGTGTCTCCCCTCTCTCTGCGGTCCTCGAGTGAGTACAGCTGCAACTTACCCAGTCGTTCCTCATACGGGAGATCCAACGCCTATGTTGTGAAGATAAATTGTGGATGGCCCCACTCTTTGGTCATTAGAAACATAGAAACATAGAACATGATGGCAGAAAAGGGCCACGCCCATCCAGTCTGCCCACACTAATGGCCCACCCACTAACTACCTCCATGAAGAGATCCCACGTGCCAAACAGAAACATAGAACATGACGGCAGAAAAGGGCCTCGGCCCATCTAGTCTGCCCACCCTAATGGCCCACCCCCTAACTACCTCCATGAAGAGATCCCACATGCCAAATAGAAACATAGAACATGACGGCAGAAAAGGGCCTCGGCCCATCCAGTCTGCCCACCCTAATGGCCCACCCCCTAACTACCTCCATGAAGAGATCCCACGTGCCAAATAGAAACATAGAACATGACGGCAAAAAAGGGCCTCGGCCCATCTAGTCTGCCCACCCTAATGGCCCACCCCCTAACTACCTCCATGAAGAGATCCCACATGCCAAATAGAAACATAGAACATGACGGCAGAAAAGGGCCTCGGCCCATCCAGTCTGCCCACCCTAATGGCCCACCCCCTAACTACCTCCATGAAGAGATCCCACGTGCCAAATAGAAACATAGAACATGACGGCAAAAAAGGGCCTCGGCCCATCTAGTCTGCCCACCCTAATGGCCCACCCCCTAACTACCTCCATGAAGAGATCCCACATGCCAAATAGAAACATAGAACATGACGTCAGAAAAGGGCCTCGGCCCATCCAGTCTGCCCACCCTAATGGCCCACCCCCTAACTACCTCCATGAAGAGATCCCACCTGCCAATCCCATCTTTTCTTAAAATCTGACACGCTGCTGGCCTCAATTACCTGTTGTGGAAGATTATTCCAGCGGTCAACCACCCTTTTGGTGAAGAAATATTTTCTGGTGTCGCCATGAAATTTCCCAGCCCTGATTTTCAACGGATGCCCTCTTGTTGCCGTGGGTCCTTTAAGGAAAAAGTGATCCTCTTCCACCTCGATACGGCCCGTGACATATTTGAACGTCTCGATCGTGTCTCCCCTCTCTCTGCGGTCCTCGAGTGAGTACAGCTGCAACTTACCCAGTCGTTCCTCATACGGGAGATCCAACGCCTATGTTGTGAAGATAAATTGTGGATGGCCCCACTCTTTGGTCATTAGAAACATAGAAACATAGAACATGATGGCAGAAAAGGGCCACGCCCATCCAGTCTGCCCACACTAATGGCCCACCCACTAACTACCTCCATGAAGAGATCCCACGTGCCAAACAGAAACATAGAACATGACGGCAGAAAAGGGCCTCGGCCCATCTAGTCTGCCCACCCTAATGGCCCACCCCCTAACTACCTCCATGAAGAGATCCCACATGCCAAATAGAAACATAGAACATGACGGCAGAAAAGGGCCTCGGCCCATCCAGTCTGCCCACCCTAATGGCCCACCCCCTAACTACCTCCATGAAGAGATCCCACGTGCCAAATAGAAACATAGAACATGACGGCAAAAAAGGGCCTCGGCCCATCTAGTCTGCCCACCCTAATGGCCCACCCCCTAACTACCTCCATGAAGAGATCCCACATGCCAAATAGAAACATAGAACATGACGTCAGAAAAGGGCCTCGGCCCATCCAGTCTGCCCACCCTAATGGCCCACCCCCTAACTACCTCCATGAAGAGATCCCACATGCCAAATAGAAACATAGAACATGACGGCAGAAAAGGGCCTCGGCCCATCTAGTCTGCCCACCCTAATGGCCCACCCCCTAACTACCTCCATGAAGAGATCCCACATGCCAATCCCGTCTTTTCTTAAAATCTGGCACGCTGCTGGCCTCAATTACCTGCAGTGGAAGATTATTCCAGCGGTCAACCACCCTTTCGGTGAAGAAATATTTTCTGGTGTCGCCATGAAATTTCCCACCCCTGATTTTCTACGGATGCCCTCTTGTGGCCGTGGGTCCTTTAAGGAAAAAGAGATCCTCTTCCACCTCGATACGGCCCGTGACATCTTTGAACGTCTCGATTATGTCTCCCCTCTCTCATGAAACATCTTCAGAAAATAATTCCACTGTGTTATATTTATGGAGGAGTGGCCTAGTGGTTAGAGCTGCTGCCTCAGCACCCTGAACTTGTGAATTTGGGTGTCAGGTCAAAAGCGCGCTGGGACAAAGGCGTGCCCAGACAATTGAGCGCAGCGCGCGCCGCCACGCCGCTCTAAATTACTGTTTTTAGTACTCCGAAGGGGGGGCGTGGGGGGGAACCCCCCCCCACTTTACTTAATAGACATCGCGCCGCGTTGTGGGGGCATTGTGGGGTGTGTGGGGGGTTGTAACCCCCCACATTTTACTGAAAACTTCACTTTTTCCCTGTTTTTAGGCAAAAAGTTAAGTTTACAGTAAAATGTGGAGGGTTACAACCCCCCAAACCCCCCATAACGCCAGCGCGATGTCTATTAAGTAAAGTGGGGGGGTTCCCCAACAAAACCCCCCGTCGGAGCCCCTAAAAACTGTAATTTAGAGTGGCGCGGTGGCACGCGCGCTTTTGTATTTCGCGCCGTTGTCTATGAACAGTGAATTTGATCTCAGCCTACTTCGGGTTACCAGATTTTCCATATGGAAAATCCGGACCCCCCCCTAGACCTGTCCCCAGGCCCGCCCAGTCCCTTCCATCCCTGCCCCGTCACACCCCAGCCCCACCCCCCGCTGCCTGCTCCCGTCGGGCAGAACATCCTCTCATGCGCGGGTATGACATCGTCGCGTCATGTGCACGCATGCACAGATGCCCTCCTGCACGAAGAAAAGCTTTTCAAAACCCAGACAAACTGCCTGGTTTTGAAAAGCCATCTGGACCCCTGGACCTGTCCTCAAAATAATAATAATAATAACTTTATTCTTCTATACCGCCACAATCTTGCGACTTCTAGGCGGTTTACAATCAAGAGTCCTGGACATTCAGCGAAATACAGTAAGTAGATATTCAGAGGAAATACAGAGATCAGAGACCTCAGGAGGCAATTGTATAGAAATACAATTTGCTGAGCGAAAATGTAATATGTACATTTTAGTAGGTAATGTCCGCCAGGACCTGTTGGGGATAAATAGCAACGTAAAGTTGCGATAAGATGAAGATAGCAGATTATATTTATAACAGTGCTGTAAGTTCAGGTGGAATAGGGAGGGGGGAGGGAGAGGGAGAGCGGGTCAATTGTTTAGGTATTTCTGGAACAGGGGGGAAAAAGGGGGAATCCGGACTTCTGGTCACCCTAAGCCTGCTCCTTGCGACTCTCGGCGAGCCACTTAGACCCAAATTCTCAATAGTGCACTGTAAGATGGGCAGCAGTAGGCACTACTGTCACCTAACTTAATTGGTTGTAATTGGCTTAATCGGCACACCTATTGGTTGCGCTGATTAAAAACCAATTAAAGGTCACTGATATCCCATCCACAGAGGCGCTTTACGACGCCTAATACCATTGTAGGCATGGTTAACGTTGAAGGTGGCTTTAGGCGTCGTAAAGCGCCTCTGTGGACGTGATTCTCACGGAAGAGAGGCGCCAGAAATGTAGGCCTTTAAAACGCTGGCCACGTTTCCGGCGCCTATGTTCCGCATAGCTGCGATTCTGTAAACGACGTTGTTGCATGATTGACATGCGATCGACGCCCATTTTTAAGGAGGCTGCCGTTTACAGAATCCAGGCCTTAATCCCTCCTCTGCCCCGGGTACCACAGTTAGGCCGTGAGCCTGCCAGGATACATAGGAAAAAGGGATCCGGAAGGTTCGCCCCCCACATTTCGCCCCCAGCAATTCGCCCCGATCCCCCTTCATGTCCTAGCGGATCGCGGACGAAAAAGGGGAAAGCCCGGGGGCGGGGCCAGACTTCGACTCCCTCCCCCCCTTGGCTTCGCTCGCGCACACCAGCAGCTGGACTGAGGGCCCGTGAGGTAAGGATTTGTGCGGGAGGGGGGGGGGTGATGAGCATTTCACTTTCATTGCGGAAACTCCACATCAGCAGCGCCTGAAAAAGAAAAGTCAGGCGCGCTCCGAGTCAGGCGTGCTCCGAGACGGATTTCTTTTTCCCCTCAAAGGCAGGGGCGAAATGTGCGGGGGCGAAATGTGTGGGGGCAAAACATCCGGGGGGCAAAATGTGTGGGGGCGAAACATACCTGGGGGCGAAATGTGGGGGGCGAATTGCTGGGGGCGAAATGTGGGGGGCGAAACTTCCGTGAACCTAGGAAAAACACTTAAGAGTACCTGTTGTACTATTCAGTGTATTGTAAACCGCTTTGTGTGAATCTCTGCATGAAAAGGCAGTGAATAAATCCCAGTAAATAACTAATTCAAACAAGTATAGTTTTGGGTTGTTTTTTTTTTTTTTTAATATAGTTTATTGACTTATATCCTGCTTTATGCAAAGCGGGTTACAACTGATCCATATACAAACAGATCGGACAAGCAAAACCTATCAGCGACCAGCGCTCGCAATTATCATAAAGACCTAATTCCCATACCTACCTCTATGTAAAAATGGATGGCCAAACCTACACTCTCAAGCACAAGTTTAAATGCAATACCACTCCTATATTGTCCAACCCATGCAGCACATAGACCCTCCATTCTACAGAGAGTGGTAGAAAGCTGGAACACTCTACGGAGGCTGTTATAGGGGGAAACACCCTCCAGGGATTCAAGACAAAGTTGGACAGGTTCCTGCTGAACCAGAACGGGCGCTGGTGGGCTAGTCTCGGTTAGGGTGCTGGTCTTTGACCAGAGGGCCGCCACGTGAGCGGACTGCTGGGCACGATGGACCACTGGTCTGACCCAGCAGCGGCAGTTCTTAACAGAAATTGATCCTGGTACTCCACAGAATCAAAAAGCAACCAAAAACAAAACCACTGTGGAGAAGATGTCCAAGATGCAGGCTTTATTGAAGATACAGTCATAAAATCCACATAATAAAATGTCTAGGACCCATAAGATGGGAACTGTGGACCCAACACGGTCTGTGTTTCGACGACCCTGTCTTCCTCAGGGGTCCCTAAGTGTCCTAAGTCAAAGAACGTGGATCAAAGGCAGAGAACAGTGGATTTTATGCCTGTATCTTGGACATCTTCTCCACAGTGTTTTTGGTTTTGGTTTTCCTACCAAATCCCACAGATAGAAGTGTATGAGTTTGCAAAAGGAGGAAAGGCAAATGGGCCACTGCATCCCACTGAAAGTGTTCACTTTTCAACTGGTTTCTTTCATTTCTATCATCGCTCTCGTGGCTACTTTCTAGCGTCACTTACGTCCAGTGGCATAGCGAGGATACGAGGTGCCTGAGGCGGTGGCACCCTCACACCTTCCTCTCCAGCCCCCCTTACTCCTTCTGTTCCCCCACATTCACACCCTCCCTTCCCAACCCTGCACCTCTTTAAATCTTCACCAGTGTAAGCAGGTTCTCGAGCCCGCTGCTATGCTGGCTTTCCCTCTGATGTCACTTCCTGGCCCTGTGGCCTGGAAGTGATTCCAGAGGGAGCCAGGTCGGTGTGAACAGCAAGCTAGAGTAGATTTTAAAGAGGTACGGGGGTACAAATGTGGTATGGGGTGCGGAGAGGTGCCGCCGGCCCCATCAAGATGGCGTCCAGGGCAGTCCACCCTCCGCCCCCCTCTCACTGCGTCACTGCGTACGTCTCTTACTGTTGCTTATGTTCCTCTTTCTCTGATCTCTTAAACTGTATGTGTGCATTTATTTATTTGGATTTATGAACTGCCTTTATGAAGAGATTCACCCAAGGTGATGTAGAGCAGACACAGTTTAACGTAACACAATTTTGTGAACGGTATAACAACGGTAAAATGACCAAATATAAACAGAAATGCAATCAATGAAAAAATATATACACACTAAAACAGCTCATTAAAACAATCATATAACAGAAAAGCGAGAAACGTCAGCAGAGTACAAATAATACCCCATACTAGGCAAGACGAACAAAGTAGGAGTGGACCAAAGAATTTCCAGCAATCAAGGATGAAGAAACTCTCTTTAATGATAATGTTCAAGAAGCTCAAAAAGCCTTTTGTAAAATACTTGGGGAATTGTGCAAAGCCCAACATGGAAATCCCAACTCCCACCTAGAAACTCTTTGCAAACTGGGCTTTACAATGATATCAAACAAAACAAAACTACAGATCTGTACAAGACGTAGGCAACATTTATTGTGACAAAATAATTATATGCAAACCCTTTTACCAATCAAGGGACCCGACAAGGTCCGTGTTTCGGACAAACCTTCGTCAGGGGTCCTTGGTAAAAAAGGAAAACAAAATAAAAAGTCACAAAAAATGTAGAGTAGCAAGAAAGGTTTTAGCGACGTCGAGGTTCACTAACTGCAATCAGCCGTTGCGACTTTTTTTTGTTTTCCTTTTTTACCATGGACCCCTGAGGAAGATTTGTTTTCCTTTTTTACCATGGACCCCTGACGAAGGTTTGTCCGAAACACGGACCGTGTCGGGTCCCTTGATTGGTAAAAGGGTTTGCATATAATTATTTTGTCACAATAAATTTTGCCTACGTCTTGTACAGATCTGCAGTTTTGTTTTTGTTTGCTCTCGGTTGGTTTTCTACTGCAGTTTAGGTTGGGACCTCCCTTCTCTCTCCTTTATAACAATATCCCAGTCATAGTTCTCCGTGTAAATATCTCCGCAACCGCTACTGACTTCAAGTCAGCCTCTTCCACGACCTGCCTCTAGATCCAGGATTTCATTACCCATACTGTGGCTAGTAGTAAATACAGAGGTTGTCCTTTTAGACTTTTTAGGATCCGAAGGCATTGTTCACTTATTTCTGACAAGCCTAGGTAGGGTTGTCATATGTCATCTTTTTAGAGGACTGTCCGGGCTTCCGGCGGGATTTCCAAAACCTGGCAATTTGTCCAGGTTTTGGAAACCCTGAGCTCGGAGGCCGCATCTGCAAGCCTTTGCGCATGGGCGGCCAGGACCATGATGACATCATACGCATGCGCGCACGTGTGTGACATCATTCCCCTAATTCCCATACAAACCTCTGTGTACAAATGGATGGCCAAACCTACACTCTCAAGCATCCAAATGCAGCCTTTGAGCTCGGGGAGGTTCATGTGGGGGAGGGGCTAGGGGAAGAACAGGGCGGAGTCAGGTACAACGGGGCGGGATTGATGGTTGGAACAGGGTGGGGCCAGGCATCTTCTTTTTTTCAAAGAGGAAATTGGGCAACCCTAAGCCTAGGTCAGGGGTAGGCAATTCCGGTCCTCGAGAGCCGGAGCCAGGTCAGGTTTTCAGGATCGCCACCATGAATATGTATGAGATGGATTTGCATGCACTGCCTCCTCATGCATATTTATTGTGGAGATCCTGAAAACCTGACCTGGCTCCGGCTCTCGAGGACCAGAATTGTCTACCCCTGGCCTAGGTTAACCCCCTCCTCCAGTCGGTTCTGGAAGAATATACTATCTACAGTCCAGTGGGTTGCAGACTCCAAGTCAGCATGCTTTAGCAGAGACAGATTGTAGCAAAAAAACCCTAAATGATATCTTTGGATCGGGTAACTAAGTAATTATATCAAGGACATGTGCTGAAATTGGTTTATTTGCATGTCAGCAAGGTCTCTCAAAGGAGGTTCATGAATACTGAAGCTTCCACTGGAATTATTTAAATGATTATTTCTTGGATCTGTGCATGTTGATATTTTTGATGGCTTCTCCTTTTGTCTTGCTTTAAAACTTGTAGTTTGGCATGTCATGCAAATCAACCGAGAAAAGTGAATGAAAGAGAAATGGAAGCCAAAACTGACTGGCAGCTAAAAGCAGCTTTTTGTTTGGTTGTTCAACCACACAAAAAGAAAGCTATACTCCCGGTATTCAGCCAGAGGTGCGCAGTGATTTTGAAGGCCCTGACTATGACACAGATATTCAATGCAGGCCTTAATCCAAGAACCAGTTATCAACGCAGGCTACCTTTAAAGCACCACAAATATTTCCTGCTGGTGATAGAGAATGACACGGAGACCGAATTTGTCCCTATCCCTGTGGATAACCACAGGAAATAATCCCTTGTCATTCTTTAGTGTCTCAACCTCCGTCCATCTACACCAGCATTCTTCAGTGCAAGTTTTAAGGGTCAATGGCTGGGCCCATTCATACTCTGATTCTTATGTGAGCCAAGTATTGTGACATCACTGATGAGGTTGGTAGAATGAGGCATTATGACATCACAATCTCAGCTCTGGAATGTTAATACTAGGCTTGGACCTTCAGTCTGTCCCAGTGTGGCAGCTCTTATGTTCTTATGTGAGTCAAGTATAGGACAGTCAAGCCATTGTGACGTCACTGATGAGGTTGGCTTTTAGGCATTGGTGGAATGAGGCTTTATGACATCGCAATCTCAGCTCTGGATACCAGAGACTGTCATTCTTTAGTGTCTATCTCAACCTCAGTCCTTCTACACCAGCATTCTTCAATGCAAGGCTGGAGGGTCAGTGGCTGGGCCCATTCATGCTCTGATTCTTATGTGAGCCAATATAGGATAAGAAACCCATTGTGACATCACTGATGAGGTTGGCTCTTAGGCATTGGTGGAATGAGGCATTATGACATCACAATCTCAGCTCTGGATACCAGAGACTGTCATTCTTTAGTGTCTATCTCAGCCTCAGTCCTTCTACACCTGGGCCTATTTGTACTCTGATTCTTCCCTCTCTCCTTAAAGAATGACATAGGGATGCTTCCTGCGGTTCATAGACCGAGCTCCAATGTCAACATGTAACTTACAGTATGCTGTAAGTTATCTGCGTATCAATGACACTTAGGTGTGAGCATTCATACCAGATCTACGGCTGGCATAGGACTATGTTGTAGGCACATATTTGCCTGGTTACGCTAGGCTTTTATAAAGGAATCTCGGCATGGAAGTAAAAAGCTCCTACCAGGTCCACGTCTTAGAATTATCCTTTACAGGGGTGGGCAACCTGGGTCCTCAAGGGCCGCGATCCAGTCGGGTTTTCAGGATTTCCCCAATGAATATGCATGAGATCTATTTGCACGCACTGCCCCTCTCCAGCAGGGCACCTGATCACAGTTACACCCCTCCCCCGATCCAGCAGGGAAGAACACTTCAAAAGAAGCGGTGCCAACGGCTCACCGAGACCAGCAGCAGTATCGGGAGCCCCTCTCTAGCAGGGCACCTGATCACAGTTACACCCCTCCCCTGATCCAGCAGAGGAGAACGTTTCAAAAGAAGCGGTGCCAACGGCTCACCGAGACCAGCAGCAATATCGGGAGCCCCTCTCTAGCAGGGCACCTGATCACAGTTATACCCCTCCCCCGATCAAGCAGGGGAGAATACTTTAAATATATATTTTTTATTTCTCTTGATACTTATTTTTAATCTCTATTTTTTATTTATTTTACTTATTTATTTTAATTCTATCTTTAAATTTATTTATTCATTACTTGGTGGAATACTCATTTCTATCTCTATCTCTATCTTTGTCTTTATATTTTATCTTTATTTATCATAAATTGTCTCTTCATGTACTTTAGTTAGATTGTGAGCCTTTGGGACAGTTAGAGAATTTCCAAGTACCCATCTTTTTTATTTTTATTTATTGTATCTTTTAATGCATTCATTTTTGTAAACTGCTTAGAAACCTCATGGTTATTAGCGGTATATAAGAATTAAATTAAATTAAAATTGTAGGCAAATAGATCTCATGCATATTCATTGGGAGAAATCCTGAAAACCTGACTAGATTGCGGCCCTCGTTGTCCACCCCTGTATGAGAATGCTATAGAGGAGTGGTATGTGGTAAAGATCTTGGGGTGTTAGGTTGTGGTATGGAGGGGCCTGGATATGTGTTTAGGGGTGTACTCACTCTTCTTCCCTATCACTTTTTAACTCTGTCTGGTCCTTTTAGTTTATATATTAGCTTTTGCGATATGTTGCCTGCTACAACGGGTCCATAAGCAGGTCCAACAAGGCTATCTTCACTCAGTGGGGTAGCGAGAGTAAGAGGTGCCCAGGGCGGTGGCTCCCTCCCGCCATACCCTCTCCCTCCCTTCCCACTCCCATATCTTTTTAAATCTTTGCCAGCATTTGCAGCTTCTCCAGCCCACTGCTCGTGCTGGCTTTCCCTCTGATGTCACTTCCTGGCCCTGTGGCCTGTAAGTGATTTCCGAGGGAGCCATGCCAGTGCAAGCAGCAGGCCAGAGTAGATGCTCACGCTGGCGAAGATTTTAAAGAGGTATAAGGCGGAGAAGGGAGGGTGCGAGCTTGGCGGGGGGGGGGGGGGTGGAGAGGTGACGGTGCCCCCAGCAAGACGGTGCCCGGGGCGGTCTGCCCCACCCCACTTCCCCTTACTATGCCACTGCCTTCGCCTTAAGGCTCTGATACCACCTTCAGTAGTCCTTGCACTGAGCCCAAGACCAGACACCTTGTATCCTAGTCTGAAGTTTTCTTTTTCCTCCCTCTCCCACTTTCTACTTAGATTAGTTATAGATGTTGTACAACAAAGGCCATCACATGGAGACATGAGAAATCTACTCTATTTTCCCTTAGAAACGCTCTTCAATGATTAATTACTGACATTGCTACACACCTGTCTCCAAATGGGTTGGTTTTTCCCATATTATTACATTACATTACATGAGAGATTTCTATTCCGCCATTCCAAGTTTCCAAGTTTATTAAAAAGTTTGTTATACCGTTTATATAAATTTCTAGGCGGTGTACATTGCCTTGCGGTTCAAGGTGAATTACAAAAGAATTACAAAAAACATATTACAAGAAGATATCTGGTAATTTCTAGAGGAGATAAAGAGTGGATTGGAGAATTTGAGCTACCAAGAACGCCTCAGAAAACTGGGACTGTTCACCCTCGAAAAGAGAAGATTGAGGGGGGATTTGATAGAGACTTTTAAAATATTAAAAGGATTTGACATAATAGACCAGAAAGAAGAATGACTGACATTTTCAGATGTGACACGGACAAGAGGTCATAGCCTGAAACTGTGTGGCAGCAGGTTCAGGACAAATGTCAGGAGGTTCTGTTTCACACAGCGAGTGGTGAGCGCTTGGAATGCTCTCCCGGAGGAGCTTGTGGCGGAGACTAGTGTTCAGGGTCTCAAGCGCAAGTTGGATGCGCACACCTTTTTGCAAATCATATCGGGGGATACGGGAAATCAGGGTCTCCAACAGAGAGCACCTAACTGGGCCTCCGTGTGTGCGGATCGCCGGACAAGATGGACCTAGGTCTGATCCGGTGAAGGCGTTTCTTATGTTCTTATGAGGTTGCTTTGGGGAATCGGGAAGGTATTGGGAAGTGGTATTAAGTCGTTTGCAGGAATTTCTTGAAAAGTAGCGTCTTTACTTCGTTTCTGAATGTTTTGTAGTCTGGGGTCAGAAGTAGTAGATTGGAGGTTTGGTTGTCGAGTTTTGCTGCTTGTGTGGCTAGGAGGCCATCAAATAATTATTTCCGTTTGACTTCTAAGCCAGGATAGGTTGGCGATGATCCCAATTTCTTAGATTTAACTGCCGGTGTTTGACTAACACTTGCGTGGTTCCAAAGAGAGCTGCCTCCTGGGGTTTATAAGGTCTATTACACACAGACAAGGTGCCAAAGTGCACTCAAAAATCCTTTTTAATCAGTCAACTGGGGCTCAGTTACATTGGGACAGTTTCTCCATCCTTTCTCCATCTTTCCTTGGTTTCTGATTATTATAGAAATCTTTCCTTTCTCCCTTCTGTTAATAATACTATTCTTCTTTACCTTAGGGCTCCTTTTATCAAGCCGCGCTAGCGGGATTAGCGCACGTGACTTTTGATCCCGCGCTAACCCCCACGCTGGCCAAAAAACTACCGCCTGCTCAAGGCAGGCGTTAGCGGCTAGCGCAGCTGGCGGTTTAACGCTTGGTATTACGCGTCTTAAACCGCTAAATGGAGCCCTTAGTGTCCAGTAGTTTTGTTTTGAGGTTTTTATCGGTGGGAGTGAGAATGTCCATAAGGTCCCAGTGTTTTCCGGTTCAGATATGTTCCTGTCTTCATAAGGTTTCTAGTGAATGAGTCATGGGAACTTATCGTGCCTTTCTGCACCTCAGCCTTTTGATTCCTACGTATCAGAGCCAGTGACACGATGTGTAGCCGTATCCAGTTTAGTATGACATAGGGTTGCCAGATTTTCCAATCGAAAAATCTGGACCACCCTAGGCCCACCCCCCAGGCCCACCCAGTTCTGCTCATCCCCCCCCCCCCTGCATGTGCAGATTTCCTCCCTGCCCGATGCGATTTGACAAGGCTTTTCAAAACCTGTACAAAGTGCCAGGTTTTGAGAAGCCATCCGGACCCTGAGCATGTTGGACCTTTGATCTGTCCCAGTATGACAGCTCTTATGTTCCTATGTAAATATAGCTCAAAAATGCACAATGGGCATATTTAGTAAATGTTAGTGCGCAGTAATGGGTATTTGCATGTACTGTCTGCCACCATGCCAGTTAATTAGCACTAATGTTTAATCAACATGTTGCTATATTCATTAGCAAAATATTAGCCAAGATAATGAAGGGAATAGACTTAGTAGATGAAGACAGGTTGTTCACCCTCTCCAAGGTAGAGAGAACGAGAGGGCACTCTCTAAAGTTGAAAGGGGATAGATTCCGTACAAACGTAAGGAAGTTCTTCTTCACCCAGAGAGTGGTAGAAAACTGGAACACTCTTCCGGAGGCTGTTATAGGGGAAAACACCCTTCAGGGACTCAAGACAAAGTAGATAAGGACAGGTTGTTCACCCTCTCCAAGGTAGAGAGAACGAGAGGGCACTCTCTAAGGTTGAAGGGGGATAGATTCCGTACAAACGTAAGGAAGTTCTTCTTCACCCAGAGAGTGGTAGGAAACTGGAACACTCTTCCGGAGGCTGTTATAGGGGAAAACACCCTTCAGGGACTCAAGACAAAGTAGATAAGGACAGGTTGTTCACCCTCTCCAAGGTAGAGAGAACGAGAAGGCACTCTCTAAAGTTGAAAGGGGATAGATTCCGTACAAACGTAAGGAAGTTCTTCTTCACCCAGAGAGTGGTAGAACACTGGAACACTCTTCTGGAGTCTGTTATAGGGGGAAACACCCTCCAGGGACTCAAGACAAAGTAGATAAGGACAGGTTGTTCACCCTCTCCAAGGTAGAGAGAACGAGAGGGCACTCTCTAAGGTTGAAGGGGGATAGATTCCGTACAAACGTAAGGAAGTTCTTCTTCACCCAGAGAGTGGTAGAAAACTGGAACACTCTTCCGGAGGCTGTTATAGGGGAAAACACCCTTCAGGGACTCAAGACAAAGTAGATAAGGACAGGTTGTTCACCCTCTCCAAGGTAGAGAGAACGAGAGGGCACTCTCTAAGGGGGATAGATTCCGTACAAATGTAAGGAAGTTCTTCTTCATCCAGAGAGTGGTGGAAAACTGGAACGCTCTTCCGGAGTCTGTTATAGGGGAAAACACCCTCCAGGGATTCAAGACAAAGTTGGACAAGTTCATGCTGAACCAGAACGGGCGCTGGTAGGGCTGGTCTCAGTTAGGGTGCTGGTCTTAGACCAGAGGGCCGCCGCGTGAGCAGACTGCTGGGCACGATGGACCACCGGTCTGACCCAGCAGCAGCAATTCTTATGTTTTTATAAAAAGATCAATATAGAAGAAAGGATTATTATTTTGAAATTGGTAGTTGATAACAGAGTGGTTTATTTTTTTTTACTGTAATTGGAGTGGAAGATTAACCTAATGATTACTTCAGTAGAGTTGAAAAGTAAATAAATCCTAATTGAATGATTAAAAAAATCATTGAAATTCTATTAAGATTACTTGATTTCCGCAGTACTCTGGTAAGAAATACTTTCTGAACAAATTGCATCGAGGAAAGTGATATATACAAATGTCTTCAATAAACAGCTAAGTCTGATGCTTAAGCTTTATGGATGTTGACTGTTAAAAGTAGGTAAGTCGATTCCCTGGAGATAAATGTATTCAGGAGGAAGCGAACGAGGGACATTTCCAAGAAGCGGCTGGGTGGCTGCATAGCTGAGGAGTTACGGAGCAACGCAGGAGAAAGGTTAGATCAGACCCCAAGTTGCAAGAGGTGTTGACTCACTTTTTATCAGCTATAACTAACCGAACCCCTTCCAGTTCCAGAGAAGTTGTAAACTATACTATACGAAGCAATGTGGCAAGTAGGAGAAAATAATGTTAGACCGTAACATGACATTTCTCGTTCCCTGTAATACACAGTCTGAATTTACATCTGTTTTCTGTTGCAAACTTGTAAAACTTGCTTTTCAAACTAATTCCAGTCGTGCTAGAAGGGC
The DNA here is from genome assembly GCF_902459505.1 of Geotrypetes seraphini. Taxonomy (NCBI): domain Eukaryota; kingdom Metazoa; phylum Chordata; class Amphibia; order Gymnophiona; family Dermophiidae; genus Geotrypetes; species Geotrypetes seraphini. The sequence goes on from NC_047088.1 coordinate 13,614,703, forward strand.
AAACAGGCAGAGTAAAAGTCACTCACTGAATAAGTGACAGCCACGTTTGTCTTTTGAACATTTGTGGGTGCTTTATAGCTTTTGAACTTGACGTTAAGGCGTTTGATAACCTCAGTAAATCTATCTTTGTGGCCCAGAAAGAACTTAGAAACATGACTGCAGGGGGGGTCACATGATGACGCTGTGCTGAGCGGTGACCGCGCGCTCGAGCTCCGACCCTCACCCGCCTATTTTTGTTTTTTTTTTCTGTTCTTTATTCACTGCCGCGCTCGTGGCCGGTGGCGGCGTGCAGAGTTTTCTTCGCGGCAGCTGGGGAGGTGGCTCCGGTTCCTGTCGGTGGACTTGGGCTCGAGTTATGCCCATAAAAGCGGCGCGCCAGGCCAAAACACCTAAGTCCTCCTGTACCGGCAAGATGGCGTCCGAGCCTCCTCCTTCCCCGACGGTGGTCCTGCAGGAAGCCGCTGTAAAAGAAATGACGCGGACCATTTCCACGGTGATCGACGATCGTCTATCTAAACTGCAGGCCACCGTGGAGGACATTAGAGACCGCATGGAGCGCCATGAACAGCGGCTGCACACGGCGGAGTCTCGCATTGCGGACCATGAGGATCGCCCGACCAACATGGAGGCGCAGGTTCGCGCGCTGGAGACCAGATGTGCCACTTTCCATGCCAGGCTTGAAGATCAGGAGAACCGGGGTCGCCGTAACAATGTGCGTCTAGTGGGACTCCCGGAATCTGTTAAGGATGAGGAGCTTTGGCGACTTGTGGAACGCTGGCTCCCTGAAGCTCTGGGTCTCCCTCCTGAGGGCCCGAAGATGGCTGTGGAACGGGTACACCGTTTAGGAGTGCGACGGGAGGGTGCCGACCGACCGAGACCTGTCATTGCTCGGTACCTTAACTATGCGAATAAAGCCCAGCTGATGTCCCTGTATCGCAAAAAAGGAGCGCTGGATTATATGGGGCACAGGTTGCTACTCTTCCATGACTACTCCGCGGAAGTTGCTGCCCGGTGACGTGCCCTAGGCCCCTACTGTGCTGAACTTCGGAACCGGGGGCTGAGTTTCATCGTACAGTTTCTGGCGAGAGTTCGCATTGTGGGCACAGGAGACCCGAAGATTTGTGACTCTGTGGAGGACCTTAAAGCCTACCTACAGAGCCTGCCTCCCCTGGCTCCTTGACCCTCTAGGGGAGCGGCCGGGTGCTGGCTGGATTGGCGGGACAGCCGTGGTTCATTGGCTGTCCTCTTGGTGTGGTCATGTCTTGTGGGGAGGTCTACTCTGCTGTCCGATGCTGATTAATGTGGTGGGGTACCCCCTTGGCCTCTGATTTCTGGTTCATGTGGCCACGACACTGAGAACTGGACGGTGTTCCCTACGGGGGTCTGGATCTGGACACTGCGCCTGATGTTGCACCTTTTGTGGCGTGGAACTAGTGCGGTGCCTAGACTTTACCATGGGCGCTGGGCCTCATTTTTGTTCTGTTTCTTTCTTTCTCTTTCTCTGGTTAATGCCCTTTATTGGGACTTGCTGACCTGTGCACTGTTTTACTGGTTTTGGACATTTTGCTGTTGAATGGGGGAGTGGGGGTTGGACGGGAGCTCTTTCCTCATAATTTTTATTCTGTCTGGGATGGGGGAGCTGGGGTGGGATTTGGTGGGTGACTGGGTGGGTGTTGCTGGGGATTGGTGGGGGATATGGTCCGGGGCTCTTACTGCAGTTTGGCTCTGGTTGTGGAGTGCATATGGAGGTGCGAATTGGGGGTTTTGGGGGGTGTGTGTGTTGTGTTTTTCTGCTGTCTGCTTGTCTGCCTGTGGAGTCGATATGAGGTGGGGGTGGCTGTATGTGGGAAGGTGGGGGGGTGTTGGATGGCTGGGTGATTGGCTCTTTTATGCTTGTCCTGGAGGGTCAGGCTGGGAGGCCTTCGAGGACTACACTATGCTTGAACACTTGTGTGCTTTGGCTATTAGTTTTTCTCATGGCTACGGCTGACTTCACATGCATCACACTGAATGTAGCGGGTATTAATTCCCCGGTGAAACGAACGAAATTGCTCTCCTTTTTACGGAAGGAGCGAGCTTCGGTGGCTTTCTTGCAGGAGACACACCTTACGGCTGCTGAACACCGTAAGCTGTCGAGAGATTGGGTGGGTGAGGTTGTGTCCTCCTCCTTCTCTTCTAAACAACGGGGTGTTGCTATTCTCATTCATAAAGGGCTCACCGCGGTAACGCACAAGGTTATTCAGGACCCTCAGGGCCGTTTTGTCATCTGGGCCGGGACCTTGACTGACAAACCTGTAGTGCTCTGTAATTTATATGCCCCCAATGTCTATTCGCATGCTTTCTTCTCGGGTGTCCTGGCTCACCTTTTAGCACTTTCTGCCTACGAACTTATTGTCAGTGGGGAGTTCAACATTACCAGTGACCCCTCCATTGATTGTAAACCACCTCGGGTAGTGCGCAGAGACAATGAACGCTTGGGGGTGAATTTCTTGATGGGGGAGTTGGATCTCCAGGATGTGTGGCGTGTGTTTCACCCTGGAGAGGCTGATTTTACATTTTTCTCGGGGGTGCATCACAGTCATTCATGCTTGGACTACATTTTACTCCCTTCTCGGTCTATTGGGCGGGTGGTGCGTACCCATATCTTGGATGTCCCCTTTAGTGACCACGCGGCAGTTCGGTTGACTCTTAGGTGGGGAGGCCCCTCCCCTGACCGTGTCTGGAGACTCAACCCCACTCTATATTTGGACGATGCATTCCACAAGTACCTTATTGAGGAATGGACTAACTATAAACAAGCTAATGAGTGGAGTGATGTCTCTGACACTGTGTTCTGGGAGGCTGCCAAGGCATACCTTCGGGGTTGCATTATTGCCTATACTATCCGTCAGCGTAAAAAGAGGGATGCTGAACTTACCTCGCTTGCGAAACAACTGAGGGAAAGCAGGGCTTACCACTTACAGCATCGCTCTGACGAGGCCCGTCAGTCGTACCTTGGTTTGCGTAAGCGTATCGATGCTCTTCTCACTGCCCGAGCGCTGACTCATATCGATGTTTACAAGTATAAACTGTATAAATGGGGCAACCGTGCGGGGAAACTCTTGGCCAGCCTTGTTAAACCTGTCAGGAGAGCTACGCGTATATCTACTATTCGGGAGGGCCCCGCGGTGAGGCACACGATTGATGAGGCCATTCAGGAGCAGTTTCTGCATTTTTATAGCGATCTATACAGCGCGGGACAGTGTGATGAAGCGGCGCGGGATTTGTTTTTTCAGGATCTAGCTCTTCCACGCCTTGCCGACGCTCAACGGGACTTACTCAATGGCCCCATTGCGCGCTCTGAGATCCACGCTGCTATTGGCAAGCTGAAGCCTGCTAAGGCTGCGGGGCCTGACGGAATGGGGCCGGAATTTTACAAAATTTTGAAACCCCATATTGGACCAGCTCTGAGTGCTATGTATGCAGATGTCCAGGCCGCTGATCGGTTTCTTCCGGAACAGACTCATGCCCATGTAGTCGTACTCCCTAAACCGGGAAAGGATCCTGAGTTGGTGGGGTCTTATCGACCTATCTCTCTGCTTAACCAGGATATGAAGATCCTTACTGCCATCTTAGCGGGACGCTTGGCTCGGGTGATCCCCTTTCTTGTCTACCCTAATCAAGTTGGGTTCGTTCCGGGGCGCTTTTCTTCTGCAAACATTCTTAAAGCCCTGGTGGCACTCCGTGAGGGTCGGGGACGGGCAGGGGATGATTTATTGGCAAGTTTAGATGCCGAGAAGGCTTTCGATAAGGTTCTGTGGCCTTATCTTTTTTGGATCCTACAGCGGTTTGGTATTACTGGTCCGTTTCATGACTGGATTGTTCGTCTCTATACCGCTCCGACCGCCCAACTTCTCGTCAATAAACGCCGCACAGCCTCTTTTCACCTGCGGAGGGGCACCAGGCAGGGTTGCCCACTATCGCCCTTGCTGTTTATTCTCTCGCTGGAACCCCTGGCATCAAAGATCCGAACTGACCCGGATATTGTGGGTATCCGTGTGGGGCGGGAAGATTGTAAGATCACATTGTTTGCAGATGACATGCTCCTCTTCGTCGGTAGGGACCGGACTTCTATCCCGCTTCTTACTAGTCTTATTGCCCGGTATGGGTCCTTCTCGGGTCTTTGTATTAATTTTGGCAAGTCTGAGGTCCTGCCAGTGTCCTCTCCTTGTGCCTCACGTTCACTGTCCACCTTTCCTTTTCGCTGGGCTATGGGAGAACTTAAATATCTGGGAATTTTCCTCAGTGCAGACTGGGCTACTGTATACAGACGTAATATTGTGCTTAAGCTTGCCCATCTACGTGATCTGTGTATCCGCTGGGGGGACCTCCCCCTGTCTCTCCTGGGTAGGGTTGCTTTGGTTAAGATGGTCTTGTTGCCGAAACTTCTCTATCCTTTACAAATGATTCCACTCTGGATCCGGGGTAGGGAGCTCCAGACTTTTCAATCTTTTATTGGCTCCTTCTTATGGCATCGCCGTCGGGCCCGCATATGCCTTCGGAAGCTCACTCAGAGCCGGGACCGGGGGGGCCTGGCGTTGCCTGATCTTCATTTGTATAACATGGCTGCTCTCCTGCGCTGGGTCCATGAGCTTTTTACTTGTACGGTTCGATTTGCCCCGGAGGGCCTCTTTGACTCCTGGGTAGTTCCGTACAGTGCCTTGGCGTGCCTGGCTCTCCCTCGGTGGCGACGACCTCAGGTGGGCGGTAATTCGGTCTGGCTGGATCCCTTGCGACGGGCACTGCTTTGGTGGAGGAGAACCGTTGGGCGGGGGCAGGGCAACTGGGCTTTCCAATTTATTCGTGGTAATCCTGAATTTCCCCCGGGAGTGGGTGGGGCCAGAGGGGTGACAGTCTGCTTTGGCTCTGGGCTTTGTCTAGGACATGTTTGCCCTTCGGGTGTATCGCAATTTCCTTCGCATGACGAACTTCGACGCGCTTGGTCCTTGCCTACCATGCCCTTTTACGCGTACCTACAGCTGCGACACTACTTTGAAGATTATCTAAGTACTCTCTCTTCATCTTAATTAATCTTACTTATTGCATTTCTTCTGTTTCTACTGTAAACCGCTTAGAACTTCACGGTACAGCGGTATATAAGAAATAAAATTATTATTATTATTATTATCGACGGCGGAACCCGGATCTAGTTTTTTGAAAGTGGACCACCTTTTTTTGTCCATACCTGCCTCTCTAAACTCCCTGTCTCTTTGGTATGGGATGGCCCGAGAGGAACGGGGAGACTCTTTGCTTATCCCATTGGCCTCTCGATGGACGATGGAATTGGGTGAGCCCGTTAGTGTTGACCTTTTGAAGGTTTGTTTTGCGGATGTTGCAAGGGGGGCCAGGACTGCCCAGTTGCAGGAAACACAGTTTAAGTTACTACATCGTACATATTTCACTAGGACACGGGGAGCCAGGGCGGGCTTATGGGTTTCTGACTTGTGTGTTAAATGTAAGCGATTACGGGGGACCCTTTTGCACATGCTACTGGAATGTCCCCAGCTGCATACTTACTGGAATGGGGTGTTGGATTTCCTGGCTGGGATAGTGGGGCAGCCCATTCAGTGGTCCTACTTGCTCCTTGTCTTGGGATGCGAGGGAGCGGTGCATGATCAGGGCCTGGGGACAGAACACTGGCGATTTCTTTATACTGCGCTGTTGGTGGCCAAGAGGGGGGTGTTCCGACAATGGATGGATGAGGGTACACCCGATATGCTGGGTTGGCATAGGTCTCTTGTGGAGGTGGCCCGTTGGGAACTCCGGGGTGTAGGGAGGGGGATGACAACTTCCCAGCGGCTGTATCGTTCTCTTTGGCAGGCAGCATTAGAGGGGGCTTCTTCAGTGTGATGGCTTTTGCCTTTTCTCCCTTTCTTACTACGATTTTCCTTTTCCTTCTCTCTTTTTTTTTTATCTTCTCTTTCCAATCACCTGGGTTGGGCGGGGGGATGGGGGGCTGGGTGTGGGTATGTGAGTGTGTGTGTGTGTATGTGTGGGTGTGCTTGTAGATTGGTGTTCAAATGTGTTCTGGTGCGTTTTTGGGTTGGGTCTCTCTTTCTGTTTATAAAAAATTGCAGACAATGGTGAACTGGGGGATATTTTCTACCTGAATGTTGCCTTTAGTTTGCTGGTTGATGGATCATGGGTCATGGGGCACGGCGTTCTTTGGGGGATTTGTCCTTAACCCCTGTATTGGATCTCTATGTTGTCTTTGTATCCTTCTTATTTTGCCTTTGCATATCCATCAACTATGGGAGCCATGTTGGCTTGCTGTGTATGTTCATATTTTCTGTTTAATAAAAATTACTTCAAACAAACAAAAAAAAGAAACATGACTGCAGATAAAGGCTAAATGGCCCATCCAGTCTGTCCATCTGCAGTAACCATTATCTCTTCCTCTCTCTATTGGCTAAGACTCTTAACACTTGCATTGTGATGTCATAGAACTTTCTGATTATAGGAACATAGAAACATGATGGCAGATAAAGGCCAAATGGCCCATTCCGGCCTGTCCATCTGCATAACCATTATCTCCTCCTCTCCCTATTGGCTAAGACTCTTAACACTTGCATTGTGATGTCATAGAACTTTCTGATTATAGGAACATAGAAACATGATGGCAGATAAAGGCCAAATGGCCCATCCAGTCTGCCCATCCGCAGTAACCATTATCTCTTCCTCTCTCTATGAGATCCCACGTGCCTGTCCCAGGCTTTCTTGAATTCAGACATAGTCTCTGTCTCCACCATCTCTACCAGGAGACTGTTCCACGCATCTACCACCCTTTCTGTTAAAAAAAAAAGTATTTCCTTAGATCACTCCGGAGCCTATCAACTCTTAACTTCATCCTATGCCCTCTCAATCCAGAGCTTCCTTTCAAATGAAAGAGACTCAACTCATGCGCATTTACGCCATGTAGGTATTTAAATGTGTCTCAAGAAAAATAATATAATAACAAAAAATTCAATCTCAAAAAATATATCAATGTTATTAGCCTAGTGAAGATACCCACTGAAGCACATTTACCAATAGTGGAGAAAAAGCCTCAACTGCATTAAAAAATGCTTTCCATATCAGATGGCAACCCAGCGGGTTATAAGCCAGTCAAATTCTGTCTCATAGACAAAAAAACTCCACCAAGTACAAAATGCTGTTTTTAAAAATGGGTTAACCCTCACCACTGTGCACAAGAAAACAACAGAAGAACAGGAAAAATGCTTAACTTATCTTCACTAGCTGGTATCCTTGCTCACAGACCGTTGCATCGGGCCCACAGCTGTTCATGTTGAAATCACGTCTCAACTAATTTGACTGGCTTATAACCCGCTGGGTTGCCATCTGATACTGAAGACTTCGTCAATATACAAATAGGGGCAAAACACTTGAATATTTCACAAGTCGAGTGATGAGAAAAGGAATGCAAAATACAAAAAATCACTTTTGTGTTGCTTATAACCTTGCCATATTAGTGATTCATAGCTTTTTACTAAATTTTACTAAGTTTTATGGAGGCAGGAACTGGGGAGAAACCCCCCCCCCCCCAGCACCATAACCTCACCGCCCAAAATTTTCCATACGCTGACAGGTTAAAAATGCTGGGGCTGTTCTCCCTGGAGAAGAGGAGACTTAGAGGGGACATGATAGAAACCTTCAAAATCCTTAAGGGCATAGAGAGAGTAAATAAGGACAGATTCTTCAAACTGAGAGGAGCCACAAGCACTAGGGGTCACTCGGAGAAATTGAAAGGGGACAGGTTTAGAACAAATGCTAGAAAATTCTTTTTTACGCAGAGGGTGGTGGACACATGGAACGCGCTTCCGGAGGAAGTGATAGGCCAGAACTCTGTACAGGGGTTCAAGAAGGGTTTGGATAGGTTCCTGGAGGATAAAGGGATAGAGGGGTACAGATAGAACTTGAGGTAGGTTATAAAAGTGGTCAGAAACCACTTCACAGGTCGCAGACCTGATGGGCCGCCGCGGGAGCGGACCGCTGGGCGAGATGGACCTCGGTCTGACCCAGTGGAGGCAACTTCTTATGTTCTTATGTTCTTATAAAGATGGACAAAAATTTCAAATATATAAACTTCTAGCATGCCACTAAGGTTAAACTTGTGGACGTCTAGAATGGAAAGAAAACTGCAGTTGAGGCTTTTTCTCCACTATTAGTAAATATGCTTCAGTGGGGATCTTCACCACTAGGCTAATAAGATTGATATATTTTTTGAGATTGGATTTAAATGTCTCTATCATATCTCCCCTCTCCCGCCTTTCCTCCAAAGTGTACGGATTGAGATCTTTAAGCCTGTCCCCACACGTCTCAGCGCGTCTGTGTAGAAAGGTCCGACGTTTTGGCCATCCTGCTGTGGCAAGATTTCGGAATCCCAAAGAGTAACAAGATTCCAGAATCCCCAGAGTAGCAACAGTCCATCCAGAATCCTAAACAATAGCAAGATTCTGGAATCCCAAAGAGTAGCAACATTCCACGCTACCGATCCAGGGCAAGCAGTGGCTTCCCCTGTGTGTCTCTCAATAACAGACTATGGACTTTTCCTCCAGGAACTTGTCCAAACCTTTCTTGAACACACTGCAGAGAACCAAAGACAACTTTAAAGGGCAAAGCACCCTGGGGTAGATATTCAACCCACAGTGGTTGGTGGCTTTAAAGAGTTTACAGCTGTGACCTGAATTAAACTTGGATATTCAATGCCAGGCAGTGTCCAGGCTCAGTTATTGTATATCTGGGTATATGTAGTCACCCATAATGTAAGCGGACACTGGCCAGTATTCAGACTGATGTCCAGTTAATGTGGCGGATAAAACTAGCCATTTTGCTGGCCTAATTTTGCTAATTTATCCACTTAGTGGGCTAAATACCATCACTAACCATTTCAGCTCCAGCTCCATCCTTGGACCACCCCAGCACTAACCGGACAGTGGCTAGGTGGTCATAGTGCTGAAATTCCGCTGAATATTGGCAGATGGCCAGCTGAGCGGGGTTTTAGCAGGCAGGAGCTTCATTTGCCCCGTTAGACCCTTCTGAATACTGAACCGCCTGGGTTTGCTCGCAGTCTATTTCTTCCATGCTGGACTTGTTTGTCCCATCGATTTGCTTCTCGATGCACTGCGGAACGAAAACGCTTGAAGTCAGACCAGATGAACAAGCAGAATGTGGCTGGTATCTCCAGAGCTCCAGTTCAAAGCTAGCTGTCTTTTGTTGTTTGCGTCAAGTTGGCTACATTCTCATCCCCAAAGTAAAATCAGCTTGATCGTCAAGCTTTTGTTGTTGTGTTCCTAAGCCCGGTGCTCAGAAACCGAAACGCAAGAATGTTTGGAGCATGGGAGGTCCCCTGGGGAATATGAGGACTCTTGCCAGTAAAGACTGAGAATAAACGAGGAATGACTTTCCTTATCCCATTTGGCCGATGTATGCGGGTATGACATCACCAATAGAATTGATGGACAACAGACACGTCCATTGTTGCCGTTTCGTATATCTTATTGGCACATTCTCTAGTCTTCTCTTTTCCACTTGCACTGAAAGACGTGTAATGCGATCTTTATTGGTGTACCTTTCACTGCAAATCATTTCTTCTGAGGGCAATGGTGTGCAGAGCTCCACAAATGTGGAAGATTTTGGTTCTCTGTTTATTATGCTTAATGTCAAAGGAAAGATCATAAAACCATGTCTTTCCGTATGAGATTGTAACCCTTTCTTGCTTGGCTAAGCATTAGGTGGATGACTTTGAAGTAAAATATAAAGGGTTGTGTAGGGAGGTCAGTGCCAGGACTCATTTGCAGTGGGAGGCGTTCACTCTGCGCTCCTCTTATGCTCATTATGTCAGTCCAGGATAGAGAGTTGTGAGGGGACAGAAATCCCGCCCATCCCCACCAGGATCCTCTCCGTCCCCACCCGTGCCCACCAGGATCCTCTCCGTCCCCGCCCGTCCCCGCCAGGATCCTCTCCGTCCCCACCCGTTCCCATCAGGATCCTCTCCGTCCCCACCCGTCCCCGCCAGGATCCTCTCCGTCCCCACCCGTGCCCACCAGGATCCTCTCCGTCCCCACCCGTCCCCGCCAGGATCCTCTCCGTCCCCACCTGTCCCCACCAGGATCCTCTCCGTCCCCACCCGTGCCCACCAGGATCCTCTCCGTCCCCGCCCGTCCCCGCCAGGATCCTCTCCGTCCCCACCTGTCCCCACCAGGATCCTCTCCGTCCCCACCCGTTCCCATCAGGATCCTCTCCGTCCCCACCCGTCCCCGCCAGGATCCTCTCCGTCCCCACCCGTGCCCACCAGGATCCTCTCCGTCCCCACCCGTCCCCGCCAGGATCCTCTCCGTCCCCACCTGTCCCCACCAGGATCCTCTCCGTCCCCACCCGTTCCCATCAGGATCCTCTCCGTCCCCACCCGTCCCCGCCAGGATCCTCTCCGTCCCCACCCGTCCCCGCCAGGATCCTCTCCGTCCCCACCTGTCCCCACCAGGATCCTCTCCGTCCCCACCCGTTCCCATCAGGATCCTCTCCGTCCCCACCCGTCCCCGCCAGGATCCTCTCCGTCCCCACCTGTCCCCACCAGGATCCTCTCCGTCCCCACCCGTTCCCATCAGGATCCTCTCCATCCCCACCCGTCCCTGCCAGAATCCTCTCCGTCCCCACCCATCCCCGCCAGGATCCTCTCCGTCCCCACCTGTCCCCACCAGGATCCTCTCCGTCCCCACCTGTCCCCACCAGGATCCTCTCCGTCCCCACCCGTTCCCATCAGGATCCTCTCCATCCCCACCCGTCCCCGCCAGGATCCTCTCCATCCCCACCCGTCCCCGCCAGGATCCTCTCCGTCCCCACCTGTCCCCGTCAGGATCCTCTCCGTCCCCACCCGTCCCCGCCAGGATCCTCTCCGTCCCCACCTGTCCCCGCCAGGATCCTCTCCGTCCCCACCTGTCCCCACCAGGATCCTCTCCGTCCCCACCTGTCCCCACCAGGATCCTCTCCGTCCCCACCCGTCCCCACCAGGATCCTCTCCGTCCCCACCCGTCCCCGCCAGGATCCTCTCCATCCCCACCCGTTCCCATCAGGATCCTCTCCGTCCCCACCTGTCCCCGTCAGGATCCTCTCCGTCCCCACCCATCCCCGCAAGGAATTCCATCCACGCCCGTCTCCATAAAAAGCAGCAATTACTTCTGACAGGATCATCAATTCCACAGTTTCTTTTGTGTTTGCGCTGCTGTTTTCCTTATGGAATCTCTTTGGTGGAACCCTTTTTTTGTTTTCTGTTTAGGTAATTAACTTATAAACCCCCTCTTTTACTAAGGCTGACGTGTCCATTATATTCTATGGACGAACCCTGCTTCCAAAGCCTTCCATCCCTGTGGGAGTCCCGTTGGCTAGAGGGGGGTCCCTGTGGGAGTCCCTTGGGCCAGAGGGGTGTCCCCATGGGAGTCCTGTGGGTTAGGGGGGATTCCCATGGGACCCCCGCAGGACCCACGGGATTCTCGTGATTCCCGTTCCCGTGCAGACCTCTAGTCCAGGGCAGAAGTTTCTTCTACGAAGGGTACAGTATATGGAAACTTGGATTTTTTAAGCAAAAAGGGTGCATACTTTGCAACAGCTATGTGGACATTTTCCTTGATCTTTTTACAGCTTTGCTCTCTCTCTCTCCCTCTCTGGGGGCCTCTTCCCCAGAGGAAAGCTTCTTTGCAAGTCTATTCAATTTCATCAGGGCTCTCTGAGCCTTGAAGTACAAAGTCCTTAGTAGGTGATTCCTTTCCCGATGGGAACTCACCTATTGGGGTTCTTCATCCTTGTGGCTCTTCTGGGACTCGTCTGTGCTTATTTTTTTCCCCAGCCACCTAATTTGTGATCTGTATAATAGGTGCAATTTTGTGCTATCTTCTACCCTGCTATGTCTGAGAGTGTGGTGCAGGGGTTAGAGCTACAGCCTCAGCACCCTGAGGTTGTGGGTTCAAATCCCACGCTGCTCCTTGTGACCCTGGGCAAGTCACTTAATCCCCCCTTTGCCCCAGGTACATTAGATAGATTGTGAGCCCACCAGCACAGAAGGGGAAGAATGCTTGAGTACCTGAATAAATTCATGTAAACCATTCTGAGCTCCCCTGGGGGAACGGTAAAGAAAATTGAATAAAAATAATTGTTTGGCGGTTAAAATTAGTATTATAGGAGCCTAATTTCACTTGGGTTTTTGAAGTATAAGGTGGGACTGAGGAACTATGGCCTCCTTTTATCAAGCTGCGTTAGGGTTTTTTTTAATTGCAGGCCACTGCGCTGAAATCTCCAACGCGCATTGAATTCCTATGAGAGTTGGAGCTTAAAAACATAAGAATAGCCTTACTGGGTCAGTCCAATGGTCCATCAAGCCCAGTAGCCCGTTCTCACGGTGGCCAATCTAGGTCACTAGTACCTGGCCAAAATCCAAGGTGCAGCAATATTCCATGCTACCAATACAGGGCAAGCAGTGGCTTCCCCATGTCTTAATAACAGACTATGGACTTTTCCTCCAGGAACTTGTCCAAACCTTTCTTAAAACCAGCTACGCTATCCGCTCTTACCACATCCTCTGGCAACGCGTTCCAGAGCTTAACTATTCTCTGAGTGAAAAAGGAAAATTTCCTCCAATTGGTTTTATAAGTATTTCCCTGCAACTTCATCGAGTGCCCCCCTAGTCTTTGGTAATTTTTGACGGAGTGAAAAATCGATCCACTTGTACCCGTTCTACTCCACTCAGGATTTTGTAGACTTCAATCCTATCTCCCCTCAGCCGTCTCTTTTCCAAGCTGAAGAGCCCTAACCTTTTTAGTCTTTCCTCATACGAGAGGAGTTCCATCCCATTTACCATCTTGGTCGCTCTTCTTTGAACCTTTTACCACAGCGACTCGTGATTTTAAAAACCCCTAACGCAGCTTGATAAAAGGGGGGCCCTATGAATGGGTCACCAAGCATGTTAAAAGTTGTTAATGAAAAAAAAAAAAGAAAAAAGAAACAAGAAAGTTGTATTTTCATTGTAGGGAGATATACTAAGATGGATAGGCAAATGGCTAGAGAACAGAAAACAGAGAGTGGGCATAAATGGGAAGTTCTCAGAATGGGAAAAAGTGACTAGCGGTGTACCCCAGGGCTCGGTACTTGGACCCATCTTATTTAATATTTTCATAAATGACCTGGAAGAAGGAACATCCAGTGAAATCATCAAGTTTGCAGACGACACAAAGCTATGCCGGGCAATCAGATCTCAGAAGGACAGCGAGGAACTCCAGAGCGACTTGAATCAATTGGAGAAGTGGGCAGATAAATGGCAGATGAATTTTAATGTGGAAAAATGCAAAGTGATGTATTTAGGCAGAAAAAATAAAGATCACAAGTATAGTATGTCAGGTGCAACTCTGGGAAAGACCGAACAGGAAAAGGACCTGGGTGTACTGATAGATAGGACCCTGAAACCATCGGCACAATGTGTGGCAGCAGCGAAGAAAGCAAATAGAATGCTAGGCATGATAAAGAAGGGAATTACGAGTAGATCAGAGAAAGCTATAATACCGCTCTACAGAGCCATGGTCAGACCGCACCTGGAATACTGCGCCCAGCATTGGTCTCCATACCTAATGAAGGATATAAAACTGCTAGAGAGGGTGCAGAGACGAGCAACGAAGCTAGTGAAAGGTATGGAGAACCTGGACTACGAGGAACGACTTAGGAGACTGGGGTTGTTCTCCCTTGAGAAGAGGAGACTGCGGGGGGATCTGATCGAGACTTTCAAAATACTGAAAGGATTCGACAAAATGGAGCAGGGAAAGCAGTTATTTACAATGTCCAGTGTGGCACGGACAAGAGGACATAGACTGAAGCTGAGGGGGGACAGGTCCAGGACAAATATCAGGAAGTTCTGTTTCACGTAGCGAGTGGTGGACACCTGGAATGCTCTCCTCGAGGAAGTAATAGCAGAATCCACCGTTCTAGGATTTAAGGGTAAACTAGATGCACATCTCCTTAAGAGTGGCATAGAGTGATACGGGTAAGGGTAAATTAGATGCACATCTCCCTTGAGAAGCATACGGTGATATGGGGACTTAAACTAGGCCAGGATACACCTGGCAGGGCCTCCGCGTGTGCGGATCACCGGACTTGATGGACCCAGGGTCTGATCCGGAGATGGCAACTCTTAGGGTCTTATGTATCAAGATTCCGTGCAGAATCTCAAAGTGTAGCAACATTCCAAACCCCCAAATATTAGCAGCATTTCGGAACCCCAAAGAGTATCAAAGCTGAGGGGGGACAGGTCCAGGACGAAAATCAGGAAGTTCTGTTTCACGCAGCGAGTGGTGGACACCTGGAATGCTCTCCCAGAGGAAGTAATTGCAGAATCCACCATTCTAGGATTTAAGAGTAAACTAAATGCACATCTCCTTACGAGAGGCATAGAGGGATATGGGTGACTAAAATTACGTCAGGTGTACACCTGGCTGGGCCTCCGCGTGTGCGGATCGCCGGACTTGATGGACCGAAGGTCTGATCCGGAGATGGTAGTTCTTATGTTCTTATAATGCCTCATTCCACAGTGCCTCAGAGCCAGCCTCATCAGTGATGTTACAATGGAGTAGCAACATTCCAGAATCCCAAAGAGTAACAAAAGATTCTAGAACCCCAAACAGTATCAAGATTCCAGGCAGAATCTCAAAGAATAGCAAGATTCCAGAACCCCAAAGAGTAGCAGCATTCCAGAGCTGAGATTGTGACACGGACAAGAGGACATGGACTGAAGCTGAGGGGGGACAGGTCCAGGACGAATATCAGGAAGTTCTGTTTCACGCAGCGAGTGGTGGACACCTGGAATGCTCTCCCAGAGGAAGTAATTGCAGAATCCACCATTCTAGGATTTAAGGGTAAACTAGATGCACATCTCCTTAAGAGTGGCATAGAGTGATACGGGTAAGGGTAAATTAGATGCACATCTCCTTAAGAGTGGCATAGAGTGATACGGGTAAGGGTAAATTAGATGCACATCTCCCTTGAGAAGCATACGGTGATATGGGGACTAAAACTAGGCCAGGATACACCTGGCAGGGCCTCCGCGTGTGCGGATCACCGGACTTGATGGACCCAGGGTCTGATCCAGAGATGGAAATTCTTATGTTTCCAGCATAAAATACTATCCAAAGTGACAAACCATGGTAAAATACTGGCTCTCCCTCAAATCTTCCCAGTAGCTCCTTCCTACAGGATCACCATGAGCCTGTGTGTTCTGCCAGGTACACACAAACTCCCTCATTGCTTTGGTTGTTCCCTTTTATTCCACCATCTCTTACCAAAGTATTTTTAATACATTTCCTTTCGGCTGACAGAAAACAGTGTCTGTAATGGAAGCCTGCCAGGCATTGAGGGTGGGAAGCCAGAACACTTTTTGTGCTGTGTTGTGCTGTTTCCCATGCCGTTCCTGGAAATGTTTCACTTTGATTGCTTCAATTTGGCCACACCAGTTGAGCGTATGCGGTGGGTTTGCGCACGCGCCATGGCACACTATCAGGGAAAGAGCGCACACTCTTTCGGAAAGAGCGTTTCCTTTGTCCACAAAGGGTGCACGCGTTCCAGAGACTCCATATTATTATCAGAAAATGGGAAACATGAATTTTTGTGTCTGTTCCGTTCATTTTCAAGTTTTAATGCTGCTCACATTTCCCCTGTCACTTCAAACAACTCTGGGCATTGACCCCTTTCCTCCTTCTAGAACAGGGGTGTCAAACTCAATCACATAAGGGGCCGAAATCTAAAACATGGGCCAAGTCGCGGGATGAATTTTTTATTAAGATACTTAGGGGTCCTTTTATTAATATACCTCAAATACATCCACAGTGAGTATCTCAAAACCTCGATGGGAGTCAACAGATTTGGGAACCACTGCTTTCCATTGCACATTGTGAGTTATTTTAAAAACCCTGTTTTCATCATCTCAACGTCTTTACAAAGGTGTGTGTACCTCCCCATGGATCTTGCCAGTAACCTGCCAAAGCATGATGTTACCCCTTTTTTTTTCCATAACCCAGTATCTCAATTATTTGTCTAAGTCTAGGTTACTATAATTACAAGATTAGATCACGTTACAATACATTGAACTGGAAGAGCAGGCAGGATAAGCCAGAATTCTGTCTTTGTAACTCAACATACTGGCGTATTGTTGACCTTTTCGTGGAAAGAAACTAAAGCTTCATAGCAGTCAAGCACGTATGGCTGGAAATGATCACTGGGAATCTCCCAAGAAGCGCATGTACGGACAGTGAATCCTATCCGATAGAACATCTGCACAGGAGCTTCACGTTTAGAATGGGCGCTCATGCGTGGCTTCATGTTAATGAGCAACGTCTCTCGGGGCCGTAAGTGTCACGCAGCTGAAAGTCTGATGAATTTACCAGCTCTGCATCTGTGAAGTGCTGTCTTATTTTTCATATTATTTTCGTTAAGACTGACTGGTACATCCATTCGATTTCTCTTTCTCAATTATGTTAAAAGAGAGAGTATTTCACTCAACAGCAAAAGGAATTCAATATTTATGTATGAATTAAAATAACTCAGTCAATTCACTTTTTTCTTGTTGTCATTTGCCGTGCTGTTTAGTTTTTGCGGTTGTGATACCGCAATAGGGGCCAACAGAAAACTAGTTGAGCGCATGAGCTTAAAAGACTCGACAGATCTCGACTCGATCATATTTTTAAAAAGAAGTCAGATTTCTACAAATAATAACAAATTATTACTTATAATGACTGGGGTTGCCATTCAACAAATTACGTACAATTGGAAAAATTGGAGTAGATTAAATTATAATTTCTGGTGGAATTCCTTAAGTCATGTTTATAAAATGGAAAGATTTATTGCAATACAGCACGTTTGTTTTCAGGAAATTTCAGGATGTGTGGGAGCCATTTACAAAGTATTGTACCGATTAGATGACATTTTATTTTATTTTATTTTTTCCTTAAATTTACAAGTTTGATTGTGAGGGGGGGGAGGGGAGGGTAAATTTATTGTTACATATCGTATAAGGTATTGATTATATGATAAGAAAGGGTGGGAAGGGTGGGAGATAAGAGCATATTATTTGTACAATTGATGATTATGAAGTGTTATATTTATTGTTAATTTGTTTGGATATATTGTTATACTTATTGTAAATTTGAAAATGAATAAAGAATTAAAAAAAAAAAAAAAGTAGTGGCTGTCTTCTGGTTAAAGTGGCAGGTTCAGAACTAGGGAACCAGGGTTGAAATCCCACTTTCCCCACCAATGCATCACTTATAAACTTGGTCTGGATTAAGTAAACATTCATTAATGCAATTTAACCCACTGCTTAAAACAGGGGTGTCCAATGTCGGTCCTCGAGGGCCGCAATCCAGTCGGGTTTTCAGGATTTCCCCAATGAATATGCATGAGATCTATTAGCAAACAATGAAAGCAGTGCATGCAAATAGACCTCATGTATATTCATTGGGGAAATCCTGAAAATCTGACTGGACTGCGGCCCTCGAGGACCGACATTGGACACCCCTGGCTTAAAATGTCAAGATTGATCCAAAACATGTTAGGCTAGACCAGGGGTAGGGAACTCCTGTCCTCGAGAGCCGTAGTCCAGTTAGGCTTTCAGGATTTCCCCAGTGAATATGCATGAGTTCTATTTGCATGCACTGCTTTCAATACATATTCATTGAGGAAATCCTAAAAACCCGACTGGACTATGGCTCCCGAGGACCGGAGTTCCCTACCCCTGGGCTAGACTGAAAAACATGACAGCGAAGTCCACCACAGCATGTAAAATATCTCCTAAATACTTCCTAGTACTGTATGTATTTCTTAAGATCATCAGATAGCTGTTAGAGCTGTACTCCTCATTGATCCGTTGTTTTCTATTATTTTGAACAGCTGCTTTTATCTTTTCATTAAACGTTTATCTTTCCATTCATTTTAAAGATATTTTGTATGAGAATCTGTAACCTATCTTGCTTATAGCTAAATTAAAACAGCTAGTTTTGAGAAAGGTTGGACAAGTTCCTGGAGGAAAAGTCCGTAGTTTGTTATTGAGAAAGACATGGGGGAAGCCACTGCTTGCCCTGGATCGGTAGCATGGAATGTTGCTACTCTTCGGGATTCTAGAATCTTGTTACTCTCTGAGATTCTGGAATCTTGCTATTCTTTAGGATTCTGAATGGAATGTTGATACTCTATGGCCAGGTACTAGTGACCTGGATTGGCCACTGTGAGAACAGGCTTCTGGGCTTGATTGACCATTGGTCTGACCCAGTAAGGCTATTCTTATGTTCTTAATTCTACTAGCGACATCCATTCCATATCTTCATTTAAACCTCAGATGGAAAATCCATTTGTGTTCTCTAAAGTTAAATAAATTCTCAATGCAATTTAACACACATACTCTGACTTACAAAGATGTGGTTGAGGTTTGTACTGTAGGTCACCAAAGTAAATGCTCCGACACTCACAGAATTCCTATGAGCATCGGAGCATTTACCTCGCTGACCCGTGGAGGAAACCTCTACCACAGCTTTGTAAAAAAAGGAGCCCATAATTTAAGACATGCCCCATTAGAATGGGGCTGGACTACTTGAGGGTGATTTTATGACAGGATGCCTAAGAGAAAAGTTCAAAAAAGCACCTTTTAAGATAATTTTATAAAGGCCTCAGTTAAAAAGGTTCCCAGTAGTGCACGAATCCTGTCAACTCATAAAATCAATAATTTGTCCTTGAAGAAGCAACATAGAAACATGACGGCAGATAAAGGCCAAATGGCCCATCCACAGCATCCACTATCTCCTCCTCTCCCTATTGGCTAAGACTCTTAACATCTGCATCTCCTCTTCCTATAGGCTAAGACTCTTAACATTTGCATCTCCTCTTCCTATAGGCTAAGACTCTTAACATTTGCATTGTGATGTCATAGAACTTTCTGATTATAGAAACATGACAGCAGATAAAGGCAAAATGGCCCATCCACAACATCCACTATCTCCTCCTCTCCCTATAGGCTAAAACTCTTAACATTTGCATCTCCTCTTCCTATTGGCTAAGGCTCTTAACACTTGCATTGTGATGTCATAGAACTCTCTGATTATAGAAACATGATGGTAGATAAAGGCCAAATGGCCCATCCAGTCTGCCCATCCGCAGTAACCATTATCTCTTCCTCTCTCCAAGAGATCCCACATGCCTATCCCATTCTTTCTTGAATTCAGACAGTCTCTGTCTCCACCACCTCTTCCGGGAGACTGTTCCATGCATCTACCACCCTTTCTGTAAAAAAGTATTTTCTTAGATTACTCCTGAGCCTATCACCTCTTAACTTCATCCTATGCCCTCTCATTCCAGAGCTTACTTTCAAATAAAAGAGACGACTCACGTAGGTATTTAAACATCTCTATCATATCTCTCTTTTCCTGCCTAGTCTAAAGTATACATATTGAGATCTTTAAGTCTGTCCCTATAAACATAATGATGAAGACCAAGTACCATTTTAGTTGCTTTCCTCTGCTCTGACTCCATCCTTTTTATATCTTTTTGAAGGTACAGTCTCCAGAATTGTACACAATATTCTAAATGAGATCTCACCAAAGTCTTATACAGGGGCATCAATACCTCCTTTTTCCTACTGGCCATACCTCTCCCTATGCACCCTAGCATCCTTCTAGCTTTCGCCGCCACCTTTTCAACCTGTTTGGCCACCTTAAGATCATCACATACAATCACACCCAAGTCCCGCTCTTCTGTCGTGCACATAAGTTCTTCACCCCCTAATCTGTACCGTTCCCTCAGGTTTTTACAGCCCAAATGCATGACCTTGCATTTCTTAGCATTAAATTTTAGCTGCCAGATTTCAGACCATTCTTCAAGCATCGCCAGGTCTTTCGTCGTGTTATTCACACCATCCGGGATGTCTACTCTATTGCAGATTTTGGTATCATTTGCAAAGAGGCAAATCTTACCTGACATCCTCTCAACAGTAGTACATAACTTCAACATGCTTGGATCAATAATCAATAATGAAAAATCCAATGATGTATTTGTCCTGGCAGAACAATGGAGAAGGACCTAGACAAGATCTTCAACTGCAGAGATGTATCTCTTGCATACAAGGATTTGACTTGTCTAGGCCATGGTCTTCTCAATGATGTTATATGGTTGTGAAATTTGGGCAGTGAAGAAAAACCATGACAGGAAGAAAATCAATGGCTTTGAATTATGGTGCTGGAGAAGAATGCCGCGTTTACAATGGACTGTCCAAAGAACAAATCAAGTCAGTACTAGAGGAGATCAAATCTAAGCTTTCCTTCAAAGTGCAAGTCTGTAACACCCATTAACACATTATCATGCGTTAATAAATTAGACCCTTAAATTAGAGAAGGACACGGTGACAAAATTCATCACCGTCCCTGTCCCCGCGGATAACCGCGGGAAACCATCTTCATGTCATTCTTTAAGGAGAGAGGGAAGAATCAGAGTATGAATGGCCACAACCACTGACCCGCAAGCTTTGCTTTGAAGAATGCTGGTGTAGAAGGACTGAGGTTGAGACAGACACTACAAAATGACAGTCTCTGGTATCCAGAGCAGATATTGTGATGTCATAATGCCTCATTCCACCAGTGCCTAAGAGCCAATCACATCAATGATGTCACAATGGCTTCATTATCCTATACTTGGCTCACATAAGAATCAGAGTATGAATGGCCACAACCACTGACCCGCAAGCTTTGCTTTGAAAAATGCTGGTGTAGAAGGACCGAGGTTGAAATAACACTAGAAAATGACATGGGATTATTTCCCGCGGGGACGGGAACGGTGATGAATTTTGTCACCGTGTCATTCTCTACCTTAAATCATAAGTCCTCTGAGACAGGGAAATATCCTTTGTATTTGAATATAACTCATACTGAGCTTAGGTTTTGAAAGCTGAGTAATCAAATCTACAAATTTCAGGCCTAATAAGAACACTAGAACACAACAGTGCTCATTTTCAAAAGAGAAAAAAAAAAATGACTCAAAAGCAGCAGAAAGCACCAGATGGATGTTTTTCACAGGCAAACATCCAAGCTGCAATTATTGAAGCTCAGATATAAGAAGGTTTTCTCTACAGTTTCCCTAAATTGCAAAGAGGGTTGGATTTGAGTAGGCCCAGAATTTGGATGTTTTCCTGGGATAATGAAACAAAATGAAAAAGAAAAATCTAGGTGTTCTTGGAGGGCTCGTAATACAAAACACAAGGGTGTTAAGTTAGGGTTTGTACCTGCATCCTTTCTCTGCTCTTCTGCTCTGTTGGGATGTCTGTGTGGTCAATTTACTGGGAATGGCGCCACGTATTCATCCGTTTTTCTGTGGGACTTTTTTTTTTAATGGTATCAAAAATATGCCCCGAGTACAAATACATCTAGAAAATAGTGAATTTCAAAACCAAAACTGTTAGACATTTTCCTGGTTTGAAAATTGCTATGTTCAAAATAAGAATTTTAGACATTTTTCACCAAAACATCTTCAATTGAACTTGGATGTCATATCGAAAATGCCCCTCTATGCATCTTTTCATATCGATCGTGTAGTTGAAATGCTTGCTCCTAGATTGGTTGCAAGTAAACTAGCCCCCTCCCCTTTTTTTAAATTTTTTTTTTAACAAAACCATAGCGTGGTTTGTAGCGCCGGCCATGGTAGTAATAGATCCAACACCATGGCCGGCGCTAAAACCTGTGCTACGGTTTTGTAAAAGGTGGGTAGGTATATTGAAGATTGTGACAGCTGCTATTGCATCGACAAAAGAATTTGTCTACAAATTTCAAGACAGAAATTAGGTCTTGGTGCATTTTTTTTTTTAATGGAACTTTAATGCCCAGTGAGTAATTAAAACTGTGTCTTGACTTACTTACCTCTATTTGTTCCAAAATAATGAGAATTGCTACGTTATCCTGTTAATTCTGGAGTGGAATCTTAGCTCTAAGGTCTCTCCTTTCTGTATTGACCATTAGGTGTAGGGCCTTGTCTCTGGGCTGATGAGAGGGCAGAAGTTTCCATCTTCCCAGTGTATTTTCATATGTAAGGAGTGGGCATCCCTCCAGCCAGCCTTCCAGAAAAAGGTCTGGGGGGGACAGGGTTGGTTTTGGGGGGGGGGGGTTTGGAAGGGTGCCGGTCAAGGTGAAATCGTCTAGTATTTTTAATATTTGATAAAATCTTGCTTTGATTTACCTATTTTAATTGTTTTCTACCATCTTCTTCTATTGTACACCGTTTAGACACTTGTTTTGATAGACGGTATATCAAAAATAAAGAAACTTATAATTTGGGAATTCACACACTGAACTTCATTTTCGATATCTAGAAGGACATGAAAGACCAGGTGGACTCCTTAATCAGAAAGGGATTCTTTACTCTCTGAAAACTCAGATCCATTAACGCTTATTTCGATACATCGGCATTCAGAACCCTGGTCCAATCCCTCGTACTAAGTCTACTTGACTACTGTAACATCGCCTATTTAGCAACTTCCCAAAAGAATATGCAACGTTTACAATTGATGCAAAATGCGGCAGTCAGACTGATCTTTGGGCTAAAGAAATTTGACCACGTGACACCCTACTACCGGCAGCTGCATTGGCTGCCGATGGAGGCGCGCGTAAAGTTTAAATTTGCCTGCTTCTGCTTCAAAGCACTACACGGACTTGCCCCTAAATACATAACTGACCTTTTCTCCTTCTCAGCCAACAGACACAAGAGAAGTTCACATTCCAACTTCGTTTCCCCCCCCCAGTTCGAGGCTGTAAACTGAAAAAACACCATGAACATCTTCTCTCGCACCAAGAATCATCATGGGGTAAAGACCTAGAACAATTGCTTTTGCCCACTACGTATGAGGAATTTAGGAAACGTCTAAAAACACACCTGTCCCTAAAGCATCTAGACAACTGATCCACTCATCTCTCTCCCCTCAATAGCGAATAACTTGTCCTATTGATCACTTTCTCCTCAACAATGGATTTCCTGTCCTATTAATTTTCTTTCTTCCACCCCTCTTAAAATCAATCAATTTGTACCTTTGCTTAATCTTTGGTAAACCGCATAGAACTTCACAGTACTGCGGTATATAAACTGTTATTATTATTATTATTATCTGTGTTAACATCTTCTGTTGGGGTCCCTGGCAGCTCTTACCACATGCTAGGTTTTTTTTAGTTTTCTAGTTTAAACCTCCTTGATACATTGGATCTTCTAATATGATGTTACCTGTTTGTAAAAAAGTGTATTTCCCATTTTTTCTTTGCTTTACTTTTTTTATTTAATAATCTGATCTCCCTAACCTCCCTACTGTTTTGTACTCTCTGGGTCTTCTTTACTTTAAAATTGTAGTTCTCCCCACTTTCCTTTCGTTTTTATGTTTGTCAAGTATTGTCTAGTCCAGTGTCTCTGAAACCTTCTCGAGCCAGGGCACACTGGAGGTAGTGGCCACGGCTTGAGGCACCCAGAAGTACGCGGATGTCACCGTGATGACATTGTGCATATGCGTGACATCATCATGTCAACGTCCACGCAAGTGCAGAGGCCCTCCGGATGGGCCCTGAGACGCCAGTAGGGGGTGCCAGCAGAGAAGAGGGCCGGAGGGAAGGAGAGGCACTGGCGCCAGCTGATTGCCTACAGCAGCGATTCTCAACGTCTTCGAGCTAAGTACCCCCTAAGTCTAACAAATATCAACCGAGTACCCCAACCACAGACCTACCTAGGCCCACCCAAGCTCTGCCCCAGATCCTATCCACTTTACTAATTGTAATGCAATTTTTTCCATTCATTTTTCATATACACAGCAGATATAAATTCTCAAAACTGACACATTTCAATCACTATATTGAAAATAAAATCATTATACCTACCGGCCATCCTCTGCAGGCTGCTGTCATTAGCTTTAAAGGTAAGACTGGGAGGCCAGGGGGGAAGCCGGAGGACGCTAGAGAGAAGGAGGAAACATGCAGGCCTTTGGCAAATCAGGCAGCGCTGGCGCTGTACCGCATAGGGAAGTCAGCTGGCAGGCACCTCTCTTCCTCCTCAGTGTGCCTTGGCACACTTGGAATCTCAGGAGGCACACAGTTTGAGATACACTGGTCTAGTCGGTACTTATCTGCTCAATGTTTTCTCCTTTTTTATTGTAAAATATTATGATTAGCGCTTTATCAAAAATTTTAGTAACCTTGAAACTTGAAAACGTGAATATGAAAGTATAGAAATGTTTTCCTTGATTTTAAACAAAATACACTCTGCATTAGTTTGAACTTATTCTGTCAAATTGGAATATTCTTAACACTAACTACTCTACTTCACTTCTTTGGTAGCCAAGCCTACAATCTATGAAAAGGAGATTGATTTTGATAAAATCGAGCCAATCCTGGTGGGAAGTGAGCAAACGCTTCAGTGCACCACATCTGGAAAGCCTCCTCCCACAATCCACTGGGAGTGGCAGCCATGTTTTACCACACTTTCCAGTACAGTGTAAGTCAGCCATCATAAACCACGTTTAAATTGTGCATATGGATGTTTGCCAAATGTAGCTTCTTTGAAGAATACTTTCATCTGTTTTCTGATTTTAAGCAAGACTCTAAAAGTTGAATATGCAAGAATTTTTAGTCCATAATGCATGAAAATTACTTCATTTTGGCAGTTTGTCCACTCTCCATGCATGCATTTGCATGAAGTTCAATAACGTATTCTGCTAATGAAATATAAATCAAGGATAAGATCATTGGAACCAAAATGTACCATAATCAGAGAAAAGGAAACAGATGGCAGATAAAGACCATCTGGACTACCAATCTGTTCATTCACACCAACTGTTCAGCTCTGCAATCCCTTCTTCTCCTTCAGGAATCCTCTGGGCTTGTTCTGCTCTTTGTTTTTTGTTTTTGTTATTTTTTTGCTGTTGTTTTATTGTTTTGGGGGGGTAGGGGTGGGAGTGGAGGGAGAAGTTGAGTTCATCACTACTATATCCGCAGGGAGGTTGTTCCATGCGTCTATCATTCTTTTCATAAATAATTATTTCTTAGATTGTTCCTGAGTCTACGCCCTTCCAAAATACAAAAACCAATAGCTATTTCCCTATATAAATATTATTGCATATACTAATTGTTATAAATGTTATACACTATGGTTGAAAAAGGCAATGATGAAAGCTAGAAGGATGCTAGGGTGCATAGGAAGAGAAATGGCTAATAGGAAAAAGGAGGTATTGATGCCCCTGTATAAGACTCTGGTGAGACCTCATTTAGGATATTGTGTACAATTCTGGAGACCTCACCTTCAAAAATATATAAACAGGATGGAGTCGGTCCAAAGGAAGACAACTAAAATAGTCAATGGTCTTCATCATAAGGCTTATGGGGGACTTATTTCAAGATCTCAATATGTATAGTTTGGATTAAAGGCTACAGAGAAGAGATATGATAGGACGTTTAAATGCCTATGTAGCATAAATGCACATGAGGTGAGTCTCTTTCAATTGAAAGGAAACCCTGGAATGAGGGGGCATAGGATGAAAGTGAAGTAACCTCAGAAAATATGTTTTCATGTGAAAGGGTGGTGATCGCATGGAATGGCCTGGGGGAGACAAAAAGTGTAACTGAATTCAAGAAAGCCAGGACAACGTGTCCATTTCCCAGGTATAGCGGTTGATCTATAACCCAATGTTGTAAAAAAAAAATCAAATTTTTAATGTAAACTATGCTAACGTGCAATAAGGAATTAAGGACCTCTAAGAACTTGCAGTTTTATCATCTTACAAAAGGCTAAGGGGGAAATTCTATAACCAACATCTAAATTTAGGCGTTGGTAGGCGCCCTGCCGATGCCTATGTAATTGAAAAATGCAGTCAGAAACGGCAGGGTTGAAGCGCCTACCAATGCCTATATAAAAGGCGGCTGAAATGGCCGCTTGAATCTCA
Organism: Geotrypetes seraphini; assembly: GCF_902459505.1. Taxonomy (NCBI): domain Eukaryota; kingdom Metazoa; phylum Chordata; class Amphibia; order Gymnophiona; family Dermophiidae; genus Geotrypetes; species Geotrypetes seraphini. The sequence goes on from NC_047088.1 coordinate 13,640,708, forward strand.
GCTAGGTAGCCGCTTTAGACCGTGGAATGCCGAAGTAGGCGTGGCCAGTGCTGGAAGTGGTGTTAGGTGGGCTAAATCATGCCAAGATAGATGGCTCAAATGTAGGCCATCAGCTGAGTGGCAGGGACTTCCCAAAGCTGCCATACTGTAACCGGCACCCAAGTCAGATTGCCTGTCAATCATTCTAGGACACCGGTTACAGAATCGTGACTTTGGGGAGTCCCTGCCACTCAGCTGATGGGGAGGGGGTGAATTCCCTTGCTTCAATCGGCTGAACGGCTGTGGCAGGAAACCTCCAAACCCCACTGCAAGTCAGCTGGTAGGAGTCTTAGGCCACTCCCAGTGCATCCTAGAATGCTTTGGGAAGGAGGTCTAAGACTCCGGTTGGCCCAGGTGCCTAAAGCTCCTCATATGGGAGGGACCTTAGGTGCCTGGGCTAATCAAGGCCTTAGGCCCCTCCCCAGTGCATCCCAGGATGCACCGGGATAGGGAAGACCCACCATTCAGAAGAGGCGAGCCTGCCAGCCAGAGGGAGTGGGCATCTCTCCAGCCGACCTTCCAGAAAAAGGTCTGGGGGGGCCCAGGTTGGTTTCGGGGGGTGGGGTTTTTTGGAAGGGTGCCGGCAGGAGGGAATAGGTGCAATTCTGTAACTGGGCTCACATGATTAACAGGCGATTGGGCAGCCACTTTTAAGTCAGCCACTGACTAGGGTACCAGTTACAGAATCCAGCCCTAGGTGTTTCTCGTGTTATTTAGAAGCCGGTGTAGACTGCTGACAATATTCTCCAGAAGGCTTTTAACAGAATTTGCTATAATTAAGCAAGACTTGTGGATTCACAGCCAGTAAGACTAGGCAGAAAAAAGACTTTTAGAAGTTAGGGGCTGGCTTCTGTCAAAATATAAAATGAAAGGAAAAAACTGCAGCTCAAAATGTACAAAACGCAGGCTATGTTTATTTGTACCAAATATTAATGCAGTTATTGATATCACCTTACTACAAACCAAGGGACCCAACACGGTCTGTGTTTCGGAGAACACGCCTTCTTCAGAGGTCCATGGTTGTTAAGGTTTTACCTTCACTTTTGGCGTTGCACTGTCGGCTTGCGTTTCATTCACACAGGCTTTTGTTTCATACCATTCTTATTGCGGTGTATCTTAAACCTTAACAACCATGGACCCCTGAAGAAGGTGTGTTCTTCGAAACACGGACCGTGTTGGGTCCCTTGGTTTGTAGGAAGGTGATATCAGTAACTGCATTAATATTTGGTACAAATAAACATAGCCTGCGTTTTGTACATTTTGATCTGCAGTTTTTTTTCCTTGTTTTTTGCTTTTGCCTACTGTACTGCAGAATTTGTTGGATCTGTTTGTTGTGTTTTTTTCTGTCAAAATATGACATCTTTCATAGGTGTATATTTCAGTCACTGCAGACTTTAAAATTATATCTTAAGAATTAGAGTTAATGCTGAGCTACAGATAAGAACATACTCTATCAGGCTCTTGAAAAGCTTTTCTTAGAACCAGATTTTCTGAGACGCAGAACGTGTCTCAGCTTTTTAGTTTCCAAGTGATACTTCCTGGGCATTTTCAACGCCAGTAATTGTACTCTTCCCCTATTCCCCTACAGGATCATCCTTTTTAGTAAAAAAAAAAAATTTACAAGTAAAAGGTTCTTCTAACTTGGCTCTGAAATGTACGGGGGTGGGGGGGGGGGGCATTCCTTGTAAGTGGACCCCTTTATCAGGAAATTCTCTAGAATTCGCTACGACTTTGAAAACAGGATTTTGCAAAAAATAAAAAAGAATACTTTTAGAAGAGGAATGCTACCCAAAGAAGACATACTAGACTTAAAAACAGGAAAATTATTTTTATGGAAGGAGGGGGGGGGGATAATCCAATACTGGTGATTACTGCCACATAAAGAATGGTCCATTACAAAGGAGGATTTGTGGTAGGATCTCCTATGGATGGAGCTTCTAAGAAGGCAACGTTTGAATCATTGTTGATGTGAAAGCTAGTCTGGTATGCCAATTCTTTTTCTGTGTCAGACTTTGGTGTTTTTTAAAGGTTATTTCCCCTATTCTGCTCTCTGCTGCCACCTAATGCAGATAAAGAGGAAGTGTCACAAGAGGGATTCAGGATAGAGGGGTGAATGGGGCAACTCCTTCTTTGGGAAGACAACTTCTCCTGGCCTTCGGGGCAGTCTTATCTCCGCTCTACAGATGCCTTAGGAGGATTCCTGTCTGGATTGACGCATGCCTCAGTTTCCTGGAGGTCTTGGATTTCCCTGCCTTCTTCTGTCTCTCTTGCCCAAGCTCAGCTGGAGTTGGCATTCTTAGCCAGTTCCTATTGTTCCTTTTCAATCTTGCCGTGATGTCCTTTGCTTCCTGTCAATTCCCTGCCTCAAACTGCATTTGCCCCTCTGACCTTCAGGGTGAAATATCCCATTCAGTATTCAGAAAGGAAAACAAGGCACTTTTGTACTATCCAGAATGAAAAAGGAAGTCAGTGATATTATAAACGACGAAACGTGATCAAACATACCTAGCCTTTCATATTTCTGTCCTTGTGGTGCATGGAAAGATAATTAAAGAAGCCCAAATACCTTTTAATCAGTATAAGAAACGTAATTTAAAAACACATACAATCATTTGTATACTACCGGTTGCAAACATCTGCAGACGTGTATAGAAATCTTCTGGCATGCATCTTTCTATACTGTACCTACCAGATGCATCTTGGTGGTTGATAGGATATATTGATTTACATCCATGTTAGTAAAGATGGGTTTTATTTAGCTAGCATTTGCATGGGACAGATTTTTGCTGCAATGAAAGCAGTGCATTCTGTCATGCAACTCCTGAAGAGTTCATTCCAAATATTAAACCAATCCTAAAGGGGGGAAAAAAATGATGTCACAGTACAATGAAAAGCTCCTCAAATATCCCCCCAAAAAGCAGACACTGCTATTAATCAAAACAAATCCAGGAGTACTCTTTCCAAAGAGAATATGTGTTAAAAATATATTCAAACAGAATTTGTGCTAAGAACATAAGTGCCTCCGCTGGGTCAGACCTGAGATCCATCTTGCCCAGCAGTCCGCTCACGCGGCGGCCCAATGGGTCCAAGACCTGTGCAGTAATCCTCTATCTATACCCCTCTATCCCTTTTTCCAACAGAAACTTGTCCAATCCCTTCTTGAAACCCAATACCATGCTCTGTCTTATCACGCCCTCTGGAAGCGCATTCCAGGTGTCCACCACCCATTGGGTGAAGAAAAACTTCCTAGCATTGGTTCTGAATCTGTCCCCTTTCGACTTTTCTGAATGCCCTCTTGTTCTTTTATTTGTTGAAAGTTTGAAGAATCTGTCCCTCTCCACTTTCTCTATGCCCTTCATGATCTTGTAAGTCTATCATATCCCCTCTAATTCTCCTCTTCTCCAGGGAAAAGAGCCCCAGTTTCTCTAGACTCTGTGCATGAAAGGTTTTCCATACCTTTTATCAGACGTGTCACTCTCCTCTGAACCCTCTTGAGTATCGCCATATCCTTCTTAAGGTACAGTGACCAATATTGGACACAGTACTCCAGATGCGGACATACCATCGGCCGATACAACGGCAGGATAACTTCTTTGTTCTGGTTGTAATACCCTTTTTGATTATTCCTAGCATTCTATTTGCTCTCTTAGCGGCCGCTGCGCACTGTGCTGACGACTTCATTGTCTTGTCCACTATTACCCCCAAGTCCCTTTCTTGGGTACTCTCGCTCAATAACATCCCTCCCATCGTATAGCTGTACCTTGGGTTTCTGCTTCCTACATGCAATACTTTACATTTCTCTACATTGAACTTCATCTGCCATCTCGTCGCCCACTCCCCTGGTTTGTTCAGGTCCCTTTGTAAATCTTCACAGTCCTCTTTAGTCCAAGCACCACTAAATGCAGTATGAATGCAGTATATAAGACCCGCTAGAAATATTTATTCACCCAAGGTATAATTCAACATAAAACTTACAATTTTGTTAACAGCATAACAGGAGTAAAAAGACCAAAAATAAACATAAGTACAATGAAAGAGGTAAAATCAAAATCAGCAAGTGTGCTAGCCGCTGCCGCCTCCTCTTGAGCAGGCGGCAGTTTTTCGGGTAGCAAGCGCTAATCCGGTGTGTGCGCTAAAAACGCTTGCGCACCTTTGTAAAAGGAGCCCTTAGTAATAGGGCTACCATGAAACAATTTCAAAAATATACGTATTAACGGCGATATAATACATACTAAAAGGGAGACATAATATTTATGAAGCAGCTAATAAGAACATTCAAATAACGTAGATATGACGCACAGCGTGCGTTGGGATAAACAGATGGGAGGCTGAACTGCTTAATGTCTGCAGGGAGCCAAAGGGTAAATACTGTATTGTATTGTGTTTATTCGCCTTACACAAAGCAAAGCACAAGAAAACATACATAATAACTATATTAACAAACAAAAAATCATAACATAAGAATTGCCACTGCTGGGTCAGACCAGTGGTCCATTGTGCCCAGCAGTCCGCTCACGCGGCGGCCCCTAAATCAAAGACCAGTGCTCTAAATGAGTCCAGCATCACCTGCATATGTTCCAGTTTAGCAAGAACTTGTTCAACTTTGTCTTGAATCCCGGGAGGGTGTTTTCCCCTATTTGAATACCTGGAGGGTGTTTTTCCCTACAACAGACTCTGAAAGATGTTCCAATTTTCTACCACTCTCTGGGTGAAGAAGAACTTCCTTACGTTTGTACGGAATCTATCCCCTTTCAACTTTAGAGAGTGCCCTCTCGTTCTCTCCACCTTGGAGAGGGTGAACAACCTGTCTTTATCTACTTTGTCTTGAGTCCCTGGAGGGTGTTTTCCCCTATGACAGACTCCGGAAGAGCGTTCCAGTTTTCCACCACTCTCTGGGTGAAGAAGAACTTCCTTACGTTTGTACGGAATCTATCTCCTTTCAACTTTAGAGAGTGCCCTCTCGTTCTCCCTACCTTGGAGAGGGTGAACAACCTGTCTTTATCTACTAAGTCTATTCCCTTCATTATCTTGAATGTTTCGATCATGTCCCCTCTCAGTCTCCTGTTTTCAAGGGAGAAGAGGCCCAGTTTCTCTAATCTTTCACTGTACAGCAACTCCTCCAATGCCTTAACCATTTTAGTCGCTCTTCTCTGGACCCTTTCGAGTAGTACCGAGTCCTTCTTCATTGTGGCGACCAATGCTGGACGCAGTACTCCAGGTGAGGGCATACCATTGCCCGGTACAGCGGCATGATAACCTTCTCCGATCTGTTCGTGATCCCCAAAGTAATAAGGCATTTAACTGCAATATAGTAAATATTCATAGCAGTCCCCACTCAGCAACAAAATAATAACACCTCCTTCAACCATATTTAATTTCACAGAAGAGTTGACGTTATAACAATTTTTTTAAATATCATCAGATTGTGGAAGCTTGTTCCATTCCTCCAGAGCAACGCAGGAAAACACTCCCACCCTTATCGTTTGCAATCGAAGCTCCTTTCTAGTAAGGATCTTTAGACCCCAATGTCCAGAGCAACGCAATTTAGGAAGCGCCATATAATACGAATAAAAAGGATTGCCCCCCCAGGCGCTCTCTTCAGCTAAGCAAACACCATCAGTCAGAGTCCAAAAGTGTGATTGTGTCCCATCGAAATAAAAAACGATTAATGGAAAAACAATCTCTAAATACAAAGTATCACCATTAGTCAGTGAAAGGGTCCAGAGAAGAGCGACTAAAATGGTTAAGGGGATGGAGGAGTTGCCGTACAGTGAGAGATTGGAGAAACTGGACCTCTTCTCCCTTAAAAAGAGGAGACTGCGAGGGGACATGATCGAAACATTTAAAATACTTAAGCAGAGAAAGACAGACTGTTCACCCTCTCCAAGGTAGGGAGAATGATAAGACACTCTAAAGTTGAAAGGGGATAGATTCTGTACAAACGTAAGGAAGTTCTTCTTCATCCAGAGAGTGATAGAAAACTGGAACGCTCTTCCAGAGGCTGTTATAGGGGGAAACACCCTCCAGGGATTCAAGATAAAGTTGGATAAGTTCATGCTAAACTGGTGAGACTGGACTCATTTGGAGCACTGGTCTTGACTTAGGGGCCACTGCGTGAGTGGACTGCTGGGCAAGATGGACCACTGGTCTGACCCAGCAGCGGCAATTCTTATGTTCTTATGTGAAACAGTATCACTGAGCATCTGTCCACAAAGTATTAAATACCTCACAGGAAGATAGTTCTAGAAAAGACTTCCACTCTTCAAACTAAAATGTAGGAGGAGTGTCACCTGCATGGAGATCCAGGTCAAACCCTAAACAAAGGCAAAGAGGGGATAACCTGCACAGAGCAGCACATATAACTCTAACTATAAGAACATAACAATAGCCTTACTGGGACAGTCCAATGGTCCATCAAGCCCAGTAGCCCGTTCTCACGGTGGCCAATCCAGGTCACTAGTACCTGGCCAAAACCCAAAGAGTAGCAACATTCCATTCAGAATCCTAAAAAATAGCAACATTCTGGAACCCCAAAGAGTAATAAAAGATTCCGGAACCCCAGAGAGTAACAAAATTCTAGACTCCCAAAGAGTAGCAACATTCCATTCAGAATCCTAAAAAATAGCAAGATTCTAGAATCCCAAAGAGTAACAAAAGATTCCAGAATCCCAAAGAGTAGCAACATTCCATTCAGAATCCTAAAGAATAGCAACATTCTGGAACCCCAAAGAGTAATAAAAGATTCCGGAACCCCAGAGAGTAACAAAATTCTAGACTCCCAAAGAGTAGCAACATTCCATTCAGAATCCTAAAAAATAGCAAGATTCTAGAATCCCAAAGAGTAACAAAAGATTCCAGAATCCCAAAGAGTAGCAACATTCCATTCAGAATCCTAAAGAATAGCAACATTCTGGAACCCCAAAGAGTAATAAAAGATTCCGGAACCCCAGAGAGTAACAAGATTCTAGACTCCCAAAGAGTAGCAAAATTCCATGCTACCTATCCAGTGCAAGCAGTGGCTTCCCCCATGTCTTTCTCAATAACAGACTATAGGCTTTTCCTTCAGGAACTTGTCGAAACCTTTCTTAAAAACAGCTACCGCTCTTACCACATCCTCTGGCAACGCGTTCCAGAGCTTAACTATTCTCTGAATGAAAAAAAAGGTTTCCTTCTATTGGTTTTAAAAGTATTTCCTTGTAACTTCATCAAGTGTCCCCTAGTCTTTGTAATTTTTGACGGAGTGAAAAATCGATCCACTTGTACCCGTTCTACTCCACTCAGGATTTTGTAGACTTCAATCCTATCTCCCCTCAGCCGTCTCTTTTCCAAGCTGACGAGCCCTAACCGTTTTAGTCTTTCCTCATACGAGAGGAGTTCCATCCCCTTTACCATCTTGGTCATTCTTCTTTGAACCTTTATATCTTTTTTGAGATAAGGTGACCAGAATTGAACGCAATACTCATGGTGAGGTCACATCGTGGAGTTTTACAGAGTCATTATAACATTTTTACTCTTGTTTACCATCCCTTTGCTAATTCCTAGCGTCTTGTTCGCTTTTTTGACCATTGCACGCATTAGGTGGAAGGTTTCACCGTAGTTTCTGCAATGATGCCCACTTCTTTTTCTTGGGTGCTGACCCTCAAGATGGACCCTAGCATCTGGTAACTAGGATTTGGATTATTTTTCCCAATGTGCATCACTTTGCATTTGTCAAAGGTGCATAAGGGCCTTAACGCGTGGAATAGCGCACGCTAAATTGCCATGTGCGCTAGACCTTAACACCAGCATTGAGCTGGCGTTATTCTAGAAATGTACCATGCAGTTTAGCGCATGGTAATTTTGTGCATGCACTAAAAACGCTAGCGCACCTTAGTAAAAGGAGCCCTAAATTTCATCTGCCATTTGGACGCCCAGTGTTCCAATTTCCTAAGGTTTGCCTGCAATTTTTCACAATCGGCATTCTTTTTAACAACTTTGAACAGTTTAGTGTCATCTGCAAATTTAATCATCTCACTTGTCGTTCCAATTTCCAGATCATTGATAAATGAGTGAAATAGCACTGGTCCTGGTACAGATCCCTGTGGCACTCCACTCTTTACTTGCCTCCTCTGAGAAAAATTGCCATTTAACCCTACCCTCTGTTTTCATGTTCCAAGAGAAATTTCTCCAAATGGGTACGATCCAAAAATATAAATTGTTTACCTTCACACCAGCGTCGGCTCTTCCTACGATGTCACTTCCTAGGTGCGGGTCCAGGAAGGGACGCCAGAGGAAGAGCCGACGCTGGCGCGAGCAGCAGGTTGGGATTGCCACTCACGCCCCGAATGTTACAGAGGTACGGGAGAAGGGAAGGCGCGCATGGTGGGGGGGTTGGGAAAGGAGCTGGGGAGAAGGAGAGGTGGATGGGTGTCGGCGCCCCTATCAAGACAGCACCAGGGGCGGACCACCCCCATCCCCTTACTATGCCACTGGGCAGACCCTCCATTGTTTCCTGTTTCCTGATTGCATTTGTTCCGTTCGCTTTTGTTCAGGGCCAATATGCAGTACTCCCCCCGATATTCGCGGGGATTCCATTCCATGAACTCCTGCGAATTTCAAAAAACCGCAATTACGGTTTTTCGCCTGTCAAATGGCAGAAAATCACTCGCGGTATGCTCCGACTGCCTCTTCCTGTTACTAAAATCAGGCTACACCAATCGGGAGCTGCTTTGACATGCAGCTCCTGATTGGTATAGCCCGACTTTAGTACAGGAAGAGGCGGTTGGAGAATACCGCGAATTAGTGAGTCCACGAACCGCGAATTTGCGGGGGAACATGTACCGCTAAGTAGGGTACCAGGTAAAGCCTGTAACCATAACAAGAATTTCCTGTTTTATTCTAGGTGTCATATAGAGTCTCCAGAGCACCGAATCCCAGTGGCTTTAAGCAACAAGAGTGACCTGGTCGGGACCAACAGGATTTTGAGTATTGAAGAGGTCGTCACAGTGCACGAGGGGAAAATAAAGGTAGGCTCAATGTCCCTATTATAAGAAGACTTTAATCAAATGTGCCAGAGGGCAGATAACCGATTGGTCAAGATCCTGTTCCTTAAATTCCCAGATCATAAGAGCAGTTTTAAGATTTTTCTGTTTATAGCTATCAGGGTCAATATTCCGGGACTGGCCGTGGATCTTTAGATGCTAAGCAAACCATTTCCTCTGCCTTCCTCCCTTGTCCTTCCAAATTCAAATTCTCCAGATTTTATTTTTCTTGTTTTTAATTTCCAATTATTTCAACTTACATCCACAATATAAATTTAAGAAAATGCAAAAAAAAAAAAAGAAGAAACAAACCAGACAGAAGCATCTAGATCACCTCAAGAAGAGTAAGCAATTCATATTAACAAATAGAAACAAATTAATTTAAAAAAAACAAAAACCTTAGATCAGTGTTTTTCAACCTTTTTACACCTATGGACCGGCAGAAATAAAAGAATTATTCTGTGGACCGGCGGTTAAAGAACACGGGGCTAAGTCGTGGGCCAGACCCTGCCCATCTCTACCCAATCTCCACCCCAGACCCCGCCCCCATAATAGTACTAATTGTACCTTGCACGTCCCGTGCCTCATCTGGAAGCCTTCCCTCTGACGTTGCAATGTCAGAGAGAAGGCTTTCGGTTCAGACGCAGGACGCCCGTAGGAGCCACTGCTCGTGGCTTTGTGCACTGAATCAGTTAGGAAGAGGGAGCTGGGCACGAAGATAACGCCGCATCAATCACACCGTGGACCGGCAGTTGAAGAACACTGTTTTGGGCCTGATGCACGTGCTGGCCCTGTGGACCGGCAGGAACTTTCTGTGGACCGGCACTGGTCCATGGACCGGTGGTTGAAGAACACTGCCTTAGAGCATCCAGAGAGCAAGTAGAAAACCTAACAAGGGCCCTCGTTAATTCACTACCCAAAACGGATAAGAATATTTAGGAAGCATTTTTCTCCAGAAGGAAATTCTACAAAAATTGGATCCCTAAAGAAAAAAAGGTTTTCCCCTTATAGCTCTCCAAACCTATAGAAGGAAATTTCATGAAAACACTGGTACCAGAAGCCAAAACACAAGGCTTACACTGCAGAAACGCCTGACTATGTAATTGTGTTGCTCTACACACATCTGGGAAAACATTTATTCTCTGACCACGATAAAGTATCGGCTCAATATTCAGCCAGTTCTGACCAAAGCTAGCTAAAACAGACCTGGATGTGCATTCGAACTCAATATTCAGTTCTTTGATGGTGCCCAGACGTTATGTGAGCTGATAATCACTGCAGGACCTGCATAGCTCAACTGAACAAAGTTAGGAAGGCTCAGCGGGATTTAACTGGGCCAAAGTCCCTGAGAGCATGCAACAACCTGCTTTAAAATGTTAATGCATGTGAGTAAGCCCTGGGGGGCAGGGAAATATCTGCTCAGTGGGTGCAGATGGCGCCTCTCTTCCCCCAAGTGGCAGGAAAGGGGGCGTAGGGCGAGGCGAGGCCGGATGCCACTGCCCCAGGCGTCAACCTCCCTCGCTACGCCACTGTATCCGCTGTACCTGAATGCAGGGTTATCAGACGTCCAGATTTCCCCAGACACGTCTGGGATCTGGACGACTTTTCAAAACCAGGCACTTTGTCCGGATTTTGGAAAAGCTTTCTTCCATATCGTGTCGGGCAGGAGGGCATCCGTTCATGTGCGGTCATCCTGTCCGACGAGAGCAGGCAGCGGGGGGGGGGGGGGAGGGCGGGGCTAGGGTGTTATGGGGCAGGGATGGGTGGAACTGGCGGGCCTGGGGGATGGATCTATGGGTCCAGATTTTCCAAACGGAGAATCTGGTAACCCTACCTGAATGTATGTCACCTTAAGCTGAATAAATAAATTGAAACTCATTCACTGCTGGGTGTTCTGGTTCACTGCTGCAGCAGGTTTGCTTAGGTGATCTCACAAAGCAGGTAGTGTGGCTTTACATAATGCCAACTTTCAAAATTTAATTTAACCACGTTTAAAATAAGCCGACCAAAATTCAGTGCTGTTTGGCCAGGCAGGAACGTCTCCTGCCTGGCCAAATAGCGTTGTACAGGGCCATGGTGAGACCTCATCTGGAGTACTGTGTGCAATTCTGGAGGCCACATGACAGTAAAGAGGTGTGCAGAATTGAATCGGTTCAGCGGACGGCCACCAGGATGATCTCGGGGCTCAAGGGTCTCTTGTACGAAGAGAGACTGAACAAATTGTAGCTCTACACTCTCGAGGAACGTAGGGAGAGGGGAGACATGATCGAAACATTTAAGTACCTCACGGGACGTGTCGAAGTGGAAGATGATATTTTCTTTCTCAAGGGACCCTCGGCCACAAGAGGGCACCCGCTCAAACTCAGGGGCGGAAAATTTCATGGCGACACACGAAAGTATTTCTTCACAGAGAGAGTGGTTGATCATTGGAACAAGCTTCCAGTGCAGGTGATCGAGGCAGACAGCGTGCCAGACTTTAAGAATAAATGGGATAGCCATGTGGGATCCCTACGAGGGTCAAGATAAGGAAATTGGGTCATTAGGGCATAGACAGGGGGTGGGTAAGCAGAGTGGGCTGACTTGATGGGCTGTAGCCCTTTTCTGCCGTCATCTTCTTTGTTTCTATGTTTCTATAGCCTGCTCTCCACCGAATATCCAGGTCGGCAGATAGCCTGGTGTCTGGCTATGTCACGCCGGTCATCGCCAATATTCAGCTGCTTGCCGGCTAAGGCACATGGCCAGACAGACCTGCCTAAAAAGCAAGCCTATCTTTGGCCACATTGTTATAGCCAGTCAGCCGCTGAATATCAGATTGGCTGGCTAGGTCTAGTGGCAAACTTTACCCCTGAATATTTGGGATCGCCACCGACTGCGCTGCCTCCCACGATCTGAATATCGGGGCCAGGCAGTTTAATATTCAAAGAGTCTCTATCTGAATATTGACACCTTATACCCATATAAGTACCACTGACTGGTGTTATCCGGCGATTTTCGGCAGCCCTACCCATAGTTTGCCACTGAAAAGCATTACAGACTGCCCTGGCCCACAGGATAGTGGCAGAAGGGTGCGGTAATGCTTTTCTCTTCATGCAAACAGCATTCTAATCTTTCAAATTTTAGTATGAATGGGGTTTCACTTTCATTGGCTCCCGGTTTATTTTGGAATTCAGTTTAAGTGTTTATGTGTTGTTTTAAAGACTTGACATGGTATCTTTGCGGTTCATAGACAACCCCGCGAAAGACAAAGGCGCGCGCTGACAACTGAGCGCAAGACGGAGGCGCGTGCCGAAGAAAATTACAGTTTTTAGGGGATCCGACGGGGGTTTTTGTTGGGGAGCCCCCCCCAGTTTACTTAATAGAGATCGCGCCGGCGTTGTGGGGGGGTTTGGGGGGTTGTAACCGTCCACATTTTACTGTAAACTTAACTTTTTCCCTAAAAACAGGGAAAAAGTGAAGTTTTCAGTAAAATGTGGGGGGTTACAACCCCCCACAACGCCCCCACAACGCGGCGCGATCTCTATTAAGTAAAGTGGGGGGGTTCCCCCCACACACCCCCGTCGGTGCCCTAAAAACAGTAATTTTCGGCGGCGCACACCCCCGCGCTTCGCTCAATTGTCTGGGCACGCCTTTGTCCCGGCGCGCTTTTGACCTGACACCATCTTTGCTCCTCTTGTTCCTCCGCTATGAAATGTTTCTAGATTTTCATACGCGAGAGGCATTCGTCGATTTTAAACTTTCTCTTCCTTCTAGGAAAGGAACTCAAGGAGTTAAGAATTTTAGCAGCTCTCTGGCGTTCAAATTTCCCCAATTGTGGAATGAACTTCCCCTAATTTTGAGGTTCCTTCCAACTCTTCCGTAAATGTCTAAAAACTTTTTTATTCGCTAAACATTTTGAAAACTAACATAGTAACATAGTAGATGACGGCAGATAAAGACCCGAATGCCCAACCTGATTCAATTAAAAAAATTTTTTTTTTTAATTTTTTCTTCTTAGCTATTTCTGGGCAAAAATCCAAAGCTTTACCCGGTGCTGTGCTTGGGTTCCAACTGCCGAAATCTCTGTATTTCAGTTTACTTTATTTTTAAAAATTTATTAACCACGTCGAGCTTCCTTTGATAGGAAAGGAATTCTTTACAAAGGGGTTAAAGTTATTTCAGGAAAAGTGGATGAAGTATATGGAGCTATCAGAGGACTACATTGGAAAATAAAACAAATTTTTTGGAAAACTCTTTCCTACTGTGGTAGATAAATTATTGAATGCCACTCATACAATATTAATTCTTGAATGTGAAAATCTAGCAATGGGTAAGAATTATGGAATCAGTTCAAAGAAATAGGGTCAGATTTGTGTTCTTTTGGAGGAAACAACCTTAATTCTGAAGGAAATTGCTTGGAAGCTGAACGTCTCCTGTGTGTGTCTGTCAAAAAAAAAAAAGCTGGCAAGAGGTGAAAATTTGTCACCAAGAATATCTGTCTGTGGTCACAAGCTCTTCAGTGCCAGGGCTGTCCAAATATTGGTCAGCCTGTGTCTGCAGAACAGGAAAGCGAGTTTGCAGTGCTTGTGGCAGCAGTGTAGAGAATGGTAAGGAGTGGAGAATTGTTCACCATCACCTTTTTAGAGCAGGTTTGGAGGCATGTCATCCCTTGAGAAAGCCGTTGCTCACAGAAGTCACGAAGAAGAAAAGATGCTGGATCTATAAATATTCATGCTGGACTGCAGAAAACACGGCCAAGATAATTTTGTGAAAAGAAATGTTAACATCTTTTCACCATTTCAGAATCATTTCCTCTTGAATAATTACTTCATTTAAAAACTTTTATTATGCATTTCGGCTTCTCAAGTCATTGTGAAATTATGTTGTAACATAGTAAATGAAATGATGGCAGATAAAGACCTGAATGGTCGATCCAGTCTTCCCACTAGAGTTTTTCTCATTAAAAATACATGATTAAATTAACTTGTCTCTTCTGTGATATTTCTGGGTCATTGACTGTAAAGTCCACCTGGTCCTAGATTCCAAATGCTAAAGTCGCCATCTAATCAAGCCATTGTGACATCACTGCTGAGGCTGGCTCTTAGGCACTGGTGGAATGAAGCATTATGACATCAGAATCTCAGCTCTGGAATGTTGCTACTCTTTGGGTTTCTGCCAGGTAACATAGTAAATGACGGCAGATAAAGACCTGAATGGTCCATCCAGTCTGCCCATTAGCTGTACCCATTACAAATACATGATTAAATTAACTTGTCTAGGCCATAGACTAAAGTCCACCTGGTATTGTCCTAGGTTCCAAATGCTGAAGTTGCCATCTAATCAAGCCATTGTGACATCACTGCTGAGGTTGGCTCTTAGGCAATGGTGGAATGAGGCATTATGACATCACAATCTCAGCTCTGGAATGTTGCTACTCTTTGGATTTCTGCCAGATAGCATAGTTAATGATGGCAGATAAAGACCTGAATGTTCCATCCAGTCTGCCCATTAATTATACCCATTAAAAATACATGATTAAATGAACTTGTCTCTTCTTTGATATTTCTGGATCATAGACTGTAAAGTCCACCTGGTATTGTCCTAGGTTCCAAATGCTGAAGTCGCCGTCCCAGCTCACTCCAGCCTATCCAACCATCCTGTCTAGTAACGTCCTCATGTTTCAAATTAGTAGAGTTCCCATTGATGCCCTCCCCAGCCCATCCTACACCAAATCACCACATAAGGGACACAGATCGTGCAAATCTGTCCAGTACCGGCCTTAGTTCTTTAATTTACATCCTTCATTTTCTAATTAGAGATCCTCTATGTTTATCCCACGCTTTTTTGAATTCCATCATCATTTTCCTCTCCACCACTTCCCTTGGGAGGGCATTCCAGGCATCTACCACCCTCTCTGTGAAAAATAATTTCCTAACACTGCTCCTGAGTCTTCCTCCCTGCAACCTCAAATTATGCCCTCTAGTTTTATCATTTTCTCTTCTCTAGAAAAGATTTGGTTCTGAATCAGCCACAATGACCTCGATGAATTGCCCCCCCCACCCCGCATATCTGATGTATTGTGTGGGGGGAGCTATGCCTGCCCCCCCCCCCACAAGAAGGAGCACCCCCCTGCATCTACCCACAACCCCCCAAAATAGGAACGCCCCCCACACCCCCCCAGTCTAGCAGTACTCCCCAATGCCTTCATACCTGTAGAAAAGTTCACTGGCATGAGCAGCATCTTCAATCCCCTGCTTGCACCAGCCTCGTCTCCCCTCTGCCATCACTTCCTGGTGACATCAGAAGGGAGCCAAGGCTGGTCGAGCTGGGGGTGGAAGATGCACTGTCAAAACTTAGAAGTGGTATGTGGGGGTCAGACAGGAGAAGAGGTATCAGCAGGAGGGGAGGAGAGGCACTGACGGGGGTGGAGGGGGGGGCAGAGAATGGGAGAGGTCTGGGGAGTGAAGTTGACCACTGCAAAGCCTCTTCAGAGGAATTATAATGACCTCACACCGACAACCCAATTGCTGTATATAAAATAGATTTATTAGTAATAAACAGAAGTCAGCTTACATGTAATAAAGTAACAGCAAATTAGACCACCGGATAACATACAGAGTTGCCGGCATCTGATATATGTGATCCGTTCTGAAGCTTAAGGCAGCCAGTCTGCTGCTTTTATACTCTAGTACAGTAGTTTAAAGTCAAGAGTACTACCTGGTTACAAATTACATACTCACTTTCTATTGGCTTATCACATTTGTCATTTCTGTTGATTGGGTGGAATACATATTGGTCATTTGGTCATATTGAAGCATGATGTCACCTTGTGCCAAATATGACTTCTCTATTTCCCATGACAATGCATTCTTAATACTAAGGTCAATAATTCCTGAGAGTGGGCCCCCTCCCTCCAGGGCTTGATTATAGATCTGTCAGCGCTTTTTACCTGCGGTTGATATGACTTTTGGTAAGTCGTCCTGACCTGGAGTTATGTGGTTCGGTGACCCAACCGTTTCTTGGAAAGTCCCAGAATATCTAATGCTGTCACAGTCAGCAGATGTCTGACAGCTTCTAGGACAAAGATGAACGTCTCATAAAAGACCTGTTATTTGTGCTGACAGAGAGAGAGATGATTTTGGCATTGTTCAGAAGGCTTGGGTAAGTTCAAGTCAATAACACAGTATCTATCTTAAATGTTTCTTTTGGGGTCCCATGGTGGTCTTCACCTTCATTCTTCATGAAGGTCTTCATCCTTATTTTCCCTCAGGAGGAGTGGGGTAGAGAGGAGGAGAAGCACCAGCGGGGGATGGGTGGAGAACAGGAGAAGCACAAGACAATTCAGAACTTTTCAGCCAACCTCATGGCTTGTGCCCATTTCCTAGATGCATTTGCCTCACTGAAACGAGAAGTGTCAAGAAAAGTGTGGAATAACTTGTAAGTTTCATGGTTCCACATCATTCTCTTCTTGGCTGGATTGAGAACTTTTCAGTGGCCCCTCATTAAAAGAATAAATACAACTTAGGGAAAATCCCCCCCCCCAGAATACCATCATCTAAAGACCATGTGATCTCCTTTGAGGAAGGGCATACTTTATATTCTAGTGTCCCATGAGTAAGTCGCATTTTACCTGAAAGAATAACTTTGAAAAATACTCTTCAAATGATCTTAAAGCATGCATCATATTCTGGCACTCCCAGTGAGTTCTGAGCACTTCTCAGCTAATTAAATGTTCATTGCCACATCTAACACATGTGCAAGAATAAGGCAAACCCTGTTTTGCCTTCTTGCTTAATTACTGTATTGCTAGTTCACTTCAGTCATTCCCCCTCCACCCCACTCCAGCTCTTTGCCGCCATGCAAATCCTTCATGTTCATGCAAGGGTTCTTTCCTGAGGGAACAGAAACTTTAGTAAAGTCTCCTGGGGACTCTTTGTCCAGTGAAACCAGCTCAAAAGGCAATGGTTTGGTGGTTCCCACTATCAAAAGGTAGCTTTGGAGACTGTTGTAGGAAAGAACATCAAATTACACGGTCCATTCATGAAACTCCCTAAGCCAGTGGCCTCCAACATGCAGCCCATACTTCAATCTTGTCCACTCTGAAAAATGACACTTCCCACCAACCAAACACTCTGGGAGCCTTTCCCAGACTCCCCCCCCCCCCCCCCCCCACCCCCGTGCTCTCTCTAGCTGTGGCTTTCCTTTAGGCCAAAACAACCCCAAACAAGGCCCCTCCCTGCAGAGCGGCGCACAAGGCAGGCGCGAGCTTTTCGCGCTCCTGCCTGGTTCCACGCTGCTCCCATAATGGCTGCTGTCAGTTCTCGCGAGTCCTTGATGGCAGCCATTCAGGGAGCGGCATGGGGCCAGGCAGGAGCGTGAAAAGCTCGCACCTGTCTTGTGTGCCGCTCTGCCGCAAAAAATGAGGAGGCAGCCGTCCAGTGAAGGAGGGGCAGGAGCGTGTAAAGCTCCTATACAGTGCTGGACCACTGGAATTAAAAAAAAGTACCGGGGGGACAGGGCGGGGTGGGAGGTATTTGCTCTATAAGACGCACCTACGTATCCACCCACTTTTTTTGGGGGGGAAAAAAGTGTGTCTTATGGAGCAAAAAATACGGGTATGTATGTAACAACTTATTTTCATAGGTACAAGGCTTGACTAAATTTTTAAAAATTTACCTTCCTATATAAATTAACATAAATTCCTGTTTCCCTGTACAGTAATTGGAAAAAAGATCCAGGAGAACAGCACAACGCAGGAGATTAATAGAACAGATGTTGAACTTTAGTTCAGAACTGACCAATAGGTGTTACTTTCTGATGGCTTGGCCCACTTTCAATACACCTTCGTGACAATGAGGTTTTTAGTTTAGTAATCTGACAAACCAGGCCAGCACATCTCAAGTCCTTGAGGCTGCCGCCTAGAGTGGAGTAAGCTTAACAAATCAACCCCCTCCTTTACTAAGGTGTAGCGCGGGGTTTAGCGCCGGCAGTCGCCGCCGCTGCTGGCGCTAAAACCCACGCTATGCATCAGTAAAGGAGGGGGTAAGTTTGCGTTTTAGGAGATTTATGATTTTTTTTTAACCTGTGCTTTCTGGTAAATCTCTTTGAGCTTCCTTTCTTCTCCACCACATTCTCATCCAGGGAGAGCTATGCTTCAAACTATACCCAAATACAAGGGATCTTCAACACGTTTCCACGCTTTTATTTTTTTTTAACACTATTTATTAAATATCTGAAAAGCAAATTACCTCACGACCTGCAAGGTGAGCCGGCTTACCTGACTGACTAGTCACATGACATTCTTGTTGTTTTTTAAATCTTTATTAATTTTCAAAGCTCTGTCGTAAAAACCTGTTTCTACAAACTTCGACTTTTCCGTTCCCTAACTTCAATTCTCGAAACTAATGCTATCACAACCCTTGTTCACTCATTAGTCATTTCTCATTTAGACTACTGCAATTCTCTATATAATGGAATTCCTCATAAAGAATTACGTCGTTTGCAGCTCATCCAAAATACAGCAATCAAACGTATTCATAAGGTAGAGAAATATGATCATGTTACTCCTCTTTTGAAAGAAGCCCACTGGCTACCCATTACACACTGTATCTCTTATAAAATCTTAATGCTGGTCTTTAAAATCAAACTTTCCCATCTTCCATCTTTTCTTGATAAACTCATCATTCCTCTTTGCCCTTCTCGGACACTTAGATCAGCAGATCAGAATCTATTGACCATCCCTTCCATCAAAGAATTCTACTACACCAGGAAAACTAACTTCTCCGTAGTTGCTCCAACTTTATGGAACGCTATGCCACCTCAACTCCGTGTCGAAAATTTCCTTGACAAATTTAAAACTAAACTAAAAACGTTCTTATTTCAAGATGCATATCACAGCCCTTAAACACCTCCTCTCCAACAGCTAGTAAAACTTATCATCAACTGCTTTCAAGAGGCGACACCCACTCCTGATGTTATATCCCCCCCTTCCCTGTTCTTTTACTTTGTTTTTAATGATGTATTTATTGACTCCCCCTTCCCCTCTTTACCCTCAAGTCTAAGTTTGTATTTGTAAATTGTCCTTAATGTTCATTCTTCCCCTCTTATAAGAACATAAGCAATGCCTCCGCTGGGTCAGACCTGAGGTCCATCGCGCCCAGCAGTCCGCTCATGCGGCGGCCCAAGCAGGTCCAGGACCTGTGCAGTAATCTTCTATCTATACCCCTCTATCCCCTTTTCCAGCAGGAAATTGTCCAATCCTTTCTTGAACCCCAGTACCGTACTCTGCCCTATTATGCTCTCTGGAAGCGCATTCCAGGTGTCCACCACACGTTGGGTAAAGAAGAACTTCCTAGCATTCGTTTTAAATCTGTCCCCTTTCAACTTTTCCAAGTGTCCTCTTGTTCTTTTATTTTTCGAAAGTTTGAAGAATCTGTCCCTCTCTACTCTCTCTATGCCCTTCATGATCTTGTAAGTCTCTATCATATCCCTTAAGTCTTCTCTTCTCCAGGGAAAAGAGTCCCAGTTTCTCCAATCTCTCAGCATATGAAAGGTTTTCCATACGCTCTCCTCTGAACCCTCTCGAATAACGCCATATCCTTCTTAAGGTACGGCGACCAATATTGTACGCACTACTCCAAATATATATATTTTTAGCTTTGTAAACCGGCTAGATGCACGTCGATGGTCGGTATATTAAAACTAATAAAACTTGAAACTTGAATACAAAGTACCATAAATTATACAGACATTAATAACAAAATAAGCACTTAAATTCCATGAATAACAATGCAGAAGATAAATATTCCTTCCCTTCCCTCCATCAATTTAATCAAGAAATGATTCAAAAAGATATCCCCCCCCACCCTCCCCATCCTAGACATGTATAAAAATAAACCCAAAAAATTTAAACCGAGATAACTATGTTGAATTAACAAAGGATCTCAACAGGCCCCAAACCAAATTAAATAATTTGCTGTGTCCCAACATATCTGCATTCATCTTTTCGTATTTGTACCCTATACATAAACTGGCCCACCAAAATGGAAAGTTGAAGCTAGTCACATGACATTCTACGACACACCCTCTTACCGCTTCTCCCGCCCCCAACCGTTTCCGGTGAAAATTTGAACGTGCAGAAACTTTTTGACAAACCCTCATAGTTTCAGATGATGGAAGAATAGTTTTCAGAAGCTCCCTAGCTCTATAAAAAATGTTTCCCCCTAATTTCAGTGGAATAAAGTATTTACATCAACTTAAAGAAAGCCAAACCAATTTGCCTTCAGAATTTAATATCACAAGTACCAAAAGTTCACTCCCTGGAAACATAAATAGCATCCATTCAAGCCCCTACCCATCCCTTTCCTTTCCCCTTGTGTTGATAAACTCGCAGGCAGGACACGGTTTATCTAGGAAGAGAAAAGCTATTTAAAGAACTGAAGCAAGCAGTTTCAAGAACGACACTGAGGAACTCGGCCAGAAGTCGCAGTACATTTCTGGCCAGAAACTTCGGACTTCTTGGGAACAGTCTAAGGGCTCCTTTTACTAAGCTGTGCTAGCGGTTTTAGCGGGCGCTGCATTGCCGCACGCGTTATATGCTAACGCCAGCATTGAGCTGGTGTAAGTTCTTGGCGCTTAGTGCGGGGTTAGCGCTAAAATTTAAATTCTCGTTAATCACACCCTATCCTCATCTTTGTGTTAACTTCTCCTCTACACAAAATACACAAAAGTTGTGCCATGCCTACCTGCTCCGTGGCCCCCTTCTGTTCCCCCCCCCCCACCCTTCTTCCCCTCCCTCTATCCATGGTTCCTGGTCTCTTCTGGCCCACCGGCACGAACCGCTACTGCTGCCGCTGCTGCTCCTCTTCAACAAAGCAGCCTGCTGAGGTTCGCCGGCTGCTCTCCACCTCGGTAGGACCTTCCCTCTGATGCAATGACACCAGTCTTCTCTCAAGCATGCCTTCCTCCTCTGAGGACCCTTGCCATTGCTCTCTTTCCTCATGCCTGTCCAATGAGGGCAGCTCCTTCCATTCCTGCTTCCCTTAACACTGGCACAGCTTCTTCTAGGGTGGCTATGGTGCCATGTGACACCTCCTGCTGTAAAGGTCATCCCAAAGGGGAAGAGACATCGATACTTTATCTTTTGCTGTTAAAATTGGCCTGTAATGGGCATCCATTTTTTTTCTGCTCTGAGGAATCATGAGACAGGTCTGCAAAGAGTGCCACCTAGTGGCCTTCCCACTGAAATCTGCTTATCTTTCCCATCTTTAATGTGATCTGTTCCCAACTTGGGTGTTTCTTTTCAACCGTCCTAGACGATCTACACTTGAAATGTTTAAATACAAATACATTTACATATACATATATACATTTGGAGTGTCATGGCTGCCTGGCAAGTAAACAAGGAGCGGGATAAGTTGTGTCGCCGTGGTGGTAAGAGAAAAGGAGAGTGCGAGAGGGAGATTCCGGCACTCAACGTGCATCACCAGAGGGTAAATTTGCAGGGAGTGGTAGCTTGGGCTGCTCCGGGCTTAGGCGCTAACCGCGAGCACTGAGGCTGAGATTCCAAAGTTGGTGACCAGTGATACTGTACAGAGAAAATCACTGCACTTTCTTCACAGGAATAGGTCAGGTTATTTGCAGTTTTATCATATTCTCTAGGTCTTTATAATAGAAAACCATGAATAACTTATGAGAAAGTTATTTGTGGTTTTTCAGTATTCACAGGTCTGTTTAGCCCCATTCATCGCAAATACGGAGGGGAAGTGTACAAATACAGGTAGTCATCAACTTATGACCTTTCCAAGTTACGACTGTTCGACCTTATGACGCGACTTCCACACTCCGAAGAAAGAAAATGTTGTTAACAGATTGCTTTAAGATAATTCAAATGATTAAAATATCATTACCCTTGTCTTAATTTAACATAGGCCAACTTACGTCCTGATCCACTTACGACCTAGCAGTCGGAACCAATTGCGGTCGTAAGTCGACGACTACCTGTACATATTACATTACATTACATTCCGCCATTACCTTGTGGTTCAAGGCGGATTACAAAAAGATATCTGGTCATTTTTCAGGGGAGATAGGGAGAATATCAAGTCATTTCCCAGGAAGATAAAGAGTAGAGCAGGTTTTTTCAGGGGGTCGGGGAGTTAGTGGGAGGAAAGAGGTAACTTGTGGTGTTAAAGTCTTTTTCAGGGATTTCTTGAAAAGTATAATCTTGATTTTTTTTCTGAATGTTTTGTAGTTTGGGGTCGTTATCAGTAGATTGGAGATTTGGTTTTGCTGCTTGAGTGGCTAGGAGACCATCATATAGTTTTTTCCATTTAACTTCTTTGCTTGGAGGGTGTGTGAATGGGGTGTGAGTTTTTCTATGCCTGGTTGAGGTGGTTTGGATGAGGTGGTTGTTCAGGCAGGTTGGGCTGTCTCCGTTTATAGTTTGAAATAGTAGACATTTACATATACAAATATACAAATACATTTACATTTAAATATGCATTGGAAATGTTTAAAATTAGTATAATGAAAGGAATCATCTTAAGTCTTTTATTTAAAAAATCAATGCATCTTTTTTTTTTTTTTTTACTTTCACTGCTTTGCAAATAGGGATTACTTTATTTGTACGCGTCTTGGAATGACTTAAATTTTCTTGTCTCTCTCCCACCTTGCAGGGAAGACGCTCCCTGACTCCACCACTTATCACCTTGATGAAATATACTGATATTTTATGATTGCAAATCTGAGTGTTCTGAAATTGCCACCAGATCCAACAAATCACGTTTTCTTATTGTTCGGTGAATACAGTGGGTTTTTGGCCTGCAGCAGAGTTGACGACCTGTTTGACATTCCTTTCTTGCCGCAGTAACATCCTGCTACCGTTTTCAGTCCCACATACTTTCTGTTCTTCCTGAAAGAGTCTGTCGTTTTGTGTGAGATTCTGAGGCAGTTGTGTAGGTGGCGGGACTTCTGTGGCATTGTTTCATGGCTGTTCGGGATAAGCAAGAAACGGCAGCAAAAGGTGTCAGAATTCACATTACACTACTTACACTAGTGACAAGTGAGAAAAACATCACTAGGACATTTACATTCTGGTCTGCTACAGAAAAATGTGTCAGTCACGTCCCTGCTTACTCTCTCGAGCAGTGACTCTCTTTTCTTTGAAATCCGAAGAGCTGGCCTTGAAGTCATTTAATTAATGTAGCTTTGTCTCATCCAGGGTGTCTTTATGTCTTCCATTTGGTATCTATGGGAAAACCCATTAATGACTGAAGGGGGAGGAGTAGAGAAGAGTTGAGAAAGCTTCACTGGCTTCCAGTCCACTTCAGGATTCAGTTTAAATGTGTATGCATTATCTTTAAGCTTCTCGATGGAATATTTGATCCTTTAGTTCCCTTATACACTTCTCCCTCCATATCCATGGGGGTTAGGGGCAGAGCCGGCCCGCGAATATAAAAAAAACGCGAATAATATTCGGGCAGGTTCTGCCCCTAACTCCCGCTTCCCCCCGGCTATTTTAAGCCCTGTAAGCCCCTCCTTAAGCCTTACCTGGTGGTCTAGTGGGTTTTTGGGACAGGAGCGATCTTCCCATGCTCTCGAGACTACAACGGGAGCTTAAGTCAGCCATTTCCTGCGAGCGATCTGCACGGGGCAGGAGCGTGGGAAGATCGCTCCTGCCTCAAAAACCCGCTAGACCACCAGGTAAGGCTTAAAGGAGGGCTTACAGGACTTAAAATAGCCTGAAAAATTAAAAAGTTTTTTTGTTTTAAAATCGCGAATAACCGAATCCGCGGATGCTGAAACCGCGGATTCAGAGGGGGAAGTGTATTGGAACCCCTTCAGGTCCTGTCATTTGAGGAATACACAGAGATATAAATTATCTTTCCCTTCTTTTAAGGGTATTAAATCTGTAGGAAAACTTAGTCAATCTTTTGCCTTCTAGCTGGTAGAGATATGGAATGGACTTCCTGACTCCATTAGACTGATAGACTAGCTACAACAATTTCGTAAAGCCCTGAAAACTCTGCTGTTTACCCAACATTTAAATGGCTTAATTATAGTATCAAAGAATTGACGATAATCCAGCTTTTTTTCTTTTATGCTCTCTTATGCACTCTAGTCTTAATTACATGTGAACCGAGTCGAGCTCCGTTGGGAGATGACCCAGTATGTAAATTGAAGACTAGATTAGATTAGATAATCTGCAATATTTGTTTCACCATTGCTAAAAGTTTCACTGAAGCTTCTTTTCTGTTCCCTTGAGGTCTTGGGCATCCTGAAAGCAATAGCAGGGACCAATGGATCGGGAATCTTTTTCTGCGTACCGCAGAACAAAGTTGGAAGAGCTGAGAGAAGCATCAGGTTCTATGTATCAGGTAAAAATAGCACTTGCTTGTAGCATTTTTTGCAGGTGATCCTCCTTTGAGTGACAGTATGACTGTGAATAGTATAATGCCTCCGTATCAATTGAAAGGACGCTCTGGAATGAGAGGGTAATCTGAGGAAATATTTTTTTTACAGAAAGGGTGGTAGATGTGTGGAACAGTCTCTCAGAAGAGGTGGTGGAGACAGAGACTGTGTCTGATTTCAAAAAGCCTGGGATAGGCACATGGGATCTCTTAAAGAGAGAAAGAGATAATGGTTACTGTAGATGGGCCATTTGGCCTTTATCTGCCATCATGTTTCTATTATCAGAAAGTTCTATGACCTCACAATGCAAGTGTTAAGAGTCTTAGCCAATATTTTTTGTTTTAAAAGTGAGCAGGAGTATTTTATAAGTTGTGACCAGCCAGGTATTCTCCCTGCTCAGGTCCCAGTCAGGACAGAGAGAAAAGAAGTAAAAAAGAAATCCCGGGGAGGAATTGAGAAGGGACAGCTTGTGTCTGAGGTAGATAATTACATTGACCACCGGGGGAGCCCAAGAGGCCCTTGGAACACTGCCAGGGCTGACACAGCAGGGCGTTGCCCCAAGGTATATAAACCTGTTTCAGAGAACAGGAAGGGAAGCCAGCTAGGGAGAGGTTTTAAGCCCTTTCTCCCTAGAGAGTCCCTGGAGCCAAGCAGGTGCAACAAGCCTATGCCTATGGAGGTGATAGAGGCTGGTCAGGCTGAGGAATTAAACTTTCTGGAAGGTCAGAACATGGATGTGGAAGAAAGCCTGACAGAGTTTGCTCCTGAGTTTGGTGAGCCCATGCAGGTGAACTGTGCTTTCACCCTCAAGCAGTGAATGAGGTTGGTGTTTATGGACTGTTTAAAGAAACAATTTTTCTTTTGAATGCAAGCTAAGGGGTGATTGTATTTGGGAGAGGTTTTGCTAACACCCTGGGAGGGAATTTTTGAAAGCCGGTCTAGAGGCTTTATTTCGCAAAACCTATCACTCTCCTGACCTGGCAGTGACTGGAACTGGCCAGAGGCTTGTGTGGACTTTTGAGATACTTGTGCTGAATGTCTGCACTGAACTATATTTGTTTGTGTTTTGGAAGCTGCCTGCTTTGAAGCAGACAACCCTAAGGCTGGGGGCAATTAAACCCTCTGCCACAACTAAAATAGAAACATTGCTGAGAGCAAATTAATGCCTTTATTTGGACCGTTATTTGCTGGTTTTGTTTTCAACTTTTTGTGTTACTGTAAGGAAGAACATTCTGACAAGTTTGCCTTCTGTTTTGGAAAGCCTATTTACCTTGGGACAAAAGAGAAATAAAATCTGATATTATTTTGCCATTGAAGAATAATCGTGGTGACTTTTGTTATCTGGTTTTTTTCTTTTCTTTTTGGTTCCTGTTTGGAATCCGGTCCTGCAGGGTGGCTCCAGTCCGGGCCACACGTCAGGGTGTTATTTTGTGGACAGCCACTGAGTGTGCTATTGAGCACGATTTGGAGCTACAGTGGACCACAAAGTGAGGCGATGAGTGATGTGTAACCAATGTGCTTTACGGAGGAGAGGAATAACATAGTCAAATTTTTTTGCACGATAAATTCATTTAACAGCCGTGTTTTGTAATAGTTGTAAGCGACAGATTGGAACAATCGGAAAAAGGGAGAACTACAATTTGTATAGGAAAGAAACATAAAAAGGGCAGAACGAGAGGAGAGGGGAAAAAAGACTAAAGAAACCAACAAAAAAAGAAGGAATAATGCTTAACGTTGCTGAGAATGGGGCAATATTGAAAGTTCGGAGATACGGCAGAGTTAGCATTCGAACGCATCTTTAAAAAGAAAACATTTACAAGATCCTTTAAATTTATCGAGACTTTTTTCTTCCCTTAAAAAAGCGGGCAGGGAGTTCCATGTAAGAGGGAAAAGATGCGTTAGGGCGCGTATTGATAACTTTCAATGAGAAGTCTTACAGAGCCAGTCCTAGCCCTGTGTCCAGTTGAGCTGTGTTAAAAAAAAAAAAAAGGCCAGAAGCTTCTACAAGTCAGACCTCAGCTGGAAATGTACAAGAAATTTGCACCTACGTGATGAAACAGCAATCTCAACAGGAGCATTCCTGACAGGCTTACAAGGCCTGCGAAAAGGCCTGCTTTATCTCCAGAGTCAGGGGTCTAGCTTCTAATTTCTGCATATGTCATGAGGAAATGTTAATCTCCCGTCAAGATCGTAAAGGGAATTTTGCAAATGGAAAGAACAATAAATAAGAGGGATTTGCTGAGTAATGCAAACCAATATATTTACTGGAATCTGACGTCTTGTTGGTTTGCACATGGAAGCGTGTGCTCCCTTTCCAGTCCCTGACCTCTCCGTGGTTGATTTACTTCACTGAGGTCTAAGGGGGGAATGGACAGGGACTGCGGCTAAGAGCACTAATGATTTTTGGAGGATCTCTCAAGGCATTTGTCACTCCTACTTTAATCTCTAGAGCTCTCTTATCCCCCCTAGTCTTCAATCTTCTCAAAGTGTTGAAAAAAGCCCATGTTCCTATCAGGCCCGAGGCCTTGTTTCCAACATAAATCTTATATGGTATTTGCTGTAATAAACTGTCCTTGTGAAGGTGACTCATTGGTATCCCGCCTGCTCCCATTTATATGTAGCAGGGCAGGGCTGGATTAACACTATATGGGTCCCTAGGCAAACATATATTTGTGTCCCCATCCCCCCCACTCACTACCAGGGCCCCCTTTCCCCACCATCATTTCACCTCTCCGCAAGTAGCAGGGAAAAGTGCAGAGCCTAGCTGTGGGTATGATAACAGTAATAGTTTATGAGTACACATGGGGACTATGCAAACACATGCCTTAAAAAAGGTTTGGACAAATTCCTGGAGGAAAAGTCCAAAGTCTGTTATTAAGACATGGGGGAAGCCACTGCTTTCCCTGGATCGGTAGCATGGAATGTTGCTACTCTTTGGGGTTCCGGAATCTTTTGTTACTCTTTGGGATTCTAGAATCTTGCTATTCTTTAGGATTCTGAATGGAAAGTTGCTACTCTTTGAGGTTCCGGAATCTTTTGTTACTCTTTGGGATTCTAGAATCTTGCTATTCTTTAGGATTCTGAATGGAATGTTGCTACTCCTTGGGTTTTGGCCAGATACTAGGGACCTGGATTGGCCACCATGAGAACGGGCTACTGGGCTTGATGGACCATTGGGCTGACCCAGTAAGGTTATTCTTAATTGTCAGAGATAGAGAGCTGCCAAGTTACCCAATTCCAGGGGGTAAATTCTGAGCCAGTCCTGGATTTCTGCAACCCTATCCTGGTACATTTATGGGACCCGAAGTGCTAATTTCAACTGGTGGTATCAGGGACTACAAACAGAACACTGACTTGGGATCAGTGGCATAATGAGGGTGAGAGTGGCACCCCTCACCCACCCTGTTCTCCACCCCCTATCTCCATATGATCCTTCCCTTCCTCTGTAACGTTCCTTGCGCGAGCAGCAACCCCCAGCTCTTCCTCTGATGTTACTTCCTAGGCGTGGGTCCAAGAAGTGACATCAGAGGAAGACTTGACACTGGCGCGAAAGCAGGTTGGGGGTTGCTGCTCGCGCCAGGATCATTACAGAGGTATGGGGAAGGGAAGCGGCATTCATGAGCGGCAGTGGGGGCAGGGAAGGAGTGGCAGGGGCAGAGAGGACTATGGGTGCCTGCGCCCTCACCAAGACAGCACCCTTGGAGAACTCCCCCCCCTCCCCACACACACACCGCACTATGCCACTGCATAGGATATAAATTCAAAAACAGGACTGGCCAAATAGTCTCTCTCCTGATAACCTGGCAGCTCTACAGCAATGGAATGAGAACCAGGGAAGCATTGCCTCTGATAGCATTCTACCATTTAGTTGCTTGATAGGGAAATAACTCATCACTCTTTTGGACAGTCCATCCATTGAATCGGATAGCGTAGCTGGTTTTGGGAAAGGTTTGGACAAGTTCCTGGAGGAAAGGTCTATAGTCTGTTATTGTGAAAGTTATGGGGGAAGCCACTGCTTGCCCTGGATTGTTAGCATGGAATGTTGCTACTATTTGGGATTCTAGAATCTTGTTACTCTCTGGGATTCCAGAATCTTATGTTACTTTCTGGGATTCTAGAATCTTGCTATTCTTTAGGATTCTGAATGGAATGTTGCTACTCCTTGGCTTTTGGCCAGGTACTAGGGACCTGGATTGGCCATAGTGAGAACGGGCTACTGGGCTTGATGGACCACTAAGACTGAACATAAGAATAGTCTTAGTGGTCCATCAAGCCCAGTAGCCCGTTCTCACTATGGCCAATCCAGGTCCCTAGTACCTGGCCAAAAGCCAAGGAGTAGCAACATTCCATTCAGAATCCTAAAGAATAGCAAGATTCTAGAATCCCAGAAAGTAACATAAGATTCTGGAATCCCAGAGAGTAACAAGATTCTAGAATCCCAAATAGTAGCAACATTCCATGCTAACAATCCAGGGCAAGCAGTGGCTTCCCCCATAACTTTCACAATAACAGACTATAGACCTTTCCTCCAGGAACTTGTCCAAACCTTTCCCAAAACCAGCTACGCTATCTGATTCAATGGATGGACTGTCCAAAAGAGTGATGAGTTATTTCCCTATCAAGCAACTAAATGGTAGAATGCTCTCCCATTAAATATTAGGAAGATAAATAATTACATGCCATTTAGGAAAACACTGAAGATATATGTTTTAATTTTATTTTTTTGCTAAAGCTCTGTTAAATATTTTATACATTTAAATAGTAATTCTTGGAGTAATGCCCTGTCTCTTTATTTGTGACACATTGAACTCCGTTGGGTAATTGCGGGATATAAGCACATATTGTATTGATATTTTAGGTGTTAACAAATTATACGAGGACGCACAACATATAATATGTTCATATAATGATTCAAAATGTTGTGAGATCTTGGCACCGAGGTACCCCCCCTCTTTTCAAGGCTGTATTGTTAGTTCCCCTGATGAGCCAAACATTGGTAAAACAAGGTCGTTTGTTGGGAAGATTGGAGAAGAAGTGACAGCGTTGGAGCTCGTCGTCTTTTGTCAGCTAAGTCCTTGAACGTGCCTCCAGGTGACTTTGCCCTTGAAAAGGCTGGATTGTTTGTTCCCCTGATGGGCCAAACATTGGTGAACCAAGGTCGCTTGTTGGGAAGATTGGAGAAGACGTGACAGCGTTGTAGCTCAAGTCATCTTTTGTCAGCTAAGTTCTTGAATGTACCTCTGAGTGACTTTGCCTTTGAAAAGGCTGCATTATTTGTTCCCCTGATGAGCCAAACATTGGTGAAACTAGGTCGCTTGTTGGGAAGATTGGAGAAGACGTGACAGCATTGGAGCTCAAGTCGTCTTTTGTCAGCTAAGTCCTTGAACGTGCCTCTGGGTGACTTTGCTCTCGAAAAGGCTGCATTGTTTGTTCCCCTGATGAGCCAAACATTGGTGAAACAAGGTCGCTTGTTGGGAAGATTGGAGAAGACGTGACAGCATTGGAGCTCAAGTCGTCTTTTGTCAGCTAAGTCCTTGAAGGTGCCTCCAGGTGACTTTGCCCTTTTCTAAACCTGAGCTGTTCTTTGAGGGAGTTTTTTTCCAGTGAAAGTATTTAAAACAGTTTTGATTTGTACCTTTTGGTTCTATATTGCTACATTAGTCTGAGGCTTTTTCTCCCTCTTTTTGGGTGCATGCTGGGTTTGAAGAGGGGGGTATCTCGATGCCACAATCAAACAACATTTTGAATCATTATATTGATATTTTAGGGCAATGTGTCCAAGAAATCCGTTTACAAGGTGTTCCATGTGAATAAAAGATTCACAAATGGAAAGAGCGAAATAAAATATTTTAGGTTTATTTTTATGCTTCTGAATGAATGCAAGCAAAGTGGAGGTAGTATTTCCGTGGAGAGGCATAATCGAAAAACACGTCTAAGTCCCTTTTTGGCCTAAGGCGCTAAGCGCCCAAAGTAAGCAGCAGGGAAATATCCATTCTCGGAAAAAAAAAGTCCAAAATATGTGTTTGTTTTTTTTCAAGAATGGCCTACCTGAATGTTCAGGCATTTAATTGTCCAGACCTATTCCCAAACAAAAATTTGCCTAAGTCCCAAACTCCCAAAACAAGACCTTTTAGGCATGGGAGGGACCAGTCCTTCGTCTAAAACCACGTTTCTCTAACCGGTGTCCATCATAAGCGCCGGTTACAGAATCGTGGAATGTCGCCGTCCCCACAACGATCGCATCCCCCCCCCCAATGATCACAGGAGGGATGCCCAGTCACTCTTGCTGGAACCTATCATGTATCCCCCCTGCAATGATTACTGAAGGATTACATCCGCCTCGACCCCCCCCCCCCCCGAAAGTTCTCCAGCAGGAGGAATGCGCAGTCCCTCCTACTGGACCCCCCCCCGAAAGTTCTCCAGCAGGAGGAATGCGCAGTCCCTCCTACTGGACCCCCCCCCCCCCCCGAAAGGTAGCCCACCCAGAACCTCCCAGTGGGCTAAGACATCACCTCATATCCCAAGGCTTTTTAATTTCCCAAGGAGTCTGTCATGAGGGACTGTTTCGGATGCGTAGGTGGAGTTTTGGCAGATACGTATGTAGTCTAAAAATTACATGCGCAAGTAGTTACATAAATGTTAGTGTCGATGTTACAGAATCGCCCCCCCCTTCTTCCATCTTTAAATGCGGGGTAAGGTATCAGCACCACATAACAGAAACACCAAAGATAACTACAAAATATGCCGTGTCTTTTCTTTCTGCCCTCGTCTAAAAAAAACACAGCAGCAAAACAACATGAAAATTGGAACGTAAGCCTGTGTAACTAGGACTAGCGAGCCAGAGAAACTTGGTTTGTTTTTATTTTTCCTGTCATGCCTCGCCTCATGCCTTTTAAATTGTGGAGCCCAGACATCTTAGGCAAGCCATACATTCCACTACCTTTTTGTTCCTTACAATACGAGTGTGGTAAGAAACGCTCGCCTGTCAGCACCCAGACAGCACACTCAGATGAGAGAGACTGAGCTGGATATTAATGTGCAAACAGAGAAAGAGAAGCTGCCAAGAATATCTGGCAACAATCTACTTAAAACTTGAAAACCTCACTACAGAGAAAGATCAGTCCCTGGAAGATTCCAGAAAGAGGTGCCCTTTAAATGCCTGAGACGACACTGTGCTTTCAGCTTTGTGTACAGACCCTCCAAGGTAGTTGGCCAAAGAAACTGGCCAGTTTGGAAAGTTCTCCGTTAGTCTGTAGTTCTAAGATATGAAACTGGACGCAGAGCTGCTGTAGGAACTGCAAAATAGATTCCATTCCATTGGTGTCTTCTATCCCGCCAATACCTTTCAGTTCTAGGCGGTTTAAAGAAGAATTGGCCTGGGCATTCCCAGGGAGATTACAAGGTTGATAGATAGAATATGCATTGGGAACTGGGGAGGAGTCGAAAATCATTTGACAGATTTCTTGAATAGCATGGTTTTCAGTTCTTGCCTGGGTGTCGTGGTCAGCAGATGGAGAGGTCACAGTCTAGTCTCGCTGCTCGGGTGGCTAATAGTCCGTCATTTTTTTTTTTTTTGCATTGCATGCCTTTGACTGGGGGGTGGGTAAAGCGTGCCTTTGTTCTCCTTGGTCTGGATGTGTTGTTCCTGATTAGGCGATTGCTTAGATTGCCTTGTCCGTTTCCATTTAGGGTTTTGAATAGGGTGCAGTAGAATTTGTATTGAATGCGTGCGAGAATATGTGTTTCCTTCATCTTTTGTGAGCCTGTGAGGAGGAGAGAGAACACAGGGATGTGGAGAGGGACACAATTTCTGTTCAATGTAGTGATATGCAAAATCTCATCCTGAGAGCGTACAGTCCACGCCTCTGTGTAGTATCACTGCTGTCCTAAGGACAATTTTTAAAAAGGGGCTCGATATTTTTAGAAGCGTTTAGGCCAATGCATCCTCACTCGAGAAATCCAGCTTTCAGGATATTGCCAAATATTAGGTGGTGGTCAAAGTAGCAGATCAACCAAAGCGAAGTAACCAAAGTCCGTTTATTATTGCGGAGATACGGTACACATACGAAAACCCAACACCCACACAAGGGCTGCGTCAGGGTTTTGGTAAACATGAAACAATAACAAAATTATAATACAAACCAATGTGAACATGTTAAAAAAAAAAAAAAAAAGCAAAGCTTACAAAAGGCATTAAAAAGAAACTTATAAACCTACATCATAGGAAAAGGCATCTACTCATAACATAGTAAATGACAGCAGATAAAGACCTGAGCGGAAAATCTAGACTGCCCTATAATTACATGCATTACAATTTCATAATTACATTAAAATGTCCTTTTTTCTTTGTTGTTTCTGGGCCGTAGACCTTAGAAGTTCACCTGGTACTGTCCGTAGGTTCCAACTTCTGGAGGTGCTGTAGAAGCTCATTTGCGGGAAAGTTACCAATTCAAATTAGCGATCCTTTGTGTTCATCCCCTGCCTTTTTCCTCTCCATCACCTTCCTCGGGAGGGCGTTCCAGGCATCCACCACCCTCTCCTAACACCACACCTAAGTGTAGCACCTCGCAACCTCAATTAATGTCCTCTAGTTTGACCAGTTTCCCTTCTCTAATAAAATAAAGGCAGTGGCTTATATAAAATAATAACTAAAAAGGACAGACAGATCCATAAAACCTGCAAAGTGAGCTACTCATAAAACATGAAGTCCCTAAAGGCTTCATAATGTGCAAATGGAGTAAAATGAGTGGCCCAGGTATGCAAAAAATCATACAAAAAAGTTAGATAGAGCATAATTTAAAAAGAGCTTACAGGCTATGGTCCTAAAATGGACAACATTAGAAAATGCTTGAAAAGACAAAATGAGAGCTCATACCTGGGTGATGTCTACATAGCAGCTTTTTTAAAGTTTTTTCTACATTGAAACATAAAAACATAGAAACATGACACAAATAAAGGCCAAATGGGCCATCCTCAGCATCCACTATCTCCTCCTCTCCCTATTGGCTAAGTCTCTTAACATTTGCATCTCCTCTTCCTATTGGCTAAGACTCTTAACACTTGCATTGTGATGTCAGAGAACTTTCTGATTATAGAAACATAGAAACCTGATGGCAGATAAAGGCCAAATGGCCCATCCACAGCATCCACTATCTCCTCCTCTCCCTATTGGCTAAGACTCTTAACATTTGCATCTCCTCTTCCTATTGGCTAAGACTCTTAACACTTGCATTGTGATGTCAGAGAACTTTCTGATTATAGAAACATAGAAACCTGATGGCAGATAAAGGCCAAATGGCCCATCCACAATCTCCTGCTCTCCCTATTGGCTAAGGCTCTTTACACTTGCATTGTGATGTAATCAAACTTTCTGATTATAGAAACATAGAAACATGGTGGCAGGTAATGGCCAAATGGCCCATCCGCAGCATCTACTATCTCCTCTTCTCCCTATTAGCTAAGGCTCTTAACTTTTGCATCTCCTCTTCCTATAGGCTAAGTCTCTTAACTCTTGCATTGTGATGTCATAGAACGTTCTGATTATAGAAACATAGAAACATGGTGGCAGGTAATGGCCAAATGGCCCATCCGCAGCATCCACTATCTCCTCTTCTCCCTATTGGCTAAGGCTCTTAACTTTTGCATCTCCTCTTCCTATTGGCTAAGACTCTTAACACTTGCATTGTGATGTCATAGAACGTTCTGATTATAGAAACAAAGAAACATGGCAGATCAAGGCCACATACTGGACACATACTGCTTCTGGTACCAATATACAGTATACTTCTTTGTAGTCTATCGGTCAAGGGTAGGGGGTTTAGGTGAAGAGGTATGTTTCTATTGCTTTTCTAAAGTTGAGGAGTCGTTCAAGGGATCTAATCTGCGGGGGCACATGATTCCAGTGGTTCTGTATGAAGTGGGAGTAGAACTGTCGCTTTGCGGTTTGCAGTCGGAGCTGAAATAAAGATGGATATAAATCTAATAAATCACAAGGTACTTTTGAAATTTTGCACAGTACATACTGCAAAGCAGCGGTATAGCCACAGGTGGGCCTGGATGGACACACGCACACTGAGTTTAAATTGAGGCCCACCTAGCTGTGATGTGGCTAGCAGGGAACCCCAAGCCCCAGCAGCTGAAGATTCTTGGCATCTCTCCCTCCTCACCCAGGCAATCATGGGTCTCTTAAATGCATTCCCCCAACCCACCCCCTCGGTACTTTTTAAATCCTTCAGTTCTACTCTGGCAGTGAGCAGTGACTCGTACCCGCTGCCAGTGCCAGCCCTGAGCCTTCCCTCTGATATGACTTCCTGTTCTTGGGAATTTGCGTTACATTGAAGACTCAGGGCTGGCATCAGCAGCAGGTACGAGTTGCTTTTCACTGCCAGTGAAGAACCAAAGGACTTTAAAGGTACCAGGATTGGGGGAGTAAGAGACCCTCCAATTGCCTGTAAAATCTGGCAACACTACCTTGGCTTCATCAGAATGACCAGGGTCCCTCATTATTTTCTTTATTTATTTAACACATTTGTATTCCGCTTTTGACATAGTAACATAGTAGATGATGGCAGATAAAGACCCGAATGGTCCATCCAGTCTGTCCAACCTGTTTCAATTTAATTTTTTTTTTTTCTTCTTCTTAGCTATTTCTGGACAAGAATACAAAGCTCTGCCCAGTACTGTGCTTAGGTTCCAACTACTGAAGTCTCCATCAAAGCTCACTCCAGCCCATCTACACCATCCCAGCCATTGAAGCCCTCCCCAGCCCATCCTCCACCAAAAGGCCATATACAGACACAGACCGTTCAAGTCTGCCCAGTACTGGCCTTCGTTCATCCCACGCTTTTTTGAACTCAGTCACCATTTTCCTCTCCACCACCTCTCTCGGGAGCGCATTCCAGGCATCCACCACCCTCTCCGTAAAGTAGAATTTCCTAACATTGCTCTTGAATCTACCACCCCTCAACCTCAAATTATGTCCTCTGGTTTTACCATTTTCCTTTCTCTGGAAAAGATTTTGTTCTACGTTAATACCTTTCAAGTATTTGAACGTCTGAATCATATTTCCCCTGTCCCTCCTTTCCTCTATCCTCACAGATAACATAAACAACTTTTAAACATGTACAAAGTCTTAAGTATCCACATGACGGACAAGTGATTTCCTAATGTAGTGATTGTCATTTTTCTCTTTTAGATATGCACACCGGTGTTTCGACCATCGAAAACATTCATGTGCTCACGGGGAGTGATGTCAACCTCACGTGCAAAGCTGAGAATTACCTTTATGACAAGCTCACCTGGTACTACCCTTCCTCAGAAGAAGCACCTGCCGCCCTGACTGTCAGTGAAAAGAAAGGCCACGCCCTTTCCTTGTCACTGACTCTAACAAACGTGTCACTGGCCGATGCTGGCCTGTACAGGTGCAAGGCTAAGAATCGCAATAATCCCAGAGAAATGATTGATCGCTTCACCAACGTTGCTGTCCAAGGTAAGCCCTGCTGATCATGGACGTCCAGTGGCTCGGGCAATATGATTGGTCTCTTGTGATCATGTGCCCGTGCAGGGGGTAGTTTTGTAAGAAGCCATCTTGTTTAAGGTGGCAGGAGCGCGTGCACTTTGTTTTGTAAAAAGCCATCTTGCTTAAGGTGGCAGGAATGCGTGCACTTTGTTTTGTAAGAAGCCATCTTGTTTAAGGTGGCAGGAACGCAAGCACTTTGTTTTGTAAGAAGCCATCTTGTTTAAGGTGGCAGGAACACGAACACTTTGTTTATGCAGATAGGTATGCTGAAGAAGCTGGCTGTGGGTGTGGACATGGGAGAGCATAGCCAAAGCTCACATGAAAATTATAAAATGTAATTGACTTGCATTCTTGCTACCATCTAAGTGTGGGCATTTATAGCAGGCTTAGGGTTGAAGTTTCCAGTCATGGTACCTGGGCTTGTCGTGCCACTGGGGCTTGCGCGCATCTGAGAAGCTGTAAGCTATGCCGTCAGTAGTTTTGCTACCATCAGGGCCTCGCAAGGTGGACAGGTTTCGGCGCAGATGTCAGACTCATGATGTACCCACCCATATGGGCAGCAGCAGATGGACAGTGTTGGAGGCGGAGGATCGCTTTCGATGCAACAAACGGCGAGAACATCAAATTTATACTGTGCAGAGGAAAAGTCTGTATTTTGCCACAAAAACTGATGATGGTGATCAAGTCGTGAGGACTCGAATATGAGTCGATGGCACCTTACAGGGCTGGAGTAACTGATTGCGCCTTAAATCTAGGCGTGCTTTCAGTCACTTACGCTAGTGTTTAAGTATCTAATACTGTGTCCAGTTATAAAAATAACCCTGTTCTGTCTAACCAGAAAAAATGTATTTGAAAAGCTTCAGAAGTACATTTTAGAATGGTCATGTGACTGGATAATGAAGTCTTTGGTTGCGGTAAATTTGAGCATGTGACACTTTTACTCCGAAAACTGCATTGGCTACCTTTTGAACCTCGAGTAGTGTTTAAGGTGTTGGTGTTGATTTTTTGAAGCAATTCACCGAGGGATACCGTGGCGTTTTTCACATGCTGTGACATTACATCAGCTCCGTCAATCCTTACGATCGAAGAACACGATGCGTTTATCTGTTGATGAGTTACAGCACGTGAAGTATGCTAGTTCCAGAGCGATGGCTATTTTGATGGCAGGGGAGAAGCTTTGGAATAATCTGGTTGGACAACTGAGACTGAATTATAACTTTCAGAGTTTTAGAAATTTATTAAAAACATCTCTTTTTATAGAAGCTTTTTAAGGGGTTAAGAAGCATCGATTGAAGGAATGAAGTGATTAATAGAAATGTTATCTGCATTTTGTTTGGTTTTATTGTGTTTTATACAGTTTTTTTGGTGTTTTATGCTATGATTATATTGGGGGGTGTAATCCATTTAGGTATAAGTGGAATATAAGTTTTTTTTAAATAAACAAATAAATTAAAAAATGGTC
The DNA here is from genome assembly GCF_902459505.1 of Geotrypetes seraphini. NCBI lineage: Eukaryota > Metazoa > Chordata > Amphibia > Gymnophiona > Dermophiidae > Geotrypetes > Geotrypetes seraphini. Next base: position 13,678,134 of record NC_047088.1, read on the forward strand.
AGGTAAAAATAGTGGGTTGACCTGACAAGACTCTACAATCAATTAAGAACAAATATTCAAGATATAATAGCATTGTAAACATGCAGGGTTATCTTTGACCTTACTGTGGTGCTTTTTTAGTTCCTGGGCTTTGTGCTTCACACCGAGTCCCTTGCCCACACTCCTGTGTGCCCTCCCATGTAATGTGTAAATAGTGAACAGAGCTTCTAAAATAAGGGTCTAAATTTGAATCTCAGCTGAGCTGGCAGGGGTGGGGCTTCAATTATCAATCGATCGGGAGCACTGTCACAAATTGATGAATATGAGCTATTCATCTCAACTCAAATTGCCGAATTTGCCCTATTTAAAGAGTTGAACTGGAGTGAAGCTGACTGATGATCTTGGTATATTTAGATCAGATATTCACAGATATGAACTTCAACTTGAACCACGCCCAGAAAGATTTTGCCCATCACTAGATCAGGCAAAACCGCCAACAGAATGTGAGCTCACTAGCTATCAGATTTCAGATTATCAAAATGAATAAAGAAAAGAAAAGCAGAATAAGTTTATAGTTTTTGAGTCATTTTTATAATCTTGCTCTGAGGAAACTCCTTGTGGGTTGTTCATGGCGGTCCCATCTTTTCCTTTATGCTTCTTCTGAACCTCTTGTGTAGATGGCTCATTACTTCTACTTCTCACTTAAACTGGAAGGCATCAGACAGGAAGTGATGCATCAACTACACAGGAAGTTCAGAAGTGGCCTGAAAAAAAAAATGGCAGCTTCAGTGAATTTGCTGCAAAGATTTGCAACATATGATACTCATCCTGAGACCAAAGTGAAATATTTATCCAGCATTAAAGCCATTGCTTGAAGAATCTCAGATCACTTTTGCCACTTAATTGGTTTCATTTCTCCAGGGAAAGGAGCAAACGTGTCTTGTGTTTTCTGTTGCCCACAGAAAAGAGAGCTCCATACATAGTGCAGGAGCTCGAAGAAGTGGAGGTGAACAGCAGCAACACACTCCACCTGGAATGCTTAGTGGATGGGGTGCCCATTCCCACCATCACCTGGCTAAAAAATGGTTATGAAATGAAACCAGCCTCAGGTATGTTCTGGGATACACAGTAATTTCAGTGGTGAATTATCCAGTGTAGGGTTACCAGGTTTTCCCAAAGGAAAATCCAGATTCATGGCCACGCCCCAAGGCCCATCTAGTTCCACCTGTGTCAGGCCCCATTCCGCCCCCCCCCCCCCCCCATCCCCAGACAGCATCCGTGCATGCGTGGATACTCCTTCTCGATGCAATTTTGAGGGGAAGCCTTTCAAACCCTAGACAAAGTGCTGGGTTTTGAAAAGCTGTCCGGACCCCCGGACATATTCTCGAAAAGGAAGACATATGCAGGGAAATCCAGATGTTTGGTAACCCTAATCCACTGTAAGAAAGGAAAAATGAATGAAACCTGGCTATGAGAGTCATTGCCGATCTTGCTGTCTCTGCCAGGGGGCCCCAATCTTGCTGCCTCTGTTAAATTTATTGGAAAATCTGAGTTTGTGGGACCCAGGAACGGATTAATCCAGTTTCTATTATTTTCAATGGGAAAAATTGTCTTGGAACTCGAACAGGGCTCTGGAACAGATTAACTTCGGATTCCAAGGCACCACTCTGGGTTCAGACATGGTTGCTTACGAAGTGCAGTCTTTGGCTCAGAATATTCTATACCACTAACAATTGCCTACTGAGACATCGGATCGACTTCAAGGTTCGAATAAGAGAATGAAATTGTTAAAGGATTTAGATTTTTGTCAGGTACATTGATGTGCTGAAATTGACATTTCTACTCTAGGAATTTCTCTGCTGGTCAACAACAGCCTAATCATAGAACGGGTGAAAAAGGATGACGAGGGCTTGTATGAATGTAAGGCCTCGAACGAGATGGGGGAAGCGAGAACAGGAGCGTTCATTACAATACAAGGTGAGGCATCCTCCCTCCCCCCACACACATATGTGACCCACTGAGCGAAATGGTACCGACTTATTTACATCACAAGATAGAGGGATAGCAACTGCATAATCCTGCCAAATTTCAGCCTCAGGTATGGACCAATTATGTCTTTAAAACATGAGAAATGTTTTGTCAATAAAAAATTAAGTTTTGGGGGGAAAAGCACATTTGAAAAATAGCAAACTTAAAGCATCTCTATAATCCACAAGAAGTTGCAGGTAAAATATTGAGCATGTTTTGTATAGACTGTGATCAACGTTTTTGCAACGTTTCATCCCAAATTTACCCCTCCAAACTTTTTTTTTTTTAATATATTTAAATTTTTATTGGTTTTTAAAAGTATCACAATAACAGTCAGAAATCCTTCGATTCTTCCTAGTTCCTTTCCTATAACCCTTCATTGTAGCTCCTTTTCTACCTAACCCTGTAAACCGTGCCGAGCTCTACGCTTGTGGAGATGGCGCGGTATACAAACCTAAGGTTTAGTTTAGTTTAGTTTACAGTCAAACTGAATCAGCACAAAACCGTGCACAGCTTGTACAATTTGAAACACAGAATAATAAACACAACACTGAGATAAGCAAATATTGTCATCCACACAATTTACTCCCCCCCCCCAACTCCAAACTTTTATTGCCTATGGCTGTGGGCATGATTGCCAGACATCCATAGAAACCCAGGCTGTGTATGGAAGAACTTGCAAGTCAGAAAGGGAAAGAAGCTTTAAGAAAGTGATGAGTTATACCCAACGATCCCTTTCCTGTGTCCTTACTGCTTCCCTTTGTACCAGCACACACACACACAGACATATACAAACACATCTGTACACATATAGATACCTAGCCATGCATATGATGCAAGTTTGGGGTGATTTATTGAAGCCTGCTGGATGTTAGGGTATGTTTATCACATCCCCCTTTTCATCTTAACATTTTTCGATGCCTTCAAGCTGTGGCCTAGGAAACTTGAAAGCTATTCTGGCCAATTCTATTATCGTCTTTCATTAGCATTATGTACTTAATACTGTATATCACATTTCAACTGTTCCTGCATTACAAGGTTTTGCAGCAGAGGGGGGGGGGGGGGAGTCTGATTTATTTGTTTGGATAAAATATCTTACTTTTGTGATTGTTGCTCTTTTCCGGGTCTCGCCACACCTGGGTAGTTAGAACCAATGTTTCAAAAACAAAGAAATTGACCCTGGGAGACCCACAAAGAAGAAAATCCAAGAGAAATCAACAAACACTGTGGAGTGACGATGTTCCTGAAATGGATTTTATTGAAAACTAGTCTTTAAGCCCGTTACATTAATGGTGTGTCTGTCTCTCTCTCTCTCTCTCTCTCTCCTTGGCTACTGTCTGGTTGTCTGTCTTTCTTTCTTTCTGCCTCTCTATCTCTCCTTGGCCGCTTTCTCTCTGTCTGTCTTTCTTTCTTTCTGTCTCTCTCTCCTTGGCCGCTGTCTGTCTGTCTGTCTTTTTTTGCTGTCTGTCTTTTTTTGCTGTCTGTCTCCTTGGCCACTGTATGTCTGTCTGTCTTTTTTTGCTGTCTGTCTCCATGGCTGCTGTCTATCTGCCTTTTTTTCTGTGTGTATCTCTCTCTCTCTCCTTGGCCACTGCCTGTCTGTCTTTTTTTGCTGTCTGTCTCCTTGGCCGCTGTCTGTATGTCTTTTTTTTTTGCTGTTTGTCTCTTTCTCTCCTTGTCCGCTGTCTGTTTTTTTTTTTTTTTCAATCTCTCTCCCTGGCCCCCTGTCCTTCTGTGTGTGTCTCTATTTCTGTCAGTCTTTTTTTCAATCTCTCTCCCTGGCCCCCTGTCCTTCTGTGTGTGTCTCTATTTCTGTCAGTCTTTTTTTCAATCTCTCTCCCTGGCCCCCTGTCCTTCTGTGTGTGTCTCTATTTCTGTCAGTCTGTCAATGTCCCGTCTGTCAATGTCCCGGTTGCTGGATAAAGTAAACCGCCACGCGCGCACTCGTAGCAAACCATCATGCGCGCACGCTCTGAATATACGCACACGCCAAATGGGCATGTGCCACACGCTTTAAAATTTCTCTGCCGGCCACGGAGCTACGGATCACGAATCACGCAAGTAGGAGTGCGCATGTGCGTTAAGGGTTTATTATTAGTGATTTTAAAAAGTTCCAAAATTCAGTGAACAATTCACATAAACGTAAAATAATCCACATAAAAACCTTAAGGACCTAGTCCGCTGAGAGCATAGGACCCAACACGGTCCGTGTTTCGACAAGATAGTCTTCTTCAGGGGTCCCTGATAGTTCTATGGTAGTAGATACGTGAAAAAACTAATCAATCCAAAAGAATTGCCTTCAGGGAATAGGCAGACACGGAATAGGGAGTGTCTTTCTTCAGGATGTGCTGCGAGATCTGCATTTTGTCTTTATATATAGTGGGTCCTCCAACTCAATTGGTCACCTCAAATTCCAACCAATCAGATTTGAGGCAGACTGCAGACCTCACAGCACACCCTGAATAAAGCCACAGCACGATGGCCGAAACGTCGGTTCTACCTACCCAGACGTGGCAGAGACCCAGAAAAGAGCACCAATCGTGACGCCAGCCGCGGGAGCCTAAGAGACCATCTTACTGTTGTGCTGTGACGTATTTTTGTCTGATGATTGTTTTATGATTTTGTGTGTTTTGTTCTACCTTCACCTAAGTATAGGTGGGTTACAAAGGTTTTAAAAACTGCCTGAGCAGGATGGCATCAGAAATGCATTCTGAGAAAAAGATCAAGGGTTCTGCTTTAAGCCGTAGTCAGATTTATAAAGGGTTTCGCCCATTTTATAACTGTGGGAAAGTAAATTCATATAAAATCTTACCCATGGAATATAATGAAGACCTAATGTTGCATTTCATTAGTAAAGCATTCCTAGCAAAGTAAATCAGTAAATTCTGACATCTAAAGCCTCAAGTCACCCTCAACATGCTGTATACTTTGGCTGCAGTCAGCACGACCTAAGCAGGCCTTGAGAATAACCACACTGAGAAACTGGGTAATATTGTGTGTTTTCTCCCCGTGGAACACATACCTCTTGTGTTATAAAGCAGATGGTAGGTTGGTTGATGGTTCAGGGGTGTGGTTTTCAGTAGAGCGCTTTAGAAATCTCTTTTAGTTGAAGCAGGCTATTCAGAAAGGGTTCCCTGAGTGGCGGAATTTAAAAGATGTTGCCGATCCTGTGCTTCCAGACAGATTTCTTAGGTCATCAGGCTGCCCAGTGGTATAAATGAATATCTCAATTTTTGAATAAAAAGCCCCAAACTAGTCTTAAAGACATTTGGAGTATTGAGACAAAGCAGCAGATTTCTGCATCTCAATAGTCACGAAGGTGGAATTGGAGGATGAGATGTACAGCGTCACCATCTATGAGACAGACATGTTTTTTTCTTGTTCCATAGATCTTTTTGGACCCCTGTTAGCCTGTTAGGTTACAAAGGTTAGACAGTTCTAAATCTAATAGAGGCTGGCACTGTCATCTCGATATAGGGACACTGGATCATTTGCTATATTATTGTCCCTTGATACTCAAATTCTGGAAATCCATTTGCGGTCAAATTATTACGATATTGGAAGTTCCACTATCACTATCATATGATATAATATTATTTGGAACGATATTATTACTCAAGAAACCAATTATTGCGAATCAGAATAGATTCCTCCTCATCATGACAGGAGTAGCCATGCAGTTGACAATGGAAAAATTGGAAAAGTTGGGATAACTTGAATTAGTTTCTGGTGGAAATCCTTATGTCAGATTTATAAGTTTGAAAACGTTAATTCTCTACAGAGGGGACACCATAGCAAATTCAAGGAAATTTGGGGCCCGTTAACAAAATATTATAAGTTATGAATTATTAATATTTCCCTTTGATTCATGAAAGATTTTTATACACATCCAGGAGGGGAGGGGGGGGGAGGGATAGGGTGGGGGGGATGGTTTTAATTGCTGAATATTATTTGTTGGAGTAGAGTACAATAGGTTATATTACTTGATTGTTCAACTGTTTGCACTATGTATTTGATTTAAAAATGAATAAAGAATTTATTAAAAGAAATCTCTTTTATTCCTGTGCTCAATTCACAGCCTCGGAGGAAAAAGCAAATATCGAAGTCATTATCCTTGTCTGCACGGGAGTAGCGGCGACGCTCTTTTGGCTGCTTCTTACCTTGTTCATCCGAAAACTGAAAAAAGTAAGTCATTCCGTAGCTTCTGTCCTACGGGGAAAAATAAACAAGCGACATTCGCCCTGGGAGCGTTTCAGCAGGGAAAGTCACGGAACACTTTATCTTCAGCTTTGCTGTCTGTGAGTCAGTGGCATGGTATGCGGTGGAAGGGGGGTGGTCTGCCCGGGTGCCATGTTGGGGGGGGGGGGGGGCACAAGCTATTCTTTAGGATTCTGAATGGAATGTTGCTACTCTTTGGGGTTCCGGAATCTTTTGTTACTCTTCGGGATTTTCAAAACTTGAACAAAGTGCCGGGTTTTGAAAAACCGTCCGGACGCCTCATTTATTTGTATAGGGTTGTAACTGCTGCTCCATGCACTCTTCTCCCCTCCCACATCATTTGTCATGTCTAAGCCAATGGTCTCAAACTCACAGCCCAGGGGCCTGCCAGGTACTATTTTGAGGCCCTCGGTATGTTTATCTTAATCACAAAAGTAAAATAAAACAGTTTCTTGATCATATGTTTCTTTAGCTATATATTACAATATTATTATTAAGACTTAGCCAAAAGAAAGGATTTATAAACTATTAGTTTTTAAGCTCATTACATTAACGGGTGCTAGAATAGATGTGTCTGTCTGTCTTTCTTTCTGTCTCCCTCTCTCCTTGGCCACTTTCTGTCTGCCTTTCTTTCTATCTCTCTCTCTCCTTGGCCGCTGGCTGTCTGTCTGTCTTTCATTCTGTCTCTCTGGCCCCCTGTCTGTCTGTAATTATTTCTGTCTGTGTCTCTCCCTGGCCCCCTGTCTGCCTGTCTTTCTTTCTTTCTTTCTCGCTCCTTGGCCGCTGTCTGTCTGTCTGTCTCTCTGGCCCCATGTCTGTTTGTAATTCTTTCTGTCTGTGTCTCTCGCTGGCCCCTTGTCTTTCTGTCTTTCTTTCTGTCTCTCTCTCTCTCTCCTTGGCCGCTGTCTGTCTGTCTGTCTTTCTTTCTGTCTCTCTGGCCCCCTGTCTGTAATTATTTCTGTCTGTGTCTCTCCCTGACCCCCTGTCTGTCTGTCTTTCTTTCTCGCTCCTTGGCTGCTGCCTGTCTGTCTCACTGGTCCCCTATCTGTTTGTAATTCTTTCTGTCTGTGTCTCTCCCAGGCCCCCTGTCTGTCTGTTTTTCTTTCTGTCTCCCTGACCCCCTGTCTGTCTGTCTTTCTTTCTGTCTCTCTGGCCCCCTGTCTGTCTGTAATTCTTTCTGTCTGTGTCTCTCCCTGACCCCCTGTCTACCTTTCTTTCTTGCTCCTTGGCCGCTGGCTGTCTGTCTGTCTCTCTGGCCCCATGTCTGTTTGTCATTCTTTCTGTCTGTGTCTCTCCCTGGCCCCTTGTCTTTCTGTCTTTCTTTCTGTCTGTGTCTCTCCCCGGCCCACTGTCTATATGTCTTTCTTTCTTTCTCGCTCCTTGGCTGCTGTCTGTCTGTCTCTCTGGCCCCCTGTCTATCTGTAATTTTTTCTGTCTGTGTCTCTCCCTGGCCCCTTGTCTGCCTGTCTTACTTTCTTTCTTTCTTTCTTTCTTTCTCACTCCTTGGCCGCTGTCTGTCTGTCTGTCTCTCTGGCCCCATGTCTGTTTGTCATTCTTTCTGTCTGTGTCTCTCAATGGCCCCTTGTCTTTCTGTCTTTCTTTCTGTCTCTCTGGCCCCCTGTCTGTCTGTCTTTCTTTCTTGCTCCTTGGCTGCTGTCTGTCTGTCTCTCTGGCCCCTGTCTGTCTGTAATTCTTTCTGTCTGTGTCTCTCCCTGGCCCCCTGTCTGCCTGTCTTACTTTCTTTCTTTCTCGCTCCTTGGCCGCTGGCTGTCTGTTTCTCTGGCCCCATGTCTGTTTGTCATTCTTTCTGTCTGTGTCTCTCCCTGGCCCCTTGTCTTTCTGTCTTTCTTTCTGTCTGTCTCTCTCCCTGGCCCCCTGCCTATCCCTCTCTGGCCTTCCGAGCAATCGAAGATTGCTGCCTGCCCCCCAGCACAGCCCTCCCCCAAAGCAGCCCCTTTTCCCTCTCCCCCTCAACTTCCCTGTGCAGCAGTAGCAGCCGGACGCCTCACAGCACCTCACCTTCCTGTCGTTGCTCTCGCCGACGCTCAAACCGCCACACACGCCACAAGCCGCAAATCAAACATGGCAACAGAGTCAGAAATCATGGTATCAGGGATCACGCCGCTGTAAGTGCACATGCGTGTTTAGGGTTTTATTATAGAGGATAAAGAGTTTTACCTCATGCAAAATTGTCATTTCTTTAATAAGACATTACCTATTTTTTCTGAAGCCCTCCAAGTACCGACAAATCCCAAATGTGGCCCTGCAAAGGATTTGAGTTTGAGACCACTGGTCTAAGCTGTGGTAGTCTGGTAATAAAGGATGGATTGGCCTTTAGCCCGTCACCTGCCTCTGCATGCAGGGTGTTTTGGCAGTGGGACCCCTCGATTCCAGCTGCCCGCAAAGAAGTAAATATAAAGACAACAGACCTGGAAGAGGTTTCTGCTGTGTTTATAAAACTCCTCGTGTTTCTTATCAGATTGCATTTTGTTTCAGAGCCTGTCCCCCTCCGAATCCGTACAGCATGCTTTCTTCCCTGTAATTAAATCCTAGGCCGTCCCAAGAGGCTCCATCTTTAACATAGCTTTAATGGCAAAATTGAGTAAGTCTCCCTCAAGGCAAAGGATTGAAAAGCAGATTTCAGAGAGGATTAGTTTGAGACAAATGAAACAAAACAGAGCCTTTAAATACTTGCTACACAAACCCCATTTGTTCCTCGTCGCCTTTTTCCTAACTGAGCAGATAAAAGGCCTGGCACAAATTATGGACGCCTTGGTGGGCTGTCATGTGATATGAAGAATATCCTACATATGGCCAAAATTTAGTATCTCAATTTTCTTTTGATCAGAAGGAGGGAGCATAGCTTCCAAAAGCTAATTAAGAAATCTACCACATTAGTCCAATAAAAAAAAGGATCGTTGGGAGGGGGGGTTGCCCTGAAGCAAATTCCAAATTCAGGTACCGTAATTATTCCCCTGCCTTAGAGAGCTTACAATCTCAGTTGCTAGTTGAGGCAATAGAAAGCAAAGTGACTTACCCCCTCTTCTACGAAACCACGGTAGCGGTTCTTAGCGCAGAGAGAGCACAGAGAGCCGCGCTGCTCCTGACGCTCATTGGGTTCCTATGAGCATCGGGAGCTGCGCAGGCCATTCAGCGCGGCTCCCTGCGCTAGAAACTGCTAGCGCAGTTTCGTAAAAGAGGGGGTTAGTTACATGCCCAAACTCACAAGGAACATCAGGCGAGACTTGATATTTGAACATAAGAATAGCCTTACTGGGTCAGACCAATGGTTCATCTAGCCCTGTAGCCCGTTCTCACGGTGGCCAATCCAGGTCACTAGTACCTGGCCAAAACTCATGGAGTAGCAACATTCCATTCAAAATCCTAAAGAATAGCAAGATTCTAGAATCCCAAAGAGTAACAAAAGATTCCAGAACCCCAAAGAGTAACAACATTCCATGCTACCGATCCAGGACAAGCAGTGGCTTCCCCATGTCTTTCTCAATAACAGACTATGGACTTTTCCTCCAGGAACTTGTCCAAACCTTTCTTAAAACCAGCTACGCTATCCACTCTTACCACAACCTCTGGCAATGCGTTCCAGAGCTTAACTATTCCTTGAGTGATAAGATATTTCCTCCTATTGGTTTTAAGAGTATTTCCCTGTAACTTCATCGAGTGTCCCCTAGTCTTTGTCATTTTTGACAGAACCCTAGTTCATTGCTGCTGCTGTGCCCAGCAGACTCTCTCTCTCGCTCTCTTAACCCCAATACAACACACACCTGCCCTCTAGCCTCCCAGGGAACAGCTCTTGCAGTCACCCCGGTCCTCCTGTCTCTTGCTGACAGCCTAAGTTCTCTGGAGTTGATTCCGTTGTCTGACTTATGTTTCTTTAGTTTGTTAGTTCGTTTTATATCTTGTCCTCTCCAGGAGCCCAGAACGGGTTACAACGATATGTACACAGAAGTCATGAGGATCAATAACACGCATTTCAAGATGTGTGGGAGCCATTAACAAAGTATTGTACTGATTAGATGACATTTTTTCCCTTAAATTTGCAAGTTCAATTGTGAGAGGGGGAGGGGGTAATTTTATTGTTACTTATTGTATAAGGTATTGATTATATGATAGGAAAGGGTGGGAGATAAGAGCATATCATTTATACCATTGATGATTATTAAGTGATATATTTATTGTTAATTTGTTTGGACATATTGTCACACTTATTGTAAGTTTGAAAATGAATAAAGAATTGAAAAAAAATAAAATAAAAAAACACAGAGAATTGAAGACATATCAATAACTCGCATTCTATGGAGAAACTGAGCTAATTCCAGGCTATTAGATTTTTGAGCTTTTTTTTTAAAGAAACCATTCAAATATCAAAAATATTAAGAGAAAAGCTCTTCTATGAATCCTCACCAGGACCTCAGCGGTACCACTCTGAGCTCAAAATACTCTCATGGCTCAGAGCTTTATGCAGCCAATCGTCACTGGTCCCATTAGTTTATATATTTTTTTTACTTAGCTACGTTTTAAATCCAATAATAAATTCAACTTTACTTTAACTTCATCTATGTTCATATATATTGAAGAAAATAATCAACACGTGGAAGGGCATAATCGAAAGGGATGTCTAAGTCCGTTTATGTCCATATTGTAAGTCGTCTAAAATTAAAAAGAGCCTAAGACACATTTTCAAAAGATACGTCCAACTTTTTTTTACTTTTGAAAATCGAGTAATTATACGTCCTGCCAATCTGATCGTCCACGTCGCTAAATCGTCCATCTTTATACCACATTTCCGTCCAACTTTCCGTCCAAGTCCAAAACGCCTAGGACAAGCCCTGTTGGACGTGAGAGGGGTCTGCAAAGTGATGAACTGAACACCCAGACATGCCACCTAAATAGTGGGGTACCTTACAGGGTACCGCTGTGAACTTCACAAAAAGGGTGCCATGGCTTCTCCTCACTACAGCTCCCTTATAGGTAATGGTGAGCCCCCAAAACCACCTCCAGAATCCCCTAGACCCACTTATCTACCACCCCAATAGCCCTTATGGCTGCAGGAGCTACTTATATGCCAGTAAAAAAGGGTTTTAGTGGTGTATAGGGGAGTGCATATGTTTAAGTATCAATGCAGTGATTACAAGGGCTTATGGGCATGGGTCCTCCTCCCCATGGGTCCCTAACCCACCCCCAAGACGGCTTAAGACGCCTCTGTGCAGCACGACTAGGCTTTCCTATGCCAGGCTGCCAGGTGCTGATGTTCTGGAGGCACAATTTTCAAGTTGTGATTAATATTTTTATGGGGGGTGAAACAACAGGTAAGGGGGAGGAAATACAATATTGTAAAGGAAAGCGAAATGAAAAAGGTGAATACAACAGGAGAGGGAATTCGGGTTGTGCCGGTCGAAGTTGCAAATGGGGAGCGATTATAGATCAAACGCGTCTCTAAATAAGAAAGTTGTTAGGTTACAACATAAGAACATAAGCAGTGCCTCCGCCGGGTCAGACCATAGGTCCATCCTGCCCAGCAGTCCGCTCCCGCGGCGGCCCAAACAGGTCACGACCTGTCCAAATCACCAGAAGGGGCCCCCATGCCACCTCGGTTTCCTATTGAGTCCTATCTTCCCATCAAAGTCCTAGCCCTCCGGTCTTGCACCTGCACGACCTGGTCGGGTTTCTATACTTATTTTCTGGTTAGCTTTCTCAGTATCCCACGATCCCTTTATCCCTCAGGAATCCGTCCAATCCCTGTTTGAATCCCTGTACCGTACTCTGCCCAATCACGTCCTCCGGTAGCGCATTCCAAGTGTCCACGACCCTTTGGGTGAAGAAAAACTTCCTTGCATTCGTTCTGAACCTATCTCCCTTCAGTTTCTCCGAGTGCCCCCTCGTACCTGTTGTCCCCTTCAGCCTGAAGAATCTGTCCCTATCCACCCTCTCTATGCCCCTCATGATCTTGAAGGTCTCTATCATATCACCCCTGAGCCTCCTTTTTTCCAGAGAGAAGAGCCCCAGCCTATCCAACCTTTGAAACGGTCAAGCGATGATTCTTCCCGTAAATAAATTGGCATGGAGTTCCATAATTGTGGGGCATTTACAGAGAAGATAGAGGAACGGGTGGTATCAAGTTTCAAGTTTATTAGTTTTTAATATCCCGATCATAAAACGAATATCTGACCGGTTAACAATAAAATTTAAAATAGGTAGAAGAGAGAATAGTTAGGTGTATTGAATATTTAGAGTAAACATATATAACGTATACAGACAAACTAGAAAGTGAGGATAAGTGGGGAGGAAAAGTTACATAATATTAGAAGAAATGAGATAGAGGGAAGGGGTAGAACAAGAGGGATGAGGGTATATGGTAAAAGTGATATGCGCTGAAGAAAAGTTAGATTTATGAATTACAGGTAAACTGACCATAAAAGAAAGAAAAAGAGAGAGAGAAAAAAAAGAAAATAAATAAATAATTGTCGCATTAAAGGTATTGATAGTAGATGTTGGGTATTTGATCGGAGAGATCTAGAAGGGGGCAAATGGAATTAGAAGCCTGTCTAGGAATTCGGGGGTATGGTGAAAGCATGTTTGACATGCAAAGAGTAGGATTTTATATGTTATTCTGTGGGATATGGGTAACCAATGTGCATTAATCAGAAGAGATGCACCATCTAAAATTAAACATGGCCAAGACTGAGCTTCCTATCTTTCCACCTAATCCCATCTCTTCCTCCATTCTCTACTTCTATGAACAACGGCCTCATCCTCCCTGTCTCATCAGCTCGTAACGTCAGGGTAATCTTTCACTCATCTCTCCCCTTCTCGTCACATAGCCAACAGACTGCCAAAACCTGTCGTTTCTTTCTCTACAATGTTGCTAAAATTAGGCCCTTCCTTTCTGAGCGCACTACCAAGACCCTTGTCCAGGCCCTCATCACCTCTCGCCTAGACTACTGCAATCTGCTTCTCACTAGCCTTACGCTAAACCATCTCTCTCCCCTTCAATCTGTTCAGAACTCTGCTGCACGCTTCATATTCCGCCAATATCACTATGCTCACATTACCCCTCTCCTCAAATCACTTCATTGGCTCCCTATCCGTTTCCGCATACAAATTCCTCTTACTGATCTTCAAGTGTATTCACTCTGCGACTTCTCAGTATCTCTCTTCTTTCATCTCTCTCCACAGGCTGCTCATTGGGTAAGTCTCTCTTATCTGTACCCTTCTCCTCTACAGCCAACTCTAGACTCCGTCTCTTCTACTTTGCTGCACCGTATGCCTGGAACAAACTGCCTGAGTCGATACTTCAAGCTCCATCTCTGGCGGTATTCAAATCCAGACTCAAAGCCCAATTCTTTGACGCTGCTTCAGTTCCAAACTCCAGTCCATCTACTAAGTACCAATATCTGTCTTATCATTCCCTCTCTAATTCCCCCACCTGAGCACTGTGTATAGATGCACCTTCTTGTTCAGTCTGTATTGACTAGATTGTAAGCTCTTGTGAGCAGGGACTGTCTCTTCTATGTTTTGATGTACTACACTGAGTACGTCTAGTAGCGCTATAGAAATGATTAGTAGTAGTGTTAATAGTAGCTGGGGGGGGGGGGAATCCAGGAAAAAAAAGCCTCCACACAGTGCTGGAGTGTTTGGAGGTATCAAGAAGCCTTTGCAATCTTCAGAATTAAGGTAGGCATCAGAGGAGGTCAGCAAGGCCACAGGCACATTCTTCACATAGTCCTTTTGTCCTTTCAGCCTACTGCTACAGATATTAAAACAAGCTACCTGTCAATCATCATGGATCCAGATGAGATACCTCTGGATGAACAGTGCGAGCGGCTCCCTTATGACAGCAGTAAGTGGGAGTTCCCTCGTGACAGGCTTCGATTGGGTAAGTGTCATGTAAACGTCCCAACGTGTGGAATATCAGGCCAGGTTAGGGGGAGGAGAAGTGCCAGGGCTGTTAAAAGGGCTCCCACAGTTGCAACAGGTCTGATTTATCCATGCTGTGGGTGGCACCAGCCCTGAGTAGATGGCATTAGCTGTCTGAATGGGCAAGAACTTGCTAATACTGGATGAACCTGATATTCTGCATAGAGAGATGAAATCTCAGTCACTAGTTCTCTATGTGTCCTGTCTCTGTGTAGATACCATCATCATCCAGATACTTAATTTACAAGCCATGACCTGTTTTTATTGATTTTCCTGTAATCAGGACTTTGACAAATACTATAGCATAATTTATTCTAAGCGACACCGTTTTAAAACCACAAACTGCATAGAAACAAAAATACCAATTCCATTTATTAAAAACTTTGGAGGGTGCAAGACCAGTCGAGGAAAGCACAGCCAAAGGCCTGACAAGACCGAGCAAGCATCCCATGCTCCAACCTCCTCTGGCCCTCCTTCTGCATGTTTTAACTCTTATCTATCAGCCCTCTCAAGCTTATTCATGACTTTTGCCCCTAGGTAAGACCCTGGGTCATGGTGCGTTTGGGAAGGTGGTGGAAGCGTCTGCTTTTGGCATTGATAAATGTTCAACTTGTAAGACGGTTGCAGTAAAGATGCTCAAAGGTATGTTCTGCTTAAGATCGTCTGCAGGTATTTAAAGAGGGCGGTGATGAAACTCCGTTCTGTCTTCATTGTACTTCTGGGTTGACCATGGTGCAGAATATTAATGTGTGCTAGCTAGGATATGTAAGTTCCTGTAAGATAGCGACTTGAAACAGTTCTGGAGATGAGAAGTGATGGACCAATGAATGAGCATTGTCCTACTAAGAAGAAATGGACAGTGGCTGAGTTACCCAGTTCTAGGAGGGTAAATTTAGGCCAGTCCTGGTTTTCTAAATAACCCCATCCTGGTGCGCTGAGTAGAATAATGAACTTCTAATACCACACTACTTTGGGATATGTGTAAACCCAGGACTGGCCTAAAAGGCTCGCTGCTAGAACTGGGTAGCATGGTTCCATATGGCTCCAGAAAAAGGAGGACAGATTGTGACATCCGGGTTTTACTTCCATTGCACCAGATTTCAAGACAAAACAAGTCGAGCACTGAAACTTGCTGGGCACGATGAACCAATCTTGTTGCCTGGCACAAATTTCCCTTAGAAGGAACTCCCAAGTTGATGCAGCGTTTTACAAGATTGTGTTTTTGTGGAAAATTTGTTCCAGGCAACAAGATTGGTTCAGCGTGCCCAGCAAGTTTCGGTGCTTGACTCGTTTTGTCTTGAAATCTACTGGGCTTTTCTTTATATCCCCGAGGAAGGCCTTTTGGCCGAAACACGGGCCGTGTTGGGGTCCAGTGTATATCACAATCCGAAGGACTGGGGTCCAGTATATACAAAGGACTTGCAAAATGCCTGCCACATCTTACACTGCTATATATGTGTATGTGTAATTTAAATTTGTGGATATTTTAATACATTGATAGTCCTTACAGCGGTTTGAATAACAGGCCTCAAAAAATGTCAACTCCTGAAATTATTGACCATGCCCATGACCTGATTTTGGCAGATTGGCGAATATCAGCTAAAACAATTGCTGAGACACTACAGGTATCCAGGGAATGTGTTTGTGTGATCTACAAGCAGCTGGGTTTGCAGAAGCTGTCAGCCAAGCGGGTGCCCAAATGTTTGAATGCCGACGAGACACGACATTGAGTGGAATCTTCCAAGTTGATTTTGCAGCATTTTCAATGAGTTGGTGCCAACTTTTTGGACCGACTAGTTACTGCTGATGAAACATGGTTATAGCACTATGATCCTGAGCCAAAACAACAGCCCATGCAATGGCGGCACTCAGGTTCTCCAAGGCCAAGGAAATTCAGCAGGGAAGGTCATAGCCACAGTGTTTTGGGATCAAGAAGATGTTGTAATCACTAACTATTTTCCAAGGGGTCAAACCGTAACTTGCTATGCCAATTAAAGGAAAGAAAAAAGGAGAGGGGAAGCTGGAAAAGGAGTTCTCTTTTTGCAAGACAAAACACCTGCTCACAAGATTGGCAAAACGATGGATGTTTCAACGCAGTTGGGGTTTCATTGCCTAGACCAGGTAGGCAATTCCGGTCCTCGAGAGCCGGAGCCAGGTCAAGTTTTCAGGATATCCACAATAAATATGCATGAGATCGATTTGCATCTCAAGGAGGCAGTGCATGCAAATCCATCTCATACATATTCATTGTGGATATCCTGAAAACCTGGCTCCGGCTCTCGAGGACCGGAATTGCCTACCCCTGGCCTAGACCATCCACCCTACTCACTAGTTCATGCCCCGTCCGACTATTCTCTGTCTCCAAGCCTTAAAAAGAGTTTAAACAATGACAATTTTCATGTGATTCAGAGGTGATTGCAGGAGCAGAGCAGAATTTAAGTGACCAGACATCAGAGTATTTTTTAGAAGGGTTAGAGAAACTTCAGACTCAATGGGCCAAGTGTGTTGAATTTAAGGGGAATACGTGGAATAATTTGTAAGTTTCATGGCTGCACGACATTCCCTTCTCAGCTGAACTGAGACCTTTTTAGCACCCCCTCGTATGATACAAAATAATTAGGGCAACTATGACAGTTCCTTAAATGGCTAACTTATGGGTCCTTTTAGAAGGCGCACTGCGTGCTAACGCGTCCATTAAAGTGGAGCTCTTGGCTAAAGAGGTTGTCAAGGATTAGGAGGAGGAGGAGGATGTGAGATAATCACTAAGAGAGATGCAATACAGCTTAATCCACAGGACTTTCTTAACCAGAGACAAGGGGGGGGGGTAAAATGAAAATTATGGAAAGATGAACTGTGTTAAATGTAATAGATAAGCAGAGAAAATCTTGCCTTGCTATGAAACCAGAACAACAACAACAAAAGGCAAGAGAGGTGTCCTTTCAACTAACGGTATCTTTATTTTCTAGCTGCTTTGTCCCAACAAGGATCCAAGTTTCGGCAAGTATGTAAGTCTTCCTCGGGGGACACTGGGTACAACTGCCAGATTTTTAAAAATTTGCTGATTCTCGGTGTTTTCCTTGCAGCGACTCCAATTTGTCCAATTGCTGGCTATTTGTAACCCAGTTGTACCCAGGTTGCCTGAATCCCTACAGAGTGTTCAAGGCCCAGTTAAAAAAACCACCTCTTCGAGACTGCCTTCAACTCCTAACTCCTCTCCTTGGGTTCTACATCTTTAACCCTATATCTGTCTGTCCCATGCCCCATGTCTGTCTGTCCAAGTTAGATTATAAGCTCTTCTTAGCAGGGACCGTCTATTAAATGTCAAAATGTACAGCGCTGCATATGCCTTTCCGCGCTATATAAGTGATAAATAGTAGTAGTAGTAGTAGTAGTAGCATGCACTAACTGGCTAAAAATGAGCACTGGACTACTTACTATCTCCTAAATAGGAGGTGTTAAATGCCTCTGCACTGACTGCAACCTGAATATGTGGTAGGGGGAAGCCTGCGAGGCCAGCACAGGCAGCAGATGTGTGTTGCTGCTGCCACCGCCGATGAAGGTGTCGAGAGGGGAGGGGAAGAGTTCTGAGATGACGGGAGTTGTCAGAATGTGGAAAGTTGTACCCAGTGTCCCCTGAGGAAGACTTACATACTTGCCAAAACTTGGATCCTTGTTGGGACAAAGCAGCTAGAAAATAAAGATACCGTTAGTTGAAAGGACATCTCTCTTGCCTTTTTGTTGTTGTTGTATGTATTACAAATCAGGACCCAAATATTACGATCTGCAGCTCTCCAGACTCTTGAGCTGGTGGCATTGATAGATATTGAATGGATTATAGTATGTGGCTATTAAGAGATGAAGAGTCGCTGGAGAGAAGGGCGGGGGTGAGAGCAGCTAAATGTAAATTTATCCATGTGGTGGGTCTCCTAGTCAAATAAGTCATTTTGAAATTATGGATGGAAGCTAGCGAGCCACCCTTCTTTTAATTGATTCCAAACGATGCAGGAAATGTTCATGTCTGAACTGCAAAACTTATAAACACTGTAGTCAACCAGAGAGGCTGCTATATAAACACATATGGCACAGATTCTAGATCAGTGGTTCCCAACTCTGTCCTGGAGGACCCCCAAGCCAATCGGGTTTTCAGGCTAGCCCTAATGAATATACATGAGAGAGATTTGCATATAATGGATGTGACAGGCATGCAAACCTGCTCCTTGCATATTCATTAGGGCTAGCCTGAAAATCCGATTGGCCTGGTGGTCCTCCAGGAGAGGGTTGGGAACCACTGTCCTAGATCACCTACAACACTCCTTCAGTTGGAAATTAGGGAAGAGAGGAACAGCAGGTGGGGTTTTTGGAAGACTGAGAGTGGTTAGATAAGTGGTGTGCAAGGAGAGTGCATGGGGATGGGGATTAAAGGGTCAAACGGGGTTGATAGGAAGGTTATTAGGGGCATAATCAAAAAAATAAAAATGTCCAAAATAAAAAACCCCCACCCAAGTCTGCTCTTGGACGTCCTAATTGCTGGGGAGTCCAAGTGCGGATAATCGAAACTGTTTTCCTGAATGTCTAGCGAGACATTTCCTCCACTGTGCATCCAGAGCTCAAGAGGGTATGTCAAGAGCCGTGTTATGGGTGTGCTTGGACATCTTTCAGGGATAATCAAACCTTTCCCCAAATGTCCTGACAGAGCATAAGTATCTAAGTGCCAAAAAGATACCCAAACTGACCAGATGACTGCTGGAAGGATTACGTGTGGGAAATCCTAGTAGAGCATCACACAAGTGTCATAAGTAGCCTGATGTCTGGGCTAGTGAACCATAGAGAGGAGGAGCCATCCCTATAAGGCAGTCTAACCCCAGCATCTATGGTGTTAACTATGAGCCCATCAAAACCCACCAAAACCCTACTATACTGTCATATAGGTGCCACCTACAGCCATAAGGGCTATTGGGGTGGTAGACAGGTGGGTATAGTAGGTTTGGGGGGAGTTTTGGATGGCTCTCCATAAATTATAAGGGGGTTATACACCCTTTATGTGAAATTCACTGCTCTGTTGGCATGTCTGTGTGGCCAGTCCATTAGAATAGTGGCTCGTCCCACATCTAAATGGTGCTGATTAGGACATTTCTAACTTGGACGTTTTTGTTAGCGAAAATGGCAAATAAAATTAGACGCGCTGGCGGTCTTGACATTTGGATGTCCCTTTCAATAATGGAAGTTTCTGTGCTTCTGAATTTGGACATTTAATGGGAAAATAACAGGTGCACATCTTTGGAAAAGCTTCTTTCCTAGGAATTTGAATAAACGTTGGCCCATCGCATGCTGACGTATGACCCTCATTCATGCACAGCCTGTTAGAGCCTAATGCGTAGCTCGGTCTGTATTCACGGGGTTGGCAGGAGCCGCCAATTTATCTTGTCCGATTGCAGGAAAGGAAGACATAGGGCTCCTTTCACTAAGGTGCGCTAGCGTTTTTAGCGCACGCTAAACCACACGGTCCACTTCTAGAATAACGCCAGCTCAATGGCAGAGGGGAGCGTTGATTTGAACGCCGGAACACAAGATAAATAAAATCACCATCCACAATGGAACGAAGATAAGTTATTACTAGTTAACTTACTTCTAAGATATATGCACTAAAAAACGTATATAGAATATTTAAAAGCATAAAGAAAAATTTTATAAAAAAAAATAATACACACAGTCATTACGATGTTTGGGGATGAATGAAGAAATGACAGACCATTGAAGCGTTCTGCTTTCATTGGTCATACCTGACACCCCACATCGGGACTTTTCATTCCCTGGAAGTATTTTGTTTTGTGGCGTTAAGGTCTAGCCCATGGGGCAATTTACCTCACGCTATTCCACGCATTAAGGCCCTAACGCACCTTGGTAAAAGGAGCCCATAGAGAGAGCGCTTGGGAGAGGCTTGACTGCTTTCTCTGCATTCCTTCTTGCGAGCTCCAAAATAAACAGTATTTTTTTTTTTTTTTTTTTTTGTTCATTAGAAACCATTCCCGCACGTTATCGGTACAGCAGACACTCAGATAAAATATATTGCGTAATAAATTGTGTAACGCTTGCTTTGTCTTGTTTATCTCAAACAGAGTGCGCAACCACCAATGAATGCAAGGCGTTAATGTCAGAACTGAAAATCCTTATCCACATCGGTCACCATCTGAACGTGGTCAACTTGCTTGGAGCCTGCACCAAGACAGGAGGTGAGAGAGTCAAGGCAGGAGGCAAGGATCCAGTTCTCAGGGTGACCATCAATTCTTCCACTTTGTCACTGCATTAGCAATGTGACAACTTATTGGAACAGATATGGTCACAACCCGTCGCCAGCCTTGCTGCAAATCATGTCAGCCTCATCCTCTTTGTTTTCTGGGGAAATAACGTACAGTTACCAGGTGCCTTAGGGACAGCAGATGCAGGCAGATTTCTCTTTTAGGTGTGTTTGGCTCGAGCAGATGCTTGTTGCATAGGCTCCGTCCATTTATCTGTCTGACTGAACGCAGAATTTTGTGTGGGCTTGTATAAACAAGTCTGTGCATTGTGATAGTGGGAGGAGGAATGCAAAACAGAAGTCAAAGGGTCGACCTACCCCGAGAAAAGAAGTGGACAACCTGGGGAAGTTAATGCCATGGGCCCACAACAACAACAACAACAACAAAGAAAAGAGAAGCCACGCAGTGGTACAATCTTAAATGTTCAAATGGGTTGTCCAACGCCCAATGGAAGAGGAGAAGCAACATCATTGCAACAGCAAAAATCAGGATCCAACTTTTGTCGGCACGGAAAGATAACAAAGGCCATGACCACATTGAAAATCTCTGCTGGTAGGGACCCAACTCTTACTGGGAGAAAAATATAACTCGGAATGGGTAGAAAAGGACAAGGAGAGAGAAAGGATACAAGGAGGGGAATGGGGGAGATGGAAGGGAGAAGGGAAAAGGTGAAGAGGAAATGGGGAAAGAATGGGAGGGGGCTGAGAAGAGTAGGAAGAGAATGTGAAGATGGGGAAATAACTATGGATCTTGAATATACTGTAAGTTGACAAGCTACCAATGAAAAAGTAAACCCAAATCAATAAAGACCTGGATAAGAGCTATCTAAAAGGGGAATGTGGGAGAAGTTTCTCAAATCATTGACTAGGATGGAACCATGACTTACCCTTTCAAATAGTATTAAGGCTAGGGGACATTCCATTGAACTAACTAGTAGCACGCTTAAAACAAACTGGAAGTACTTTTTTCACTCAGTACATACTACAGCATGTGAAATTTGTTGCCAAAGGATGCGGTCAATGCACTTAACGTAGCTAGAATTAAAATGGCTTTTGAGAAGCTCCTGGATGGAAAGTCCGTAAACAGGTACTTGCCAGGTAGACTTGGGGGGAAAATATCACTTATTCCCTATAATTACTTAAGAGTACCTGATTATTATTCAATGTATTGTAATCAGGTGAATCTCCTCATGAAAAAGGCAGTCAATAAATCTAAATAAGTATAATGAGCAATAGGAAACAGAGCTATATTCTGGGATCTGCTGGGTATTCCTCAGGACCCAGACTGGACTGTTAAAGGCAGAATTCCGAGTTTCTTGGACCCTTAGGTCTGACCCCAGCACAGCATTTCTTAAATTCTTATGATTAATCAAGTCTACTCTTTATTCCAACTTAATCCAGATCTGATGGCCCAAAATATCTGGTCATTATGCTAGAAACACATGTGAACACTAATTTTGGTCAGGTTCGACAACAAAATAATCTACTAAGGTGGACGTAATAGTTTTTAAAAAAAATGTATTTATTAAATTTTGCAATATATGACAAGCAATTAAACACTTGTTTAAGCAAAGCAAAAAGAGAAAAAAAAAATTTCCAAATATAAATTTATAATACAGCAACATTTTTAATTTCTTCTTAGACCCCAAATAATTTTGTGGGGGGTTGTCCTAGGAGAAACAAGGGACTTAAATTAACATAAGCAAGAAAATTAAGTTCAATCTTATGACATTAACGGTAATAGCTCCTCTCTATAAATCTACCAACTATCTTAACTCTTAGAGATATTTTTTAAATCCAAAAAAGTCCTTAAATGGTCCGGAGCAAAAAAAGTATATTTCAAACCTTTGTTTCCTGCCTCATTGCAAGAAAAAGCTTCCTCCTTGCTTGGGTTTCCTTGTTGACATCAGGATATATCCAAACACGATGTCCCAAGAAGGGAGTTTGTGCCTTTCTAAAATACATTCTCATCACGGCATTGAGATCTTGTGTAAAAACTAACAGACACAAGAGAAGCTCCCACTTGCACTTCGTTTCTCCCCCGGTTAGAGGTTGCAAACTAAAAAAAACCACCAGGAACACCTTCTCTCACATCAAGCAGCTTTATGGGGTAAAGATCTAGAACAACTGCTCTCGCCTACCACTTACGAGGTATTCAGGAAGCGCCTCAAAACTCACCTGTTCCTGAAGACAGCTGACCCGTTCCTCTCTTTCCCCTCTATAACGGTTCTCTCGCCCTATCCCCCTCTTGTTTTCCCATCCCTTAAGTTCTCTCAACTTGTACTTCATTATTCTTTTGTAAACCGTATAGAACTTAACGGTACAGCGGTATATAAACTGTTATTATTATTATTATTAAAGTGGCCCTCTCATCAACTGTTGATAACGTTGTCTCCAGAAATATTACCAAGATCCATTGAAGCCCGCTGAATTTAACGTAACAGTTTTTGATTCAACAAGTGTCTACAATAAGGCCCAAATTCTGTAACCAGTGCCTAGTTCGGAGGCGCCCAACTAGATAGGCGCCTATCGAAATTGAAGAACAAGCTCAATGAAGCTTTTAATCAGCATTAATTGAAACCTAGGCGCCTATCAAGAAAGTGCGATTCTGTAACAAGGCGCCTCTAAAAATTTAGGCGGCCTTCAAAAAAACTAGGCGCTACGCATGTTAGGCGTGGGCGTGGCTTTGTGTTAGGCGCCTTGTTGCAGAATCGCTGCTCTTAAGCGTGCTTAAGCGCTCGCACGGACGCCTAAGTTTTAGTTGTGCCTAGAACTGGCCTATTTAATGGGCGCTTCCAAAATAGGTTCCGCTCAGCGCGATTCACTAAACAGCGCCCAATCGTGCTTGAATCGCGCTGAACAGTGCCTACATTGGCGCCTAACTTTTGGGCGCTTCTTATAGAATTTGCCCTTAAACGACTCATATCCAGTACTGTCCAAAGTCTTCCATTCAGCTTGGGATTCCTCGTCTTCATCCATTTTATTTTTATGGAACACAGTGAACTTTAGTTGGCAACAGTCTAGGTTGAAATTTTCCGTATCGCTACTCTTGACCTCATAAGATAAATTGGGTCGCATTAATAGCAATCTGATCTTTAAGTGGTTCCGAAGTCAAAGGCTGAATATTGCACTTAACTGCATACGCTTTAGCAGCCAACCTAGAAATGGATATTCAATATAACAGTTTTCTTAGAAAATATACACAAATAAACTTGAGCGTTCAATATTATGTGTATGAATGCTATTGTCAACCCCCTTTGTAAACTCCCATTGTTAATCGCTTTGCCAAATTATGTTACCCCTTTTTATCAAAATCTCCACTGGCTGCCATTGGACTCTAAAGTTTTGTTTAAGTTTTCATGCATTTGCTATAAAACAGTATTTGGCACGTTACCGAATTATCTTACTCCTCATTTTACTTTGAGTTATACTAACAAGAGTTCTCAAAGAATACACTTGTTTGCATATCCCTCAATAAAATGATGTCATTATAAAAGGTTCCTTGAGAGAACCTTTTCTTTCCAGGCGGCCAAATTTAATTTATGGCTGGCCAAAACTGTGTTAGAAGCTTCTTCTTATCTCGATTTTAGAAAACAGATAAATACTCAATTATATAACAAGCTGGGATTTTAATGTATCTTATTCTTATAACTTTTTACTTTATTTTAACATTGTTGTATTCTTCTTATATTGTATGTATTTCTTTTACATTGTATGCACTTAATTTGTTGAATCTCAAATGATCTGCATTGTTTGTATTATGCTTAACTGTTGTAAACCGCCTAGAACTCACGGGTATGGCAGTATATAAAAAGAAATTATTATTATTATTATAGCTCACGGACAATGGTCAGTTTTACCTCTTTTGTAGACCGCATAGAACCGAAAGGCTTTTTCGATATATAAATCAAAATTTATGTTGTGTTATGTAACATGGCCTGGTATTGAATATCCAGGAATTCAACCACCAGCTGGCATTAAAATGCTGAATATCAATCAGATCCTGTATTATGGGCTCCTTTTATCAAACTGCGCTAACGGGGTAAATACGCGCGATGTTTCATCATGCGTTAACCCCCGCGCTGGCCTAAAACTACAGCTACGACTGGCGGTTTAGCGCAGCTTGATAAAAGGAGCCCTATATTTCTGGTAATGCATCTTAGTTTAAGGTACCGTGGACTCCACAAGCTGCATTATTCCTGGATAAGTAATGCTAGCTTAGGGTTACCAGATTTTACTTTAGTAAAACCTGGACCCCCCTAGACCCGCCCCCAGGCCTGCCCAGTTCCACCCATCCCAACTCCATTACTCCAAAGACCCGCCCCTAATCCCTACCACCCCCCCCCCCCCCCCCCTAGCTGCCTCCTGTCTGACACATTTTGAGGAAGCAAAGTGCCGAGTTTTGAAAAGCCATCCGGACATGTCCTCAAAAAGGAGGACACCACTTTTGAACAGTTGATAAAATACGCACACCTCTGTCTCTGAGTTCAAGTTCGTTCCACGTCTTTCCGATGTCATATACTGGCACTGGAAAATAGATCCACTATAAGATGAAGTGTGGTGGGCAGCTTGCGTCCTATAAGGTTATTTCTGCAATGTCTTTGTCATTCACAGGTCCTTTGATGGTCATAGTAGAATACTGCAAGTTCGGAAACCTTTCAAATTATTTGAGGAGCAAGAGAGGCGATTTCATTGCCTGCAAGGTAAACAGCCGGAAACCTGGTGTGGGCCTCATGTGAACTGCTAACCTCATGGCACGTCCATTCGTGCAACCAGTTAGGAACTAGCTAGAAACAGATCCTGAGCATTCTCTCCTTCATTGAGAGTTTCAAGCTCCCTCCAATCCTTCCGCAAACACCTGAAAACTTGGCTCTTTTCAAAAATCTAACACCTCCCGCTCTTTGGTTCTTTAGCTTCCTAGCTCCTTTCCTATAACCCTTCATTGTAGCTCCTTTTCAACCTAACCCTGTAAACCGTGCCGAGCTCTATGCTTGTGGAGATGGCGCAGTATGCAAACCTAAGGTTTAGTTTAGTTTAGTAATTCTCCAGCTGCCTGTTCTGATATAAAGTCCAGGGGTACATCTCACCTGCAGACTTTCTCAGTTTGCAAAGCGAAAACGGCACCTTTAGGCCTGCGTGTCAAAGCAGCTCCTGATTGGAACCTGCTTCCTGCTTACGTGCCACTGACCAGGTCTGTCTCCTGATTTTCGGCAGCATTATCTTGGCAGTGGAGTTTGGCGTGCTGTGTTTGCAAATATGCACACTGGTGCATGCCCCAGAGCAGGTCTAAACACATTTGGGGACTTTCTGTGACGTTACTTTCTTTCCTAAAATTGGTATAACCTCTGCACATTTATGCCCTCCAAGCCCTATGAGTAGATCAGACCTGGGTTTTCAGAGCCTCGCTTGATCAGCAGAGAGATCCCTTGCACAGGCTATTGGTTCATGTCCAAACTTGTCCAACTGTGTTTATTTTTTCTCATCAAAATGTCATATTTGGGGACTTGCCCTGCTGTAGTGGGCTGAGTTTTTTGGCCCTGTTTTTTTCAGCAATATGTTTTCTTTCATGCATTCAGAATATATTTCCATCCAATAGTTTGTCTTCCTGGAGTGATGATAACATTTATTTTTGTGGCATCTCGTTTCAGTCGCAAGAAAACTCTGACCCAACAGAGAAAGTGCTGGATGACTCCAACAATGACCTAACTGAGCTTATAAAGCCACGGCTGCAGAGCGTAGCGAGCACGGGCAGCTCTGCCAGTTCGGGATTCATTGAGGACAAGAGCTACAGTGACTCAGAGGAGGAAGGAGAAGGTATGTCCCATCGCCTGCCAACATCTGCCCTCTTTATAAGGGCAGAAAAAGTTACTCAGACAGAAGTCATGTTTCAAACAGTAGAGACTGCCTAACTTAAACATAGGAACATGATGGCAGATAAAGGCCCAGTGGCCCATCCGCAGCATCCACTATCTCCTCCTCTCCCTATTGGCTAAAGCTCTTAACACTTGCATTGTGATGTCATAGAACTTTCCGATTATAAAAACATAGAAACATGATGGCAGATAAAGGCCAAATGGCCTATCCACAGCGTCCACTATCTCCTCCTCTCCCTATTGGCTAAGGCTCTTAACACTTGCATTGTGATGTCATAGAACTTTCTAATTATAGAAACATAGAAACACGATGGCAGATAAAGGCCAAATGGCCCATCCACAGCATCCACTATCTCCTCCTTTCCCTATTGGCTAAGACTCTTAACATTTGCATCTCTTCTTCCTATAGGCTAAGACTCTTAACACTTGCATTGTGATGTCATAGAACTTTCTGATTATAGAAACATGATGGCAGATAAAGGCCAAATGGCCCATCCAGTCTGCCCATCTGCAGTAACCATTATCTCTTCCTCTCCCTAAGAGATCCCACATGCTTGTCCAAAGCTTTCTTGAATTCAGTCTTTGTCTCCACCACTTCTTCCAGGAGTCAGTTCCCCACATCTACCACCATTTCTGTAAAAAAGTATTTCCTTAGATTACTCCAGAGCCTACCACCTCTTAACTTCATCCTATGCCCTCTCATTGCAAAGTTTCCTTTCAAATGAGACTCGACTCATGATTGAGATCTTTAAGTCTGTCCCCATACGCCTTATGACGAAGACCAAGCACTATTTTAGTAGCCTTCCTCTGCACCAATTCCATCCTTTTTACTTGCTAAATTTTGTGGAAAGGAGTTATCTATTGAATATGGTTATAGAAAAATCCATAGTGTAGAGCTGTTATTAGCCTGTTGCTTCTTTCTCTATAATATCACCAAAACCCGACCCTTCCTCTCTGAGCACACTACCAAAACCTTTCTCCATACCCTTACCACCTCTCACCTAGACTACTGCAACTTGCTTCTCACCGGTCTTCCGTGTAACCATCTCTCTCCCGTCTAATCTGTTCAAAATTCTGCCGCCCGAGTCGCTATGTTCACATTACCGCTCTCCTCAAGTCACTTCATTGGCTCCCTAACCATTTCCTCTTATTGACTTACAAGCGCATCCACTCTGCAGATCCTCAGTATCTCTCCTCTCTTATCTCTCCCTATACTCTTCCCCGAGAACTCCATTCATCGAGTAAGTCTCTCTTCTCTCTACCCTTCTCCTCTTCCGCCAGCTCCATACTATGGCCATTCTCTCTTGCTGCACCTTACAGTTGGACTAGACTGCTTGAGTCAGTACGTCAAGCTCTGGCAGTATTCAAATCTAGGCTTTTAGCTCCTAACTCCCACTCACTTGAAAAGCACCCCATGCCTGTTTTATCATTCTCTCTTTCTGAGAAACTCCCTAACCCCCTATTTGCCCTGTTGATCTGTCTGATTAGATTGTAAGCTCTACTGAGTAGGGACTGTCACTTGAATGTTTCATGTACAATGCTGCATATGTCTATCAGCACTACAGAAATGATAAATAGTAGTGCACATCTTTTTCCGTATTCGCTGTGATAGGGGATTAACAGACCCGCAAATATGTTATTTGCTGTTTTCTATTAAAAACCATCATGACTATGGTGAAAACCCACGAATAACATGGCCTGTTCCTGAAGGAGAGGCAAAACACGGAGAAGAAAATGCTGGGAATCGGCGATTTCTCTATGCAAGCTGATGTCATTTGGGGGGAGGAGCCAGCAAGCTAAAAGCTGCAAATAATCGAAACCGCGATTGCTGAAACCGCGAATACGGAGGGGGAAGTGTAGTGATAAAATGTTTTCCCAATTCCTGAGGTTAAAATGATCCTTAGGCACAACTGTTCAATGGAGAAGTTGCACTGAATTTCCCATCTACTGTTTTATGTGATACGAAACCAAAAGCACTATTTGGATATGGCATCCCAGGTAAAACCATAACAAAATTTTTAAAGCCTTGTGCATCGGTGGTTGCAGTGTTTGCCTATGGTCAGTGGTGTAGTGAGGCGGGGGAGGGGAGTCCACCCCAGGCACCCTCTTGATGGGGCACCAGCTCCCATCCCCCTCTCCACCCCTCCTTCCCTGTGTAAGCTGCTTTCCTTCCACCGGTCACGAGCAGCATCACCCAACCCGCTGCTGGCGTCAGGATCGGCTCTTCTTCTGACGTCACATCCTGGACCCGTGCCTAGGACGTGGGCGTCAGAGGAAGAGCCGACGCCAGCAGCGGGTTGGGGGTTGCTGCTCACACAGCGAACGTTAACGAGGTGTGGGGAAGGGACGCGCGCGCGCCAGGAGAGGGTGGGGGTGGAGAAGAAGAGGCGGGGGATGGACGCCTCTCACTCTCGCCACGCCACTGCTTGTGGTAGAAATCTTTGCTCTGTTGAAACAGGATCTTAGCTGTGAAGCGTAATTTAGAGAATGACACGGTGACAAAATTCATCACCATTCTCGTCCCCACGGATAACCACGGGAAACCATCTTCATGTCATTCTTTAAGGAGAGAGGGAAGAATGGCCACAACCACTGACCCTCAAGCTTTGCTTTGAAGAATGCTGGTGTAGAAGGACAGAGGTTGAAATAGACACTACAGAATGACAGTCTCTGGTATCCAGAGCAGATATTGTGATGTCATAATGCCTCATTCCATCAGTGCCTAAGAGCCAATCACATCAGTGATGTCACAATGGCTTCATTATCCTTGGCTCCCATAAGAATCAGAGTATGAATGGCCACAACCACTGACCCGTAAGCTTTGCTTTGAAGAATGCTGGTGCAGAAGGACCGAGATTGAAAAAGGGACGGGAACGGTGATGAATTTTGTCACCGTGTCATTCTCTAGCGTAATTGATTAATCGTGGCTTATATCATTGTCATCTACTCTAATGATTTCTTCTGTCTAGATGCTGAGGAACTGCGCAAGCGACCATTAACGATGGAAGATCTGATTTGCTACAGTTTCCAGGTGGCAAAGGGCATGGAGTTCCTGGCTTCCAGAAAGGTACCTGTCAGTATGATATTTAACATAGCAGGAACTTTGC
Organism: Geotrypetes seraphini; assembly: GCF_902459505.1. Taxonomy (NCBI): domain Eukaryota; kingdom Metazoa; phylum Chordata; class Amphibia; order Gymnophiona; family Dermophiidae; genus Geotrypetes; species Geotrypetes seraphini. The sequence continues at coordinate 13,707,569 of NC_047088.1, forward strand.
TCCCCAGGTCTGAGGCACAGGGAACAGGAGGGCTGAACAAACAAACTTCTGCCCTGCCCCAGAGGTCCCCAGTTGCAGATGCCCTATGGAACAAAAAGTCTATCAATCAACAGCCCCAGGTAGCCCACTCCTATGGAGCCATGCACCGGACACCTCTTGAATCTCTGTATCACATGCACGACCCCTTTAAGGCTGTGAGGACTGCCTCCTCCGCATCCCTAGCTGAACTACGATCTGACAGACCCTATGTCTGAATCAAACCGAGGTCTCGGCCTAGTGTTGCCACCAGGCTGCAAAACAAGTGGTTTGAGCATTTTTTTTGTTGTTGTTGGAAGCAGTACATTTTGGTCCCTCGGGGTCCAGTATAGCGAAGTTACTTACCTGTAGCAGGTATTATCCGAGAACGGCAGGCAGCTATTCTCACACGTCACACGTCACACGTGGGAGCCCAGTACGGACAGTGCAAAACTGTACTGTCCCTTTTAAAATGAAAAAAATAAAAATCTCAAACTGCCCGTACAGCAGAGGTGCGAGTGCCTTCCCGCCCGCTGCCGGCTCGCAGGACCATCAGTTCAGTTAAAAAAGCTAACTAGGGGAGGTGGAGGGGTTGTGAGACTATCCGCCTGCTGTTCTCAGATAACACCTGGCACTCGTACCAGTAAGTAACTTCGCTTTATCCGAGGACAAGCAGGCAGCATATTTTCACAGGTGGAACTCCTTAGCTGCCAGGCTCATGCCTCCGGAGAAGAGGGTTATTGATAATTACCACGGGCCTGGTGAAAACAACAGGGTTGGAGGGAAGTTGGCGTCTAAGTGAAAAATAAATTCTGTGGAACTGTTTGGCCGAACCGACTGTCCCTTCTGGAATGAGTGTCCAGGCAATAGTGGGATGTGAATGTACGAATTGAGGACCAAGTGGCTGCTTTATAGATGTTCTCAATGGGAGTGGAGCGTAGATGAGCTCATGAAGTCGCCATTGTTCAAACTTTATGTGCGGTAACGCAGCCTTTGAGCATCAGCTTAGGCCGAGCACAGCAAAAGGAGACACAGTCCGCCAACCGTGTGGCGATGGTTTCCTTGGCGACAGGAGCTCCTTGGATTGAATGGCAGGTCATGCAGCCGCTTCTGAGGTACGTGGCTTTGCCGTCTTGTTTGCCACCGTTAGCGGTATCTGAGAGAAAGAAAAGAAGCTGAAAGTGCTACTGAACTAAAGATGGACAGAATGAGAGAGATGAAGGTCCAACAAAAGTGATAAAAAACACTGTGAAACATTTCCGGTAGAATCCCAGCGACCTTGACTTTTGATACTCTTATGTCCACTTGGCCCCAGGTGCAGTGAACACTTACAGGACTAACAGCGGGTTCTCATTATTTTTAGTGTATTCACCGTGATTTGGCAGCCAGGAACATCCTACTGTCTGAAAATAATGTGGTGAAGATCTGTGACTTTGGACTGGCCCGGGATATTTACAAAGATCCTGATTACGTGCGGAAAGGCGATGTGAGTACTTGCTTGCTGATTTCTCATTTCCTAGTGGTCGTCAGAAAGCTACATAAGTTATCCATAACACCTCGCATCTTCATTCTTAGGCAAGGCTTCCGCTTAAATGGATGGCACCCGAAGCTATTTTTGACAAAACATACACAACACAGAGCGATGTCTGGTCTTTTGGGGTGCTGTTGTGGGAAATCTTTTCTCTTGGTAAGTCCCTTTTTCCCTAGTATATTTTATAGTAGTCAAGGGTGAGGTCTTGCTTCTCTATTCTATATCTTTGCGGTGATTTTATGAGTCTTTTTTGGGTTCAGGATTGCAGCAGCCATTTTGTTTCTGGGCCGACAACGGGCGGGAGTGAGTGGGCATTGCTCCTTTCCATGAGACCCCTCTAAGACACCAGGGACCTACCAAGGGGCCTGAGAGGGCTGGAGATGGGTGAGGGAACTTAGGAGGAGGGGGGATTGGGACAGGGGAGAAGCAGAGGCATCTGAACATACTTATACAGGTCCTAGCTGATAGTCAACTAGGGCTCGCTTAAGTATCGTATGTGGGTTCCAGCTAGGGGATACCGTAGTTGTTAAATCAAAAAGAGAGGATACCAGGCCCTGACCATGCCCAAACCCCCTCCCCCCCCCCCACACAGTGCCCTGCCCCATCCCTGCTAGTCTCGCCCCTAAACCACACACCCCAGCACAGCCTCTCTCTCTCTCCAGCCCACCTTGTATTCGGATATGGCTTTCTGAGACCCCCCTGTCCCCAGTACCTCTTCTGGCACTGCAATTTAAAAACTTCGGGCGGCTGGCAACCTTAGCAACAGGATTCTGCTGCCTTCAGCCTGCCCTGGAAGCCTTGCCCTGTAGCGTCCCGCCTAAGCGGGAACAGGAAGTGCCGCAGAGTGAAGGCTTCTGGGGCAGGCCAAAAGCAGCAGGATCCTGTAGCTAATGCTGCTGGCTGCATAAAGTTTTTTTGTGAAATTTTAGTATCGGAGGAGGTGCTGGGGACGGGGAAGACTCCCAATTCCGGGATAGAGCCTGGACTGGAGAGAGTGAGTTCAAAACCCGGTCAAACTCCCTCCAGTCCAGGAAAACGTCCAGACACCCCAACAGTTTTCTAAAAAGAGCACATGTCTGGGTAAATCCGGACGTCTTGTAAACCTAGTTCTGGCTGAATATTGGACAGGGCCCACTTAAGCTCCAGCACCCAGTGCGGTTGTAATTAGCCTCTGCTATTCAATGCCAATGTTCACTCATGGTCCAACACTGAAAATCTAGGGTTAATTCTGCCTAGTGTTTAAAAATTGACTGACTGTCACAGGCTGAATATTGATCGGACTATTATGCCTTGGATCAGCAGCTTGGAATGTTGCTATTCTGGGATTACGGAATCTTTTGTTACTCTTTGGGATTCCAGAATCTTGCTATTCTTTGAGATTCTGAATAGAATGTTGCTACTCCTTGGGTTTTGGCCAGGTACTAGGGACCTGAATTGGCCACCATGAGAATGGGCTACTGGGCTTGATGAACCATTGGTCTGACCCAGTAAGGCTATTCTTATGTTCTTATGTAAATCTATACGATGCCACTTGTGCAAATGGGGGGGAAAAATGCATGTGTGCCTTCAGCATTCATACTCACTGCCTACCACCTTCGAAAAGATATGAATAGGTTGAGGTCGATCCATAGGGCTGCTACAAAATTGGTTAGTGGTCTTTATCATAAATCATATGGGGGACATACTTAGAGTCCTTACAAAGTATAATTTGCAGGAAAGACGGGAGAAAGGGGATATGATAGAGACATTTAAATATCTCCGTGGCATTAATGTACAGGAGGTGAATCTTTTTCAAATGAAGGAAAAACTGGAAGGAGAGGGCATAGGATGAAGTTAAGAGCTGATAGACTCAGGGGTAATGTAAGCAAATATTTCTTTATAGAAAGGGTGGTGGATGCATGGAATAGTCTTACAGTGAAGGATGAAGACTGTGTCCGAATTTAAGAAAGCGTGGGACAGGCACATGGAATCTGTTAGGGAGAGGAGGAGATAGTGGATGCTGCGATGGTCCATTTGGCCTTTATCTGCCATCATGTTTCTATAATCAGAAAGTTCTCTGACATCACAATGCAAGTGTTAAGAGTCTTAGCCTATAGGGAGAGGAGGAGATAGTGGATGCTGCGATGGGCCATTTGGCCTTTATCTGCCATCATGTTTCTATAATCAGAAAGTTCTATGACATCACAATGCAGGTGTAAAGAACCTTAGCCTATAGGAAGAGGGTATGCAAATCTTAAAGAGTCTTAGCTAATAGGGAGAGGAGGAGATAGTGGATGCTGCGATGGTCCATTTGGCCTTTATCTGCCATCATGTTTCTATTATCAGAAAGTTCTATGACATCACAATGCAGGTGTAAAGAACCTTAGCCTATAGGAAGAGGGTATGCAAATCTTAAGAGTCTTAGCTAATAGGGAGAGGAAGAGATAGTGGATGCTGCGATGGTCCATTTGGCCTTTATCTGCCATCATGTTTCTATAATCAGAAAGTTCTCTGACATCACAATGCAAGTGTTAAGAGTCTTAGCCTATAGGCAGAGGAGATGCAAATGTTAAGAGTCTTAGCCAATAGGGAGAGGAGGAGATAGTGGATGCTGCAGATGGGCCATTTGGCCTCTATCTGAAATCATGTTTCTATGTACCATTTACTAATTTTCCAAAGGAAATAAAGTGAATGGTGTCTCGGAACATTGGCTGAAATGTTTATGTTATGTTTTATTAAGACTTGTTATACCGCTCTAGCATATCACAGACCTAAGCATTTTACAATACAAATGAATTTATGAAAAGAACTCCATTAAAGATAGGAAAGATAGAGATAGGATACATATGTCATAAATATTCAGGGAGGATGAAAAGAAAGACTACGTTCAAAAAGAAAGAAAAATAAAGTAGTGGGTAAAAAAAAGAATATATAATTACAATGGAGCTAAAAGAGGAAAACTAAACATGAAATAAAAGGGAAAAAAAAACAACAGACCTAACAGAAAATAGGCCTGCAGAAAATTAAGCTGGTCTTTGGAGTAGGCGTAAAAACTTGGATTGACCTTACTGAAATGACCAGGACGGAGCCTAACTATACCATATTCCGGAAAAAAACTGAAAACTCATCTATTTGACACTTAATCACCTGTATCCTCTCCTCCCCCTCCCATCCCTCTTCCTACGCCCTCCTCCGCTCCTCTTCGCTTCTCCCACCTCCTCCCCCTTCTCCTTCCTCACACCCCTGTTTAAGTCGCCTTGAGTCTACCTAGGTATGAGCGACGCAAAAATAGAAGATTAGATTAGCCTCATATTAAACCAATCGGAAACCTCCTGAGGGATAAGGAGTTGGTGGCCGTGATTTGAGGCAGCTGAAAGCAGAACCCTCCCTGACGGACCAGAGTAGGAGGACACGGGCCAGCCAAGTGGACGACGAGGCACGCCAGGATAACTAAGCGCCTTAGACGTATACGATGCATTGCCCTTAAATGGAAAGGCTGCCACTAGGGGTCACTGTTGCCATTTTGGAACCCATCCCCTAGATCAGGGGTGTCAAAGTCCCTCCTCAAGGGCCGTAATCCAGTCGGGTTTTCAGGATTTCCCCAATGAATATGCATTGAAAGCAGTGCATGCACATAGATCTCATGCATATTCATTGGGGAAATCCTGAAAACCCGACTGGAATATTCCCAGGACTAAGGGATCTCAAAGTCCCTCCTTGAGGACCGTAATCCAGTTGGGTTTTCAGGATTTCCCCAATGAATATGCATTGAAAGCAGTGCATGCACATAGATCTCATGCATATTCATTGGGGAAATCCTGAAAACCCGACTGGATTCCGGCCCTCGAGGACCGACTTTGACACCTGTGCCCTAGATGAAGGAAAGGTTGTGGGGGATACAAGAGGCTTTCTGAGCTTGGGGTGCCATTCAGGCTGGGAGGCACACTGGGAGGAGGAACTGGGGGTTCTTCAGGGGGGGGCCTCATGGGGGATTATTACTATAGCTGCTGCCCCTCAAAAGGTGACCCAGAAGCAACGGGCCATGGCTTGGCAGCCTGATGCTCTGGGCAGTAAAGTACCTTGATTTAAGGGCCATAATGTGACTTGCTGTGAGCAGTACAAGTCGCATTGTGGAATTTACAAATGCAATGAGTTACTTTATGTGCGTTTCTCTGTTTTGCATCTCATTATTATGCAACCTACAATGACTTAATACCTCTTCTATCAAACTGCGCTAGCAGTTTTTAGCGCAGAGAGCCGCGCTGAATGGCCCGCGCTGCTCCCGACGCTCATAGGAATTCTGTGAGCGTTGGGGGCAGCGCGGGCCATTCAGCGCGGCTCTCTGCGCTAAAAACTGTTAGCGCAGTTTGTTAGAAGAGGCCCTTCATGTCGCCACATTAGGGAGAGACAAACTGTGTTAGTGCCCTTTAAGTCGTATTAAGGAGCAAATAATGCGACTTAAAGCCCCGACAAAATTTCCCCACTTATTAGAGAGAAAAATAGTCACAAAACGTAGGTGTCAGCCACATATTTATAGGAGCAAAGGGAAGTTATTTTTCTTTTTTCATAATTTTTGTTGCTGTTTTGCTGTTTATATTTTGTTTGCCGTTAGTTCATTTTTATTGCAGTGGATTTTTTGTTGTTTTTTACCAAGATTTGTAACAGAGTAGACACCGAAGAGGGAGTGGAAAATATGAAAAAGGATCTGCAAAAGTTAGAGGAATGGTCTAATGCCTGGCAACTAAAATTCAATGCAGAGTAATGCGTTTGGGGATTAATAATAGGAAGGAACCGTATATGCTGGGAGGAGAGAAGCTGATATGCACGGATGGGGAGAGGGACCTTGGGGTGATAGTGTCCGAAGATCTAAAGGTGAAAAAACAGTGTGACAAGGCAGTGGCTGCTGCCAGAAGGATGCTGGGCTGTATAAAGAGAGGCGTAGTCAGTAGAAGGAAGAAGGTGTTGATGCCCCTGTACAGGTCATTGGTGAGGCCCCACTTGGAGTATTGTGTTCAGTTTTGGAGACCGTATCTGGCGAAGGACGTAAGAAGACTTGAAGCGGTCCAGAGGAGGGCGACGAAAATGATAGGAGGCTTGCGCCAGAAGACGTATGAAGAGAGACTGGAAGCCCTGAATATGTATACCCTAGAGGAAAGGAGAGACAGGGGAGATATGATTCAGACGTTCAAATACTTGAAGGGTATTAACGTAAAACAAAATCTTTTCCAGAGAAAGGAAAATGGTAAAATCAGAGGACATAATTTGAGGTTGAGGGGTGGTAGATTCAAGAGCAATGTTAGGAAATTCTACTTTACAGAGAGGGTGGTGGATGCCTGGAAAGCGCTCCCGAGAGAGGTGGTGGAGAAGAAAACGGAGACGGAGTTCAAAGAAGCGTGGGATGAACACAGAGGATCTAGAATCAAAAAATCAGAATAAATATTGAAGAACTAAGGCCAGTACAGGGCAGATTTGCACGGTCTGTGTCTGTATATGGCATATTGGTGGAGGATGGGCTGGGGAGGGCTTCAATGGCTTGGAGGGTGTAGATGGGCCGGAGTGAGCTTTGACGGAGACTTCAGAAGTTGGTACCGGGCACAGTACCGGGCAGAGCTTTGGATCCTTGCCCGGAAATTGCTAAGAAGAAGAAAAAAAATTAAATTGAATCAGGTTGGGCAGACTGGATGGACCATTCGGGTCTTTATCTTGCCGTCATCTACTATGTTACTATGTTACTTGTTTTTCCTGTGTTTTATTCTTGCGTTCCTCCAGGCACTGCCATCCTCACTTCTCCTTCCTCCCCCCTTCCAGGCACACTTCCTTAGACAAACCCTCTCCTTTAGCTGCCATCTTCCAGGACCCTTTAAGCTGCAGTTACCAGATGTCATTGTGCTGGGCTTCAATGCAATTCACCTTCTAAGTCCTGCTGTAACTTGCTCTTATCAGGCCAGACCCCATCAGCTTCCCTTCCACTGGGGGGGACTGGGTAAAACGCAAACCTCACAGAGCCCACGAACCTCACTGATCTTAACCACACGCCCTTAAACACCTGCTCACCTCGAGGGCGAGTGGGATCTGTGAGGTCCACGGGAGTTAAGGATCCGTGAGGTCCGCGGGTGTTAAAAGGAGGATCCCTGCGGACCCGACGCCACGGCCGCTTTCTCGGTAAGGTTGTGCGCTGTAGTATTCAGTACCGTCAATCGCAACCACCGACAGAAAAGGTAAAAAGAGGATCTCGCGGACCGCCACAGAGCTAAAAGCACACGGCTTTAAAAAGAAAGCGGCCGTGGCGTTGGGTCCGCAGGGATCCTCCTTTTAACACCCACGTTTTACCCAGTCCCATCTGCTGGTCCTAAATTTTAGGTGCCCGCGGTATTTTCTACCCCTCTGCATGTGCGGAGAAAGCCACGAGAAATCCCACTGTCTTTGCTGCTCGGGAGGTGGAGGGGAAGTCCAGGAGACTCAGAAAATCAGACAACTCAATTAAGAACCTCTGGGGCTTCTGGGAAAATCAAACCAGCTCAGTTTCAGAGACTCAGAACTAGAAGCACTTTCACTAGCTGAATGGACAGATGAAGTGTCTGCAGAGGTGGGCAGTGATCGAAATAACATCTAGCTCCCTCCCTCACGTCACTTCCCACTCAGTAGCCGAACTCTCAGCTGATGGGTGGTGGGTGGCAATCAGTGACATTTTCTTGGCTCACCAAGACTGCTCCTGCTTCCCAGCAAGAGCAGTGAAATAACTGCAGTGAAGCAGGGGATAATCAGCTCTCAGGTACTTAGAGATAGGCTAATGCAGAGATTCCTAGACAAGCCAGGTCTGATGATAGTGAAGGATAGCAGGTATAATACCATCTGCGAACGAACGCACCAACATGCAAGGTTATTTGCTTGGTTGGTGGGGAGTAGGGAGACCATATGGCTCCAGAAAAAGGAGGACAGACAGAGACATCCGAGTTTTACGTCCACCAAAGGAAGACAGACAGAGACATCCATCCGGGCTTTACATCCACCGAAGGAAGACAGAGACATCCGGGCTTTACGTCCACCGAAAGCAATGGAAGGAAAACCTGAATGTCTCACTCTGTCCTCGATTTTCTGGAGCCATATGGTAACTCTGAGGTGGGGGGGGGAGGGGGCAGGATAGTCAATTTTTAAAGAATTGATATGCCTATAAGTTATTTTGCCTTTTTGCACAAGCTTTTTTGCACAGATCTATTGCGATTTGCACCATCGATTATGCTATTTACACTGTTTTGAAAATTGTTAGAAACATAAGTTAAAAAAAGAAAGAAAAAAGAAAAAAAAGTTTTATATATAAATTATTGAGTAGTTGTACAATGACGAATTAAGTCACCATAAGAAAAATTTATATTTTTGAAAGAATGACGAATTAAGTCATATGAATAATAATATGAAGGTTTTTTGATCAATGAAAGATACCCACACCACAATTCCTTATAGGGATGATAACATTATGATCCTTGGAGTGGCAATTGTGAGGTCTTTTCCTTCATTTGATATTATTCAATAAAGAGGTTTTTTCTCTCAATTCAATTAACCTTTTGTGGATCGATGACTAGCCTTCTAGCCACACAAGCAGCAAAACTGGACTACCAACTCTCCAATTTTTCTGATAACAACCCCAGACTACAAATTGTTCAGAAAAGAAATAAAAACCTTGAAGACAAACTAACACCGCAAGACTCAACCCGCTCTACTCCTCAATTCCTCTGGAAATGGCCAGATAATTTATTTTGTAATCCGCCTTGAACCGCAAGGTATTGGCGGAATAGAAATCATTAATGTAATGTAATGACTAAGGCACTTGGGATCGCTCAAAGCCACTGATTACATAAAGCTCTGTTTTTCTTAGGATTTGCTATTCTTTTTGCTTATTGGAGCAAATTTCTTGGTATTACAGCCTGTAACTTTTATGTTTTCATACGCAATAATGATACATTGATTAAAAAAAATATGTTATGCAAAAAATCTAGCAGTATTTTATTAATGCTGGGTTTTACTAAGCAGCGCGAGAGGTTTTTCGTATAAAATTCCTATGAACATCGGAGCATTTACCTCACCAGCCCACGCTAAAAACCTCTAGTGCCATTTATTTATTTATTTTAAAAATTTATGAATCGCTTAAAACTAAACGATGGACAAGAACATGACATACACAGTTTTAAAACATAATATACAACAAATTTCTCTTAATACCAAAATAAAAAAAAAACAAAAACCAGAAAACAAACAATAACCACAAATAATTGCATTTTCAAGAATTTCTTAAAGGACATACATTCTTTGCATACTCTCATTGTACCTGAGATTGAATTCCAGAGATTTTTATCAGCAATGGAAAAAATAGACTTTTTAGATTTTGCCTAAACTACTACTACTACCACCATTAATTATTTCTATAGCGCTACCAGATGCACGCAGCGCGCTGTTCAGTCACAAAGAGTATGCAAACAGTCCCTGCTCCAAAGAGCTTACAATCTAAACAGACAAACAGGATGTCCTGGATACAGTGAAGGGGAAGGGTTAATCTCTGGCTGGGTTGGAGGGCAGAGGGGAGTACAGGACAATCAAGCCATTGTGACATCACTGAGGAGGTTGGTTCTTATTGGTGGAATGAGGCATTATGACATCACAGTCTCTGCTCTGCTTCCCAAAGACTGAAACTCTTCACATTACTACTATGGATTATTTCTATAGCGCTACCAGACGCACGCAGCATTATACAGAGTTACGAAGAAGACAGTCCCTGCTCTAAAGAGTTTACAATTTAAACATCCAAGACAGACAAACAGGATGTCATGGATACAGTTAAGGGGAACGGTTAATCAGCGGGCTGGGTTGGAGGGCAGAGGGGAGTACAGGACAGTGAAGCCATTGTGACATCACTGATGAGGTTGGTTCTTATTGGTGGAATGAGGCATTATGACATCACAAGCTCAGCTCTGCTTCCCAAAGAAACAGGCAAGGCAGACAAACAGGATGTAATGGATACAGTTAAGGGGGACGGTTAATCAGCGGGCTGGGTTGGAGGGCAGAGGGGAGTACAGGACAATCAAGCCATTGTGACATCACTGATGAGGTTGGCTTTTATTGGTCGAATGAGGCATTATGACATCACAATCTCAGCTCTGCTTCCCAAAGACTGAAACTCTTCACACTACTACTATGAATTATTTCTATAGCGCTACCAGATGCACGCAGCACTGTACAGAGTCACAAAGAAGACTGTAAGCTCTTTGAGCAGGGACTATCTAAACAGCCAAGACAGACAAACAGGATGTCATGGATACAGTTAAGGGGAAGGGTTAATCAGCTGGCTGGGTTGGAGGGCAGAGGAGTAGGGTTAAGGATTGAAAGCTATATCAGTCTGCTTCTAAACAAGGGAAGGGGCCTGACGGACAAACTCGGGGAATTTATAACGAATCCCATTTTCTTTTCGACTGATTAGTGACATCCCTCCCTCAGATCGCAAACATCTGGCAGATTGATAAACTTCCCACTAATTCTGAAAACAAGTTGGAGCAGAGGAGTACAATATTTGATGAACGACTGATAATGCTTTGGAACAAATCCTCTGCTGAAGAGGTAACCAGTGTAGAGCCAACCTAGGGATGCCCATTATCAATCCAGCAGCCGAATTCATAAAAAGTTGAACAGGTTTACATGCCTTCTTTGTCAATCCAAGATCGAGAAGATTACAATAATCAATCCGAGACAAGAGAAGCGCCTGAACAACAGAACGAAAATCTAAGGGCTGAAGCATGGTTCTTTGAATTGGAGAAATGAGGTGCCACATGAGATTAAACAAGAACGGCGGAAATCAGAGAGGGTGTGGAGAAAGTCCGGAGACCGCAAAGATTATGAGTTTTATTGTATTAAATTGATTGACTATAAATCTTTATGTGAGACCATACAAAATAGTTTTTTTCAGAACCATGTTTGGACTGCTACAGATGGACCCAGAGAGTTATTTCAAATAGTACGTTATTTGATTGAGGAGCCCTGAGTGTTTGGAACGTCATTGGTAGATGACTATACCAAAATGTACATGTTTCGCTCTTACCAAAGTATGTTAAATTTCTTATTTTCCACAATTGAAAGTTCATATAATAAAATACCGCTAGATTTTTTTTTTCAAAAAAATGTCTTTTTATCAATGTATCATTGCTGAGTGTGAAAATATAAAAGTTATAGTTATAATATCAAGAAATTTGCTGCATTAAGCAAAAATAATAGCACATTTTAAGAAAAACAGCTTTATGAAATCAGTGGCTTTGAGGGACCCCCATGATAGGTTATAAAAAAATTTTAAAAATTATTTTCTGATCAAGCACTATCAAATTCATGGGAAAAACTTCAATTCACACTGTTTATCCAAATTTAGGTATTTCTGGACAACCCTGGCATGACCTATTTTATAGGCGGAAGGTCTCATGCACTAATTCTGCGCTAATCAGTCAGCACCTGGCAATTCCCACATGCTAACCAATTAGCATAGCTACACTCACTTCCCCTCCCCCCCCCAAACATGCCCCGGCACTAAAAACTAAATTCCTTTTTAGCGCATTCACATTCAAAAACTATCACAGGACCCCTGAGAATTTTGACCCCTGGTAAGCACGTGTTCTCCAGTCATGGTACATGGGCTTGCCGTGCCACCGGGGCTTGCGCACACCTGAGAAGCTGAAAGCTACGCCGTCGGTAGTTTCACTACCAGCAGGGCCTCCCAAGGTGGACAGGTTTCAGCGGAGATGTCAGACTAGCGATGTACCACCCGTCTGGGCAGCAGCAGATGGGCAGTGCTGGAGGCGGAGGATCGCCTTTGATGCGAATTTATACTGCGCAGAAGAAAGGGACGGCAATCTGCTTCTGTATTCTGCCACGAAAACTTGATATCATTACTATGTCACTAGGACAAGAACACGACTCAATGGTACCCATGTTAGTTTAGTAAAAGGACCCCTTAACTAGCTAAAGCAAATTTTCAACTATATTAAGCAAGACCACGGAGGCGATTTTAGAAGGCGTGTGTGGCATTAGTTCATGTCAATAGCAATTATAGAACTGCTCGTCCTAGATATCTATAGCACGCTGTTTTGAAAGGATATGTTTTGGATGTGGTCAAGACAGACCCAAAAAGTCTGTATGTATTCCCTGTTTAGCAATGGAAATACACAGATACTGTCAACAGTTTACACCTGCTCCAAGTCACGTGTGCAGCTATCTGGTTGTTTGGACCTTGGGTTTGAAGGAGCAATTGGGCTCACCGCTCTGGTGTTTAAACCCACCTCAATAATACGAAAACTAGAGGTTTGGAGCTCACCTCCTTAATTGGCCAATCAGGGACTTCCTTAGGCTCCTCCCTAAGGAAGTCCTTGGCTCAGGTGCCTCAGGCCCCTCCCATGGGAGATGCCTCAGCCAGTCAGGGCTTTACAAAATCTGCTGCTACCTGTGTTGAGTGACTGCTGCTCATCTTAACATATGTTATAAAATTACTGTTCCCGGTATACGTGTCATCAAATATATTTTCCACAGCCCTATGTGTATTTTTCCAAAAGCTCTGCTTTGTAAAATATCTTCCACATTTCGAACATCTCAATTTGGATGTCCCTTTTCTTACCTAGACAAGCTATGCAAAATTGACCTTCACATCATACCAGCTACTCTTTAACCTTGGAACCTGCTTGTAAACTTCCCACCCAAATGCAGAAACTGCAATCCTTTCCAAAATCTCTGAATCCATCTGCATCCATCTCTTTCTTTCCCAGCACCCAATTAAAATAAATTTGTGTCCCCAAGCACATTATCCGGGAGGGCATTCTAGTCATCCACTATCTTTTCTGTTTCCTGATGTTACTCCTGAGCTGTTATGTCCATCTACCAGCAGATGGAGACAGAGAATTAGTCGTTCTTTGTGAGTCATCCCGTAAGGGCATCGTGCAACCTTGGAATGCTCAGTATGTCGACTAGTCAAGCAGTGGTGCTTATAATCATACTATTGGTCAACACTGAAATTCTAGACCATCTAGCACAGCCTACAACCATATAAGGGAGGCATATATCTCACTGACATTTAGGTAGCTGACTACATCAGGAGGTGAGTCATACAAAACAAGGTAACAATGCGGGATAGAAAAACCATGAAATGTGCAAAATCAGATAAAAAGGAAGAAAAAAAAATCACAGAGCAGCAATTAGTAATCAGGGTGGACCTCTAAACTGGTTTGGTAGGACTAAAGGAAAGAACATTTTCAGGTAAGACATTATTTTTCCTTCCTTCGCATCCATACCAGACTAGTCCATACCACTGGATGTAGCAAAGCAGTACCCAAAGGGATGGGACTAGAGAAGTCATGACCTTTCCAACTGGACAGCTCAGGGGAGATATGATAGAGAAAAATCAAGTACATAGTCCTCATAGCCATATACCCTGGGCAGTTTTATAAAGGAAAATATCCCCAGATTTTAATTCTATGGGGTAATTCTATAAGGAGCCAAAAACATGAGTTAATGGCGGCATGACCATTTTCCAGTGGTATCCTGTACTTGCATGCCAAAATGTGATGGTGCATACTACTTTGGAGGTGGGCATTTACACGGGCAAACTGCACACACAATGCAGCTATAAAATCTTATATCGCTATATGTTTTTATAATCTAGGCACAAGCAGTGATGATTTAGGCACAGGTCTATGGCTGGTATAAATGTCTGTATCTGCAAAGATAGAACCTTTGTGGAAGTGTTATTTTATTATTGTATCTGCAAAGAAGACGGACAAAGGGTAGCTTTAAAATTCTATAAAGAAAAGTGAGCACTTTCCTAGTGCCGAAAACCAGGTACCCCCTTATAGAATTGCTCTATAAGTGGATGGTTATAAACAATTTCACAAAGGATTATAGATTTTACACAAGAAAGAGAAGACTGGACAGCTATTAATTAAAACATTAAGCTATATCTCTCACTCCTTTGTATTTGTCTTTGTAAAAGTTTGGAACGATCTTCCTTCAGAAATTAGAATCTTACCCTCTCTTCAAAGTTTTCATAAATCCTTAAAAACGCTGCTGTTTCAGAAACCATTAATAGATTCTCCCACTTTATATTGAAGATTCAAATAATGATGTCCTCATTTTGGTATTTTTTAACTGGAATGATCTTGCTTTATGTGAAGAATTAATTATTGTAAACCGAGTCGAGCTCTATCATAGGGAAGACTCAGTATAAAAACCTAAAGATTGGATTGGAGTATCATCGGTAGAAAATATCCTTATCTTGTCTCCACAGGTGCCTCACCTTATCCAGGAGTGCATATAGATGAGGACTTTTGCCTTCGACTTAAAGAAGGAACCCGAATGAGACCTCCAGAGTACACCACTCCTGAAATGTGAGGCCTTTACTCATTCTCATGCTATCATGAGGCTATTAGAACTTTGCTTCCTCCAGCAACTAAAGAGATGATCTTTTCTATTCAGCAGCTATTCCAAATCTTCTGCTCCCAGAACAGAGTATATGAGGTCACCCAGGGTTTGAAAGGAGACTTTTGATCTATGTTGGTTGTTGAACCTCAATACATTGGGTTCACCAGAGTCTCCCTATACAACTTGATCATATCATGTCCCTGCAGGCATCTACCATACCTTATGCCTTTTATTAGCCATATGAGATGTTCTCTACAAGCATTTAATAAACTGTGTGTCCTTTATTAGGTACCAGACAATGCTGGATTGCTGGCATGGAGTTCCAACAGAACGACCAAACTTCACCGATCTGGTGGAACGATTAGGAGACCTCCTCCAGGCAAATGTTCAACAGGTCTGCTAATTACCAGTTTACAAAAATAGCCTTTCTTTCAGTGGACTCGTCAGCTGCAGACACAGGCCCTGCCTAAAATTAGACATCTATCCCAAAGTGCCTACACTAAAAGTTAGGGGTGGATCATGGGCGTGTTCTTGAGTTAGGCGCCTCTTGATGAATCAAGTACTGTTAGGCTCTGATATCGGCACCTAACTCTAGGCAAAGAAAACCGTGGCATAAATTGGGGATGCCTAAATGTTAGGACACTGAGCACCACCTAAGCAACTGAGACATTAAGAATCGGAGCCAATATCGGTGCCTATCTTTAGGCAGGCTTTATAGAATCTGAGACACTAAGCTTGATTCTAGAAGGGGAGCCTAAGTTTTATAGAATCGAAGCCAATATCGGTGCCTATCTTTAGGCAGGCTTTATAGATTCTGAGATACTAAGCTTGATTCTAGAAGGGGAGCCTAAGTTTTATAGAATCGGAGCCGATATCGGTGCCTATCTTTAGGCAGGCTTTATAGAATCTGAGACACTAAGCTTGATTCTAGAAGGGGAGCCTAAGTTTTATAGAATCGGAGCCAATATCGGTGCCTATCTTTAGGCAGGCTTTATAGAATCTGAGACACTAAGCTTGATTCTAGAAGGGGAGCCTAAGTTTTATAGAATCGAAGCCAATATCGGTGCCTATCTTTAGGCAGGCTTTATAGAATCTGAGACACTAAGCTTGATTCTAGAAGGGGAGCCTAAGTTTTATAGAATCGGAGCCAATATCGGTGCCTATCTTTAGGCAGGCTTTATAGAATCTGAGACACTAAGCTTGATTCTAGAAGGGGAGCCTAAGTTTTATAGAATTGGAGCCAATATTGGTGCCTTTCTTTAGGCAGGCTTTATAGAATCTGAGCTACAATGTCCAGTCATGATAGCCAATAACATAGGACAGTGGTTCGTAAGCCTGTCCTGGGGGACCCCCAGCCAGTCGGGTTTTCAAAATATCCCTAATGAATATGCATTCCACCAAAAAAACACAAGTCCACTCATTCAAAATAATATCTTGAAAAAAAATTAATTGTTTACAATATAATGTGCTCAGACCCATAACCAAAATGCCACAGGGTAGGCAAGGGTTACCATGGGATCATCATAGCTACATCAATGTCCCAATCGCCTATACCTTGTCACACATTTACAATATTTTATTTTAAAGCGTGACTGGTGGTTCTTTCACTTCACGGCTACCTGGACATTAACACCTTTTTTTTTTTTACATGCAAAACACACACACACACACAAAAAGATGTTAATGTCCAGGTGGCAAGGCAAGCCGTGAAGTGGAAGAACCACCAGTCACTCGTTAAAGATAAGTACATTGCAACATCCATCAGAAATGTCAGTGGTTTCGTTCTTTAGTGCCCAAGGTTGGCTGAATGCAGTTCCCCTGTGTCCCCAACAGGTGGCAGTTGCAACTGTTCTCATTTAGGGCCTGTTTTACAAAGCTGCACGGCATCAGCCCCAAAGCCCTTTAAATCTCTATGGGCTTTGGGGCGTTACCACGGCTTTGTAAAACAGGCCTTTAGTTTCAGTGAAAACTAGGTGGAAAGACTGTTTCCTTTTCAGTTTTGTCAAAAATCCACTGCCATGATTGTAAAAGTATGACGAGGTGGTTGGGACATTGATGTGGCTCTGATGGTCCTGTGGTAACCTTTGCCTACCCTGTGGCATTTTTGTTATGGGTCTGAGCACATCATTTTTTTAACTTATTATTATTTTTTCAAGTTATTATTTTGAATGAGGAGCGGACTTGTATTTGGGGGGGGGAAGTTTCTACACACAAGCATAGTGTGAATGATAATGAATATGCATGAGCGAGATTTGCATGCCTGCTATCTACTTAATAGGCAAATCTCGCTCATGCATATTCATCAAGGATATCTTGAAAACCCAGCTGCCTGGGGGTCCCCCAGGATAGGTTTAAGAACCACTGATACAGAACATTGATACCAAAGACCATGAAAAGGGGAACAGGGGAAGGAGAGGGCGAAAACGATTCCCAGGGTTCCACATATGAAACAATTGCCGATGCCTGACTGGAAAATCTACACATTATATTAATTTAAAAAGAATCTTGCTACTACTGACAGCAACAGTGCGGTTTTATCTCAATGACATTTTGTAATTATCTTCCATTACTGGCAGATGACACCGGCTTTCTTGTATAGACTTTGTGCAATTTCTGGGCGCTTCCATCTCCTGCTGGTTAAAGTGGCACATTATAGTAGTTTGCATGTTGAAATAGTCAAGCTACACACGGTAATGAGACAGAGTTGACTTTAATGAGGCAAAATTCACACTGAGCTAGTCTCTGCTCTTGAATTAGGCCTTTTACCGCTGCTTAAATACTGTGTAGGATGCCTGCTGAGGTGAAAAAAGAATTATTCTTGTATTTACCCTCATAAAATGCGTCAGTTTCTCTTTGACCCCCACCTACCTGTGCTCCAGAGCTGATCCTTATGTGTCTTCCTACTGTGATTTGGAGAGGGTGTCTCAGAGATGCTGCATAATCTCTCAGTACAGCATTAAACAGCTGTATGATCTATGGGTCTGGCTTCTTTGTGCTTCTGTCCTCCCTATCTTGGTTGTATGCCGAAAAGTCATATTACAATTGTTCCAAAGATGATTTTTATATACAGGGTGTCCACAAAGTCTCTTTACAATCTCAAAGATTTTTTTTAAAAAAATCAATGAATAGAAAAGAAATCATACTGGCTTTATTTTTTTTTTTAAAAACCTCTCTTCTGCTGCTGCCTGTAGTGCAATTCCACTTTAAAAGTCTCAGTGCTTCTACCGTGTTTCCCCCCAAATAAGACCTACCCCGAAAATAAGCCCTAGCATGATTTTCAAAGATGGCCCTAATATAAGCCTTACCCACAAAAAAAGCCCTAGTTAAGATCGACCCCCCGAAGCCACCCCGACACTCCCCGATTCCATCCCTGACACTAGTGCTGCCCGATTTGCCAATCGTCTTTCCCTTCCTCTCCTCCATCCCAACTCTTCTTTCTGTTCTATCCCCCCTCCCCATGTACATCTTTCCTCGCCTCTCACCCATGCCCTTGTACAGCAGCTCTGAGGCCTCCAAAAAGAGCGGCAGCGCTCTGAACGGGCCTTTCCTCTGCAGCGTCTTTCTATCCCTCCCTCCCATCCCTCTGTGCAGCAGAACCCCACTGACCCTCCCACCATGAGCCTGACCTACTTCCAACTTTGAAGCCTCCAAAACAGTGACAGAGAGAAAGCCCCGGCGGGGAAGGCCACGAAGCTGCACAAGGGGGATGAAAGAGAGGCGAGGAAAGATCCTGCACATTGGGGGGGGGGTGAAGGGGGAAGAGAAAGGAAAGAGGAAGAATTAGGATGGAGGAGAGAAAGGGAAAGATGATTGTTGTACGTGAAAAAAAAAGAAGACATTCCCCGAAAATAAGCCCTAGTGCGTTTTTTGGAGCACAAATTAATATAAGACCCTGTCTTATTTTCGGGGAAGCATGGTAGGTGGTCTACAATGATACTTGGCAAATCACATGACTGATCTATAAACAGGATGCAGGTCAGCAGTATGCATTTAATGCTAGTCCAATAGCAGAGGGATCTAGGTTCTGTCCCTGAGTTGGGTTTTCTGTTCTTTAGGTTGACCAGAGCTAGGAATCAAAGAGGCATACTCATCGTGAAATGGCACAGGAATCACGATTACAGGGTTCCTGAAGGACCTTTAATGCCTGGCCCCCAACCAAAGGCTGCCACTGCACTATCTAGACCAGGGGTGTCAAAGTCCCTCCTCGAGGGCCGCAGTCCAGTCGGGTTTTCAGGATTTCCCTAATGAATAAGCATGAGATCTATTTGCATGCACTGCTTTCATTGTATGCTAATAGATCTCATGCATATTCATTGGGGAAATCCTGAAAACCCGACTGGATTGCGGCCCTCGAGGAGGGACTTTGACACCCCTGATCTAGACTGAGAGAGCATGCTACACGGAGCAGAGGCCTGCATGAAGGTATAAGGTGCCAGATCCCAAGCCTGGTTCCAATTGAGTGGAAAACCAAAGTAGCAGGAGGATATTGCCAAGCCAGAGAGAGAAAACCTCTAGGCATTTATAAAAACAAATCAAAACAAATTTTAAGCATTATTTTCTTCTAAAAGGAAAAAAATCTGATATAAAAGCAATATCTTAGTCAGTGTGTTTATTTTTTTTTTATAACAGACCGCATTATTTAATAAATGTCTTTGGCAGCAGCATCTCCCTAGCTGAAAATCCTAAGTGCAAAATAAGTTGGATTCAGTGGACTTATATTTTAAAGCACTTAGGCCCAAATTCTGTAACCGGTGTCAGGTCAAAAGCGCGCTGGGACAAAGGCGTGCCCAGACAATTGAGCGCAGTGCGGAGGCACGCGCCGCAGAAAAGTACTGTTTTTATGGCTCCGACGGGGGGGAGATCGCGCCGCATTGTGGGGGCGTTGTGGGGGGTTGTAACCCCCCACAGTTTACTGAAAACTTCACATTTTCCCTGTTTTTAGGGGAAAAGTTAAGTTTACAGTAAAATGTGGAGGGTTACAACCCCCCCACAACACCGGCGCAGTCTCTATTAAGTAAACTGGAGGGGGGCTCCCCAACAAAACCCCCCGTCGGAGGCCCTAAAAACTGTAATTTTCTTTGGCGCGCGCCTCCGTCTTGCGCTCAGTTGTCGGCGCGCGCCTTTGTCTTTCGCGGGGTTGTCTATGAACCTCTGTAACCAGCACTTAAAGTTAGACACCTTTTTCGGAGGCGCCCAACCATTAAGGCGCCTATCGAAATTGAAGAACAAGCGCAATGAAGCGTTTTAATCAGCGCTGATTGAAACGTAGGCGCCTATCAAGAAAGCGCGATTCTGTAACAAGGCGCCTCCAGAAATTTAGGCAGCCTTCAAAAACTTAGGCGCTATGCACGTTAGGCGTGGGCGTGGCTATGTGTTAGGCGCCTTGTTGCAGAATCACTGCTCTTAAGCGTGCTTAAGCGCTCAGCTAGGCGCCTAATTTTTAGTTGTGCCTAGAGGTGGGCTATTTCTTGGGCGCCTCCAAAATAGGTTGCGCTCAGCGTGATTCATTAAACAGCACCCAATTTTACTTGAACCGCGCTGAACGGGGCCTAATTAGGCGCCTAACTTTTGGGCGCTTCTTATAGAATTTGCCCTTTAGATTATTCTGGACTAACGCAGGATACTTTTGACCCCTTCTCCTTAGACAACCAACTCTCTACGTGGATTGTTGGTCCCAAAGATGCTGTAGGTACCCTTGCGTCGTGACAGCCGTCTCGAAAATCGAATCCTCTTCGATCCAAAAATCCACAGTACGCCACAGAACTCCTCCACTTCAAGCGTCAAATGTAACAAACTAGAGAATGACACGGTGACAAAATTCATCACCGTTCGCATCCCCGCGGATAACCGCGGGAAACCACCTTCATGTCATTCTTTAAGGAGAGAGGGAAGAATCAGAGTATGAATGGCCACAACCACTGACCCGCAAGCTTTGCTTTGAAGAATGCTGGTGTAGAAGGACTAAGGTTGAAACAGACACTACAGAATGACAGTCTCTGGTATCCAGAGCAGATATTGTGATGTCATAATGCCTCATTCCACCAGTGCCTAAGAGCCAATCACATCAGTGATGTCACAATGGCTTCATTATCCTTGGCTCCGATAAGAATCAGAGTATGAATGGCCACAACCACTGACCCTCAAGCTTTGCGTTGAAGAATGCTGGTGTAGAAGGACTTGAGGTTGAAATAGATACTAGAAAATGACATGGGATTATTTCCCGCGGTTATCCGCGGGGACGGGAACGGTGATGAATTTTGTCACCGTGTCATTCTCTATAACAAACCGAATGCAACTGGCTCCATCACATCAACATCTGCGCATATCTGAGTGCCCTCCGGCCGCAGCGCCACGATTAATGTGCCAGCATCTTTAAAAGTTTGCGACACACTGGTTTAACTAATGCAGCTTCCGGGCAGGAAGCCTTTGTGCATGATCAGGTAAACACCTCTAGGGGGAGCATGTTTAAAGACTAGAAAGGGAGACGTCACACCTAAAGTCTTCAGGTGAGGAGCAAGGTGTCAGGTCAAAAGCGCGCCGGGACAAAGGCGCGCCCAGACAATTGAGCGCAGCGCGGAGGTGCGCACCGCTCTAAATTACTGTTTTTAGGGCTCCGACGGGGGTGTGGGGGGGGAAACCCCCCCCACTTTACTTAATACAGATCGCGCCTCGTTGTGGGGGCGTTGTGGGGGATTTGGGGGGTTGTAACCCCCCACATTTTACTGAAAACTTCACTTTTTCCCTGTTTTTAGGGAAAATGTGGAGGGTTACAACCCCCCCAAACCCCCCATAACGCCGGCGCGATGTCTATTAAGTCAAGTGGGGGGGTTCCCCAACAAAACCCCCCGTCGGAGCCCCTAAAAACAGTAATTTTGAGCGGCACGCGCCTCCGCGCTGCGCTCAATTGTCCGGGCGCGCCTTTGTCTTTCGCGCCGTTGTCTATGAACCGAGGAGCAAGATCTATGACTCAGAACAACCAGGAAATCTTGCTTCCAGCCACAGGTGCTGTTTCATTCTTACACGTGAGGAAATGCCGACCATTTCTAATGATATCCGCTCATTAAACAAAACGAACCTGGAGCTCATTAGCCCATATCATTGTACTGTAAGTGCATCTTAAATAAGAAAATGATAGCCCGCGCATGCGCAGTAGCAAAACGTGTTCCCTGATCTCTTTTCTGACGGGATGTGGCCGCACGAGTGCGCATGCGCGCGTATTACCTCACAAAGGCGGCAAGCTCTGACACCAACGGCAGCGCCACTGAGATCGGGAAAGCACGGCACAGCCGGTGACTCCCCCCTCCCGCCCTCACTCACTGCCAAAACCACCACCTCCTCCTTCTCGCCGGCTCACCCGCTTTTAAATGCTGTCTTCACCTGGCTTTGCTGTCTTCTGTCCACTGCGGGCCGCCCTCTCTGACTACTTCCTGTTTCCGCTAGGGTTTGCCGCAGTGGATAGAAGACGCCGAAGCCAGCGACTGTAACCGCCGATCTCCGTTCCTCCGTGGGGGGGGGGGTCTGGGAGGAGAGGGATCGCGGCCACTCAGCGCCCCCACCAAGGAGCCCAGCAACTTTCCGCTGCCCGGGACCCGACTCATTTGCCGCCCCTCCCCTCTTCCCTTACCGTGGGCCGGACTGGCGATTTAAGCAGCGTGTCAGCAGTCTTCACACGCTGCTTCGGGCCCTTCTACTGCCCTGATTTGCTCCGGACGTGCCAGAGTAAATCAGGGCAGTAGAAGGGCCCGAAGCAGCGTGTGAAGACTGCTGACACGCTGCTTAAATCGCCATGTGTAGTCGGGCCTGCGGGAAGGGAAAGGGGGTAGAGGAAACGCTAATGCAGGCACAGGGAACTGGTGTGGGGGGAGGGAAATGGAAGGGGGTGGGAATGCTGCTTTGGACAGACAGACAGAGGGAGGAAGGGAGACAGAAAGAAAAGAAGAAAGACGCGGGCCGGTGCACAGGGAACTGGTGTGGGGGGAGAAAAATGGAGGGGGGGAATGCTGCTTTGGACAGACAGACAGAGGGAGGAAGGGAGAAAGAAAAGAAGACACAGGGGCAGGTGCACAGGGAACTGGTGTGGGGGGAGAAAAATGGAGGGGGGGAATGCTGCTTTGGACAGACAGACAGAGGGAGGAAGGGAGAAAGAAAAGAAGACACAGGGGCAGGTGCACAGGGAACTGGTGTGGGGGGAGAAAAATGGAGGGGGGGAATGCTGCTTTGGACAGACAGACAGAGGGAGGAAGGGGGAAAGAAAAGAAGACAGGGGCAGGTGCATAGGGAACTGGTGTGGAGGGAGGGAAATGGAGGAGGAGAGAATGTGAAGGAAAGAGGTGCTGATGGACAGGGGGGAGGTAATACAAAGGGAGAAGGCCTGCTGCTGCATAAGGAGAGCAGTGAAGGGATGGTGGTGGACACAGGGGAGGTAAAAGGAAGGAAGAATGGACAGGGGGAGCAGGCAAGGGGTGGTGATGGACAGCCAAGGAAAAAGAAAGACAGAAAGAAAGAAAGCGGCTAAGGAGAGAGAGAGAAAGAAATAAAGAGAGACACACACACATATATTCTAGAACCCGTTAATGTAACGGGCTATAAGACTAGTCTATAATATTGGATGGGTGACTCCATGGAAACATAAAACTTCCGTAGACATTCTGTCCATTGAACTGGGATTTCTAAAATGTATTTCTTTGGGGTCTTTTTACTAAAGCGTGGTAAGTTTTTGCACTTACTGTGCATTAGGTTTAACAATTAGCACATGGTAAGGGCAACAACTGCAGTAAATGCAGACGTGCCCAGCTTCTGTTTTGCATTTACTGCACAGGGCATATGAGCCACATGGGCACTGCGTTGCATTCGTTGCAATAGTGCGGAAATGCCCGTGCTGTCACCGCACATAACATGGGGGGGAGGGCACAGACAAAAATAAATAAAGATACACTTCTCCCTCCGTATTCGCGGTTTCAGCATTCGCACTTTTGATTATTCACGGTTTTTAGCTTGCTGGCTTCTTCCCCCCAATTACGTCAGCTTGCATAGAGAAATCGCCAATTCCAAGCGTTTACAGAGAAAATTGCCAATTCCCAGCACTTTCTTCACTGCGTTTTGCCTCCTTCAGGAACAGACCAGGTCTCCCACCATGTTATTCGCGGTTTCACTATATTCACGATGGTTTTTAATAGAAAACAGCGAATAACATACTAAAAAGTTATTTGCGGTTTTTCTGTATTTGCGATTCTGTTAATCCCCTATCACAGCGAATACGGAGGGAGAAGTGTAGTTGCAATAACGAACACCTATCCTTTCTTCTCTAATTTGCTCCCTGATGAATTGAACCCCCCCCCACCACCACACACACACACACATAGGGTTACCAGATTTTCGTAAACGAAAATATGGACCCATGGCCTCACCCCCAGGCCCACCCCATTCTGCCCGAGTCATGCCCTGTTGCATCCGGGCATGCGCATATGCTGTCCCGACATCGCTCGTTGCTAGAGGCTTTTCAAAACACGGACAAAGTGCCAAATTTTGGAAAAGCCATCCAGGGAAATCTGGATGTCTGATAAGCCTACACACACACACATACACATGTTCAATCCCCTCCTCATCCATTCCATCTCATCTCCCTCTGATTTTTCCCACCCCCAGTAGTCTGATCTCTCAGCTTCTCAGAGCCTACCCCCCCCCCCCCCCCAAGACCTATTTTGAGGTGTCCATGGTGATCAGTAGGCCCAGATGTGGGGTGAACCTCTCTGCTGCTGCTCAGGACTATGCTGGGACCCAAAATGATGCCACAGATACCACAACAGGCCACTCTTGTTTCACTCAGATCATGCCCACACACCGTCCATAAGCTGA
Organism: Geotrypetes seraphini; assembly: GCF_902459505.1. Lineage (NCBI taxonomy): Eukaryota > Metazoa > Chordata > Amphibia > Gymnophiona > Dermophiidae > Geotrypetes > Geotrypetes seraphini. The sequence goes on from NC_047088.1 coordinate 13,732,386, forward strand.
AAAAGTACACAGATGAGAATTACCATCAGCATAAGGTATCTGCCAGCACTTCCTGCAAAGAACACTCAAAATGGAATTGTAATCCATACATTTAGCCAATATGACCTAAATATTACAGCGTAGACCAGTGGTTCCCAACCCTGTCCTGGAGGAACACCAGGCCAATTGGGTTTTCAGGCTAGCCCTAATGAATATGCATGAAGCAAATTTGCATGCCTATCACTTCCATCATATGCAAATCTCTCTCATGCATATTCATTAGGGCTAGCCTGAAAACCCGATTGGCCTGGTGTTCCTCCAGGACAGGGTTGGGAATCACTGGCGTAGACAACAGGAGAAACACCTCCACGAATCAGAACCAAGCAGACAAACAGTAGCGATGTGCCAGAAGAACAGGCAAGCTGATTAATTTCAAAATTCCGCTTTATTCATTCAGGGACTCAACATGTATATGTTTCGGCTCAAATTGCCTGCATCAGGCGTCTTCTGAATGATTGGTCACGCTTTGAAGTTTTGCATCAGCAAGATGGAATTAGTATAATATATCAACACATAGAGCGCTCTTGTCTAAGTGTCCAAAAATTACGCACTGAGTGCTCGCTCAACCATAATTAGCGAGCATTGAACGAATAATTTTCGGACGTTGAATGAATAAAGCAGAATTTTGAAATTAATCAGCTTCCCTGTTCTTCAGATACTGGTTCTAAAAAAGAGCCCTCCAAGAGATGAACAGATAAAAATATTCAAGAAGATGTTCTCATTAGTTAGCTTTATCAAACATTTCCTTCAATTATTCTCCAGTGCTAAACTTTTGGTGCTGAGCTAGAGCACATTTAATTGCATTGGAATAAAACAAAATGATATTTCCCTTCTTAGTATATTCTGTGATGCAGCGAACATGATGACGTATTAAAATTGCTATTTAACTTTTCCAAACAAAGAGAACTGAAGTCACCAGAGTCCATTTTATTTCATTTCTAGGAGGGTAAAGACTACATTCCACTTAACACCGCTCTGTCCCCCGATGGTGATGCAAACTCCACACAAGGTGGCACAGAAGAAAGCTTGAAAAATTCTATTGTTCGATGGAGTCGATGGAGCTTGCTGGAAATTGGGTAATAAGCCAAAAAAACGAAAGCAAATTTGGAGTTTAGCAATGCAAAATGATGGTACCTGGGTAAACTGTTTTGTCCAACAATTGCCTTCTTCTGTGTAACTAAAGAGTGTACAGAAGGTTTACAAGTTGTACACATGGAGCATTTTTAATTGGTATAACTAATGGGCAGACTGGATGGGCCATTCAGGTCTTTATCTGCCGTCATTTCCTATGTTACTATGTTACCTGGCAGAAACCCAAAGAGTAGCAACATTCCAGAGCTGAGATTGTGATGTCATAATGCCTCCTTCCACCAATGCCTAAGAGCCAGTCTCAGCAGTGATGTCACAATGGCCTTTTGCTCATATTAAGATTGGAGTCGGATGACGGCGGCGACCTTGGGAGACCCTTGATAAAGCACTGATTTTGTGCGAAACATGTCGGGTCTGACTCCCCAGGTTTGGCTGAGATAAGTATTACCACAACTTAAAAGTTTGAAATGAAGATATATGCAACAATTTAAAAAAATTATTTAATAACTTAAGAATTAAAAATTGAACAAAAAATTAAAAATAACAAAATAAGGGTTGAAGTAGACAGCCAATAACAAAATAAGGGTTGAAGTAGACAGCCAATGATGAAGCACCACACTATGCTTCCTGCAGTATAAAATCATTTACAGCGGTGGAGTGGTGGAGCTAAGGCGTCTGTTCAATGGACACAAGTTATAATAATGAAAGTAGAATCCAGACCATTTGCACATTTTGAAGTCATATAGGTTACAGATCACTAACAGCAGATCAGCAATTTCATATCCTGGGATGTATACCATCCGGTCCAGGTGATTTATCACTCTTTAACATCAATTTGGCTTAGGTTCACCAAGATTTCTTTCAATTCCTCCACCTTATCACCCTTGAAAATCATTTCTAGTTCAGATAGATTTCTTACCTCTTCTTCCATAAAGACCAAAGCAAAGAATTCATTCAGTCTCTCGCTATGGCTTTATCCTCCCTGAGTGCATCTTTTAATCCTTGATCATCCAAAGGTCCCACAGATTTCCTCTTTGGCAAGTTGTTCTTCATATTCTTGGTTAGCTATCTTTATCAATACTTTGCATCTAACTTGCCAGTGCTTATGTCTCTTCTCGTTTTCTTCATTGGGATACTTTTTCCATTCTTTAAAGGATGTTTTTTTGGCTGTAATAGCCTCTTTCACTTTGCCTGTAAACCATGCCAGCTCTTGTTTTCTCTTCTTTGTTAATACGTGGAATACATCTGGTCTGCAGTTCGATGGTATTTTTGAACAACATCCACGTCTGGTTTACACTTCTGACCTTTGCCACAGACCCTTTTAGCTTCTTTTTAACAATTTTCCTCATTTTATCTTAGTCGCCCTTGCAAAAATTAAATGCTGTTACAGTAGGTTTCTGTAGCGACGTCACTCCAGTTGTCAGCTCAAATTGGATCATGTTATGATCACTGTTTCCCAGCGGGCCCAACACAGTTACCTCCCGTACTAATTCCTGCATTCCACTAAGGACCAAATCTAAAATAGCTCCCCCTCTTGTCGGTTCCTGGACCAGAAGCTGTCATTTGTAACGTCTAGGAATTTTTACCTCCCTAGCACTCCCTGATACAGCATTTATCCAGTTAGTGTTGGGGTAGTTGAAGTCACACATATCATCAAAAATACATACTCTTACCTGCTGCAGACTGAACCCTTAAATTATAGCAATATGTGGAGAAAAAAAAGACCTCAGTAACCATACTGGGATACACTGTTATGAGACAAGCCCAAGTTCATTCACTGGTCTCAATAAAACTCCACTCACCCATTATTTGCTTGCTTTCCTAATCTCCAAAAACATTTCTTCATCTGTTTGTTCATTCTGTCCAGGGGGACGGTAGTATAACCTCACCCATATAGTCCTTCCCTTCCCATAAGGAATTTCTATCCATATGGATTCCACACTGCTATCTGTGTTGCTCATAATGTTTATTTTGTTTGTCTCAATTCCCTCTTTAACATATAGCACAATTCCCCCCCCCCCCATTTGATCTACTGTATCATTGCGATATAATTTGTACCCAGGTAACACAGTATCCCATTGATTGTCCTCCTTTCATCAGGTCTCCGAGATGCCTATTATATCTGCCTCATCATTCAATGCTAATACTCTAACTGTCCTATTTTATTTGTTTAGGCTTCTAGCATTTGTATACTGTGCCCGGGTATAGGCCAAGCAACTGCCCAGCCTAGAGTTTGACCACAGGTAAATCAGGCTGAGCGGTTAGTCTTAGAGGCTAGGGAGTATAAAACTGGTATGCACAAGAAAAGGGGAAAAAAGAGAGTTCCATTTCACTTCTGTTAAGAACAAAGAATTATTTTTATTGCAAACTGTAAATCAAATGTGTTTGCAGGAAAACAACTGTTATTTTCATTAGAAAACCTTTTTATCTTCACTTGGGGGCGCCTTTACTCTCAATTCTCCTCCACTGGTCCTAGTTTCTCTGGCTTTCGACTTCAAGCTTCCAGTCCTTTTGGGCACTTGCCCCAACAACTCAGCCAGGAAACAAAATAGAAAAAAAAACCCCCCCCAAAGTGATTAGCTTCTTTAGGAAATAGCTTTACTAAGCCACTGCTTATGACTCCTTGGGCAGGAATTACACAGTTTCTATTCCTTCTGCCCTTCCTCTGCTCTTGAAGCAGGCCTCAATTTTCACAGTCCTCAAAATCTAGTCTGTGGCTTAACATAGGCCTTCTCTCTTAGGCCTCAAGCAAAGTGGTGAAGGTGGCCTTCAATAAACTCCTGTGATCCGGACTTCTTTGCCTTCAGAGATAGAAAAAGCCATGAGCAAGAGTGTGAAACTCGAGTCGGGGGGGGGGGGGGGGGGCGCGAGGTTCGTGAAATGGCTTTCCGCAATTTTCATTCAAAGCACTTTTGAGCACAAGCACTTTTATTACTTTATCTGTGGTTGCCAATAATATAATCAACAACCCCCCCCCCCCCCGGGTCATCATTCAAGATAAGTGATTTTATCAGCTATTTTGTTTTACTTGTTAGGTGAACAGAGGGTGGCAAAGGGACAGGGAAGGCAATGATGGTCCCAACGGCAGCCATAGTTTGGTGTTATCACTAAACAGTTTTGGTTGAAGGGTCTGAGCACATAATTTAGATATTTATAATTAATAAGGTTTATGAAGAGTTTAAGAGCTGTGATATAGGAAGAAGCTACATGTCATCATCGTCACAGATTTATTAACAGCTCCTTAGTTGAACGTGGCTTCAATAAACTCCACCATTTTCCACTAGCAAGCAAACAAAACATGCTAATACTTCCTCTGAGCCTTTACTGCACTACTCAGAGGAGCGGGTTCGACCTCCCTGAATAATTCTGATGGAGTGTACCTGCCCAAGAACCCTGCAGGTTAGAAACATAGAAGTTGACGGCAGAAAAGGGCTACAGCCCATCAAGTCTGCCCACTTTGCTTACCCACCCCCTGTCTATGCCCTAATGACCCAATTTCCTTAGGGCATAGACACAAAGCCCTAAATGGTGTTGCCCCCCACATACCTGAACAAATTCCTCATCTGGAGCAACTCAACCAGACCAAGAAAAACTCAGACACACCTCCTAGCACTGCTCCAATCAGAGGCAGGCAGGCACATGGAGCTGAGGGGAGGTGCAACTCAACCATTTCATTATTGCTCTCTGCATAGATTCACTTAACTTCTTGTACTGCTTTTGTAAAGAAACTTTTACCTTCTGGAGCTGCTGCCAGAGAGCTTTCAGGTTCTCCTTCAAGCCAAACTCTCTACTGCTGGCTGTAGACCTTTTCCCTCAACAATTCCACAGTCTTTCAAAAAGCAAGTCTTCAGCCCCTTACATTTCCATGGAATCTTAGCCTACTCCATTGCTAGAAAATTCCATAACCTCAGACTCTGAGTCCATTTCTACTTCATTCTGTTCAGAACTACTTTCATTTGCTGTGTCTGAGCAGGTAATTTCAGGTCCAGTTTGGTACCTAGGCAGAGGCAGACCCAGGTCCTCTTTCTTGCTCTGAATCCAGCACGGCTTAAGTTGAGGTAACTTCTGTCGGGAGCTGGTGGCCCAGTTGTAATCCCTCTTCCTGCACCTCCCCTCAGCTCCAGGTGCCTGCCTGCCTCTGATTGGAGCAATGCTAGGAGGTGTGTTTATTTTTTTTGTGCAGAGTGCCTTTGAATGGGGGGGGGGTGAGTAAAAGGTGTCTGAATTTTTCTTGGTATGGTTGAGTTGCTCCAGATGAAGAGTTTGTTCAGGTATGTGTGGGCAACACCATTTAGGACTTTGTGTAACAGACAGTAAAATTTCAATAATATTCGTGCTTGCATTGGGAGTCAGTGTGAGTCCAAAACCATGAACAGGTTTTCCTAGAGCACACATTCGGAGACTGTGGGTAAACATACCTGAATGTTCGCTCTGTTGAGATCCAAGGGTAGAACTTCTTTCAGACCTGACAGTTGTGATTCCTAATGAAGTTTTTCATTCAAGAGTCCAAGGAATCCAGTTCCCTTTGCTCGTTTTCTTACCCTGCATCACTCTGTCTTCTTGCGAGACACACGAATGAGAAACTCACAGCAAGGGCATCTCATGTAGAAACAGCAGTGAAGAAGTAATGCCCTTTGCTTCTCTTGTAGAAATAAGATCAAGATGCGACCTCTGAGCGTGAAGACATTTGACGAGGTGCCAGTGGGAAAGGAGGAAGCACTGCATGAGGTAAATAATTCCTTACGGCAAACCAAAGAGAACTTAAGAATAGCCTTACTGGGTCAGACCAATGGTCCATCAAGCCCAGAAACCCGTTCTCACAGTGGCCAATTCAGGTCATTAGTACCTGGCCAAAACCCAAGGAGTAGCAACATTCCATACAGAATCTCAAAGAATAGCAAGATTCCGGAATCTCAGAGAGTAACAAGATACTGGAATCCCAAAGAGTAACAAAAGATTCCAGAACCCCAAAGAGTAGCAACATTCCATGTTACCGATCCAGGACAAGCAGAGGCTTCCCCCATGTCTTTCTCAATAACAGACTATAGACTTTTCCTCCAGGAACCTGTCCAAACCTTTCTTAAAACCTGCTACGCTATCCGCTTTTACCAGACTGAAGAGATGATGTGCAAAAAATGCCAAGTCTTTAATCAAAGTCAATAAATCATTTGTATCCAAAGAATGGTTCTCTTCAGGTTAAAAACTTGGACCATGTACATCATCTCTGCAGTCTTCTCTTCGGTTTCGGTAAATAATTTCTTTCAAGACTGCAGGTTTTCATGACGCATTTTAATTTAGCTTTACGAATGACGGGCATTATGATTTCTAAAACCCCACCATCATCACCACCAAAAGAAACGTGTTCCAGCTCAGCAACCGTGCTATCACTGGCGGTACTCACAAGGTATAATGAAACAGTTTAAAGATAGAGGGCAAGTCTCATTAATCTGAGATACTCACAGCATTCGCCAGTAGGAAAACCCTGGCCTGATATACCAGCACCTAAGTTATATAGATTCTTCCTGGTGTCTAACTTCTCTTCTCCCTCGAACAGAGGAGATTGAGAGGGGACATGATCGAAACATTCAAGTTACTGAAGGGAATAGACTTAGTAGATAAAACAGGTTGTTCACCCTCTCCAAGGTAGAGAGAACGAGAGGACACTCTCTAAAGTTAAAAGGGGATAGATTCTGTACAATGTAAGGAAGTTCTTCTGCACCCAGAGAGTGGTAGAAAACTGGAACGCTCTTCCGGAGTCTGTTATAGGGGGAAACACCCTCCAGGGACTCAAGACAAAGTAGATAAGGACAGGTTGTTCACCCTCTCCAAGATAGAGAGAACGAGAGGGCACTCTCTAAGGTTGAAGGGGGATAGATTCCGTACAAATGTAAGGAAGTTCTTCTTCACCCAGAGAGTGGTAGAAAACTGGAACGCTCTTCCGGAGTCTGTCATAGGGGAAAACACCCTCCAGGGATTCAAGACAAAGTTAGACGAGTTCCCGCTGAACTGGAACGTACGCAGGTAGGGCTAGTCTCAGTTAGGGTACTGGTCTGCTAGTCTCAGTTAGGGCCGCCGCGTGAGTGGACTGCTGGGCACGATAGACCACTGGTCTGACCCAGCAGCGGCAATTCTTATGTTATTATTTTAGCGCCGGTAGGCATGATTTTACAAATGGTGCCTAAATTTCATTGAAATGCGGTAGAAACCAATTCCCTAGGTGCCTACTGATTTGGGTGCCATTTATAGAATCAGGGCCTAACTGCCAACAGGCACCAGTCTTTGAAATGGCACAGAACTCTGGACAATTTCTGGCTAGTATTGTATAATTTTCCTTTTGAGATGGCGGGGATGTCACTAGTGAAAACTAGAAGAAGTCAGAAATTGCTTTGATAAATAATATATGAATTGACTTCGCATTCAACACGAACCCGTCTATGAAGTGTAATCAATATGTTTTAAGTTGCTCAGAAATGTGAAACTCAACAAGGGGGGAACGCACCCCCCCTAGAATGGGAACAGAGTTTACCTCCCAGTCATTGCAACTGTTTCTGTAGAGATCACACTTCAAGCCAGGATGTTAGTTAATAAAGATTGTTACAGTCCTTGAAATGATATAAAGTATAGGATTTTCTCTTTTCTTCTTATACTTGTTTTATACTTGTCAGAACATCACTTATGCATGATTAATAGAATCATAACTTAGCTCAATGAGGGGTTTGGGGTATTGTATAATGGCAGCTCAGTGCAGAACCCCTATTATCGAATTCACACTTAGCAGCCATCATTCCAGCGCCTACATTTTGGTGCTCTTCCTTGGATGTACCCCTTAATGATCCATGCTACAATCCAAGAGTTACAGTAGACGACGCAGACTTTCCATTAGAACTACAATCCCGAATCCTAGGAGTAGAAATTAATAACCACCCATCCATGAAGAGCCACGTACATTCCATAATGAAACAATCTTTCCTTGTGATGAGAAAGCTAAGATCTTTCAGAAAATAGTTTTAAAACTGAGGCTTTCTGAATTTTAATCCCTAATCCAATCTGGACTAGACTACTGTAATATAACACTAGTTCTTTGCTCTAAAACGTTGCTATTGCATCCACAATTAGTTCAAAATGCAGCAGTAAGACTCATATATGAACTATGGAAATCAGAACACCTACAGTCCTACTATATGAAACTACATTGGCTGCCCATAACCACAAGGATCAAATTTAAATTAGGCATCACCGCCTGTAAGATCCTGAGAGAGAATGCCCCCGACTATCTAACAGAGCTGGCCGTCCTACTCCAGGGTGTCTCCAACAGAAATTCCCCCAGAAATCTTTTCCACTTAAAATTCCCAGCATGCAAAAAATAAAGTCTACCAGGCAAATCACCTTATCCATCCAATATCAATTAGCAAAATGCTGGAACCAACTACCACTTACACTACGGTTTTGTGACCACTATCTCAGGTTCCAAAAACTTTTAAAAGCATTTCTCTACCAAGACAGGGAGCCAACCCTGAAGTAACTGAATGGCAGTTGTAAAAGCCCATTTCTAAACTGTCTAATGCAACTCCGGGGACAAAACAAAGAGCTAACGATGACCTACTTGTAACTATGTATTTGTAACCATGACCTAACTGTATTAATAGTTGTACTGATCTACCTGTACTAACATTGTAACTTCTTGGGTAACTGGCCCAACCTCTTATTACATTACATTACATTAGTGATTTCTATTCCGCTTGTGCCTTGCGGTTCTAAGCGGATTACAAGTTAGAAGACTGGACATTTCCAGTAGCATTGCAGTACATATAATCAAGAATGCGTTAAGTTACAATTGTTGTTCTGGACTTTTCCAGGATAGATTGGTAGTAGATAGTAGATAGTGATAGGTTGTTTAGACGAATAGAGATAATATTGTCCGGATTCTGCAGTTTAGACGAATAGAGATAATACTGTCCGGATTCGGGTGTTGCTGGTGGTGGTGTTAGGGTAGTCATGAGAGCATTTTCTAATACTTTTGTGAGGTTATGATGATGGGAAGTGTTTTTTGAAGAGATGAGTTTTGATTTCTTTTCGGAATGCTTTAATGTCTGTTGATTTGGTCAGTAGATTGGTGATGGTAGTATCGATCTTTGCTGCCTGTGTCGCTAAAAGGCTGTCATATAGTTTCTTTCGTCGTGTTCCTTTGAGAGGGGGGTGAGTGAATAGGCTCTGGGTTCTCCTTGATCTGTGTGAGAGGTTACGGTGTAGTCTGTTGTTTAGGTAGCTGGGTGCTGTTCCATGTATTACTTTGTATAGTAGACAGTAGAATTTGAACTGGGATCTTGCTTTTATTGGTAGCCAGTGTGAGTCTAGGTATGCTTTGGTGATGTGGTAATGCAATCCAACATTGAACTGAATAGGTAAAGGCAGAATTTAAAAAAACAGATTAATATAATATAACATAATGAAGGGTAGAGCACTGGGTATTGAGTTCAGATATCTCATGCATCAGAGAAGGACATCGAGGTGGTGAACTCAGTTCCATGGACAGTGGGAAGATGGCTATTTCTACTTTTATGGCCCTTGATGGTTAAAGAGCAAGGTTGTGTGTTCACCTTAGACAAGGCCATTATGGGCCATCCCTAGAGCCAATGATGTCCCTGAAGCCATCTGAGCCTAAGGAAGACGTGGGGGAACATGGCCAACCAGACTTTAATGCCTTCTTGTTTGTAGAGTGTTCCCATCTGATGGCTTTTCAGTTCTTAAACCCCGTTCCGGTAACGTTTCCTCCAAATACATGGCACAGAATGCCAATCGCTTCCACGTCCTGACGTGATTTCAGCCAGAGGAAAATAGGATGAATCCTATCCTGTTTGATCTTTAAATTGATCAAAACCAGAAGCTGGTCCCACTCTGGCTTTCTAGAAATGTGAGGTTTTGTATGAAACCTTGTCTGAAAGAGCCTGGAGTTGCTTTTTATTTCATTTACCAACAACTCAACTTTCACTGACATTGCTATGAGAGAAAAGCAAAGAAAACCTGTGTGCAAGTGAGACAGCATTCTTCTGTGAATGGCTACGCAAGTGAAAGGCCTTTGAAACCTGACAGGAGCCTTTGATCAGTTCTGCGTCCTGCAGCTCACCTCTCACAGGCCCCTGGAACCTCGTGCAAGCCAGTTCTTCCTCAGAACTGTTCGCACCCTGCTGCAGACAGGTTTTCTCTTCCGTTTTATTTTTGGTTTATTTTAATGAAATTCTTTCCTTCCTCAAACCTCTCAGGCAATGCCTTTCTTCTCCCATTTTATATCTGGTAGGTGCAGGCCTGGGTCTGAGCCCAGGCCCAAAGCGTCAGATTCTCTATAGGGTGCCGATATTGGTGGCCGCTGATCGCATGTCAATCATGCGACAGCGCCGTATGGAGAACTGCGAAAGGCACCGAAAATGTAAGCCAGGGTTTTCCAGGCCTACACTTCTGGCACCTATCTATGCCGTATATAGTGGCTGCATAAGCATTTTATGGGGCCTAACGCCACTTCCGGCGTTAGCCAAGCCCATAATAGAAACATAGAAACATAGAAAAAGACGGCAGAAAAGGGCTATAGCCCACCAAGTCTGCCCACTCCAAATACCCGCCCTCTGATTTCACTCCCCTGGGGATCCCCTGTGAATATCCCACCTTCTCTTAAAGTCCGACACGCTGTTGGCCTCAATCACCTGCAGTGGGAGTTTGTTCCAATGATCCACCACTCTTTCAGTGAAGAAGTATTTTCTGGAGTCGCTATGGAACTTCCCTCCCCTGATTTTCAGCGGATGCCCCCTGGTGTTCGAGGGTCCCATGAGGTAGAAGATATCTTCTTCCGACTCGATACGGCCCGTGATGTACTTAAACGTTTCAATCATATCACCCCTCTCTCTTCGTTCCTCAAGTGAGTACAGTCTCAGTTTATTCAGTCTTTCTTCATACGTGAGATCTTTGAGCCCCCAGACCATCTTTGTGGCCATTCGCTGAACCGACTCGATTCTCTGCACATCCTTCCGGTAGTGAGGTCTCCAGAATTGAACGCAGTACTCCAAGTGAGGCCTCACCATGGTCCTGTACAGCGGCATCATAACTTCAGGTCTCCTGCTGACAAAACCTCTACGAATACAACCCATCATTTGCCTTGCCTTGGAGGTAGCTTTCTCCACTTGATTTGCAACCTTCATGTTATCACTAATGATCACCCCTAGATCTCGTTCCGTCGTGGTCCTGGCCAAGGTCTCACCATTTAGTATGTAAGTTCTGTGCGGGTTTTTCTTTCCCAGGTGCATTACCTTACACTTTTTAGCATTGAAGCCTAGCTGCCATGTTGCTGACCACCGTTCCAGCAGCAGTAGATCCTGTGTCATATTATCAGGCATGGTGTTTTTACCTACTATGTTGCAAAGTTTGGCGTCGTCGGCGAACAGTGATACCCTTCCTCTAAGTCCTTGGGTCATATCTCTTATGAATAGGTTGAATAGAATCGGGCCCAAGACCGACCCCTGCGGCACTCCACTGATCACGCCTGACATTTTGGACGGGGTACCGTTTACCACCACCCTCTGAAGTCTACCACTCAGCCAATCCTCAATCCATGTAGTTAGAGTGTCCCCTAATCCTATCGACTTCAGCTTGTTCAATAACCTTCTGTGTGGGACGCTATCAAAAGCTTTACTGAAGTCTAGATATACCACATCCAATGATTCTCCGGCATCCAATTGTCTAGTAACCCAGTCGAAAAAGCTGATTAGGTTAGATTGGCAGGATCTGCCCTGGGTGAATCCGTGCTGGTGGGGATCACGTAGGTTTTCCTCGTCTAGGATTGTATCAATATTTTGTTTAATGGCGTTAAGCACCTTAGAGCGCCTCTTATTTAGGCACTTTATTTGTACCATTTGTCGCCGTTTTAAATGGCATTTCTCAATTAACGTAGGGCTCAATTAACTTAGGGCTGGCGGGGTTAGCGCGCGGGACTTTTAATCACGCGCTGTCCAAAAAACCACCGCCTGCTCAAGGCAGGCGTTAGCGGCTAGCACGGCCGGCGGTTTGACGCGTGCTATTACGTGCATCAAACCGCAAGCGCGGCTTGATAAAAGGAGCCCTTAGGCTCTGGAAGGACGTTTATAAAATATCCCCCAAAGGGCCTGATTCTATAAATGGTACCCAAAATTGGTAGGCTCCGTCGAAAACAGCACCTACCACATGTCAGTGAAATTAAGGCGCAAAACAAAAGCCGAGTAGGGAAGCCCCAAAACTCACTCTAACGTTATAACATCCAAAATATCCCCAGCACTGTATAAAGAGAAAGAGTGACGTGAAATATATTCCCAAAAATGGAGGAAAGACCTTAGGGCTCCTTTTACGAAGCGGCGGAGGCGGTTTAATGTGCGTAATAGCGCACGCTAAACCGCCGGACGCGCTAGCTGCTACCGCCTCCTCTTGAGCAGGCGGTAGTTTTTTGGCTAGCTCAGGGGTTAGTGCGAGATTAAACATCGCGTGCGCTAAAGCCGCTAACGCAGCTTCGTTAAAGGAGCCCTTAGTGTCATATAGGGGTATACCAAAATTCTAACACCCCCAACCAAAAGTTCTAGGCGGTTTACACTAAAAAGAGCTGGACAATCAGCGAAATGCAATAATAGAGTAAAAAAAAAAATACAAATATTTGTAAAATAGAATTTCAATAATAAAACTCACTAAGTCATAAACTTATCGAACAAAGTGGTCTCCATTCAGTTATTTCTAGAGTAGAGAATGACACGGTGACAAAATTCATCACCGTTCCCGTCCCCACGGATAACCGCGGGAAACTATCTTCATGTCATTCTTTAAGGAGAGAGGGAAGAATTAGAGTATGAATGGCCACAACCACTGACCCTCAAGCTTTGCGTTGAAGAATGCTGGGGTAGAAGGACTGAGGTTGAGAATGACAGTCTCTGGTATCCAGAGCAGATATTGTGATGTCATAATGCCTCATTCCACCAGTGCCTAAGAGCCAATCACATCAGTGATGTCACAATGGCTTCATTATCCTTGGCTCACATAAGAATCAGAGTATGAATGGCCACAACCACTGACCCGCAAGCTGTGTTTTGAAGAATGCTGGTGTAGAAGGACTGAGGTTGAAACAGACATTACAGAATGACAGTCTCTGGTATCCAGAGCAGATATTGTGATGTCATAATGCCTCATTCCATCAGTGCCTAAGAGCCAATCACATCAGTGATGTCACAATGGCTTCATTATCCTTGGCTTACATAAGAATCAGAGTATGAATGGCCACAACCACTGACCCGCAAGCTTTGCTCTGAAGAATGCCAGTGTAGAAGGACTGAGGTTGAAATAGACACTAGAAAATGACATGGGATTATTTCCCGCGGTTATCCGGGGGGCGGGAACGGGAAAGGTGATGAATTTTGTCACCGTGTCATTCTCTATTCTAGAGTGCTTAACTTTCAATATTCAATGCATTGATATAATATCATATAAGATTTCAAATGTTGAAAAAAACCCGTGAAACTAATCTGAAAAGACCGTCGTTTGCAATGCTGGGCAGCAGAAGCAGAAAAAAAAATCACAAGGTGAAACTTATGCCGGTGGTTCACGGCTACACAATGACCGCCAGCTAATACTCTTCACTCCTCTTCAGATCGCACCATTTCCATTTCCGTCATGCTTTCTCCTTATACAGTGCTGGGGATATTTCGGATGTTATAACACTAGATTGACGTTAAGGCGCCATTTATAGAATCACGGCCACTAACTCAACTTAGGCAGCGGTAGGTGGCATAATATGGATTTTCCCGGCCTAATTTACCGCATCTAACACAGGCGCCTAGTGATGCGTTAGTCATTCCGTGCCCAAACCCCGCCCCTTAACCCCACCCACTTTTCGGGTAGGTGCCCTGCTGATTTCCATGCGGAACATATACGTATTTTTATTGGTTTTTAACGGCATTTCCAATTATTGAGCCAATTTTAAAATCTTAAATTCCGCCTAGAAATCAGCTCGGTGCCAGCAGGCACCGTTTATAGATTCAGGGCCTAAATGTTTAGCTGCATTGGTAAATTAATAGTTTGTTTATGCCGTGCTACTGCAGACTCTGTGTGTACACTGTACAGAGCCATGGTGAGACCGCATCTGGAATACTGTGTTCAATTCTGGAGGCCACATTACCGTAAGGATGTGCTCAGAGTTGAATCGGTTCAGCGGATGGCCACCAGGATGGTCTCGGGGCTAAAGGGTCTCCCGTACGAGGAAAGACTGAGCAAATTGCAGCTCTACACTCTCGAGGAGCGTAGGGAGAGGGGGAGACATGATTGAGACATTTAAGTACATCACGGGACGGGTCGAGGTGGAAGATGATATCTTTCTTCTCAGGGGACCCTCGACCACAAGAGGACATCCGCTCAAGCTCAGGGGAGGGAAGTTCCGTGGAGACACCAGGAAATACTTCTTCACGGAGAGAGTGATTGAGCATTGGAACGAGCTTCCAGTGCAGGTGGTCGAGGCACGCAGCATCTCAGACTTCAAGAACAAATGGGATACCTATGTGGGATCCCTACGAGGTCATGCCAAGGGATAGGGTCACTAGGACTGAATGAGCGGGTCAGTAGAGTGACAGTATAATTACAATTATTCTTTAGGGGGTCAGTAGACTTAAGAGGGTGGGTAAATAGTGTGGGCAGACTTGATGGGCTATGGCCCTTATCTGCCGTCATCTTTCTATGTTTCTATCCTTGAGATGAAAACAGCAAGGAATTAGATGTTTCCTGATTTGTTTCTCCAAACGGTGGAAGGCTGGTCGTCCCCTGTTAACACCTCAGGATGTGGTTGCTGCTAGCATTACAATCAGAAACAAGTCCATTAAATATGACTTTTATAGTAAAAATAAAACTCTTCTGTGTAGTAATATCTTCTGCTTGTGGGAGTAAATATGAAAATACAATACTTGTTAACAAGAAATGAATTGCCATTTGCTTTTATGGACCAGAAATTTCCAGATTTTTTTTCAGAAGGTAAGAATACTCCCGCTAGACATTATTTTGAGGCAATACAAAGTATGCCTTGTTATCTCCTGTCTTATCATATGGTGCAACAATGTTTTAACCATGTCATGTCTGACCAGGAGAGTGAGTCCGACAGCGGCATGGTCCTGTCCTCTGAAGAGATGAAAAGCCTGAAGAGACAGGAGACTCGATCTTGGCCATTCGGGATTATGGCCTTCAAGTAAGTACTGATACCACTTTGCAGAGAAATGACTAATTGTACGTACAGAAGGTGCCCTAGACCGGTGGTTCCCAACCCTGTCCTGGAGGACCACCAGGCCAGTCGAGTTTTGGGAATAGCCCAAATGAATATGCATGAGAGAGATTTGCATATAATGGAGGTGACAGGCATGCAAATCTGCCCCATGCATATTCAATAGGTCTATTCCAAAAATCCGACTGGCCTGGTGGTCCTCCAGGACAGGGTTGGGAACCACTGCCCTAGAACAAAGTCAGCAGCTTTAATTGGTAAGAAATACTAAACTGCATTGTTGTAGCTACCATTGAACAAGGCTGTCAAAAAGGCCAGGGCTGCCCAATGGTAGGGGCTGCCTGCTGAGGAGCCAAGCAGCCCTCTGTCCAGCATATCTCTCTCTCTCTCTCTCTCTCTCTCTTTCTTTCCTCCTGCATCCTCTCTTCCCTCCCCCCCCCAGGCTTCTAAATTTGGGGTGGGAGGCCAGAAAAGGCAGTAATGAAAACAGGCTGCCTGTGGTAACCCCACCACGGCCTATCCTCTTCCACACCCCAACTCCTCTGATGTAACTTCCTTTGGGAGGGACACGGTGTAGGAAAGGCCCTGGTAAGGCTGGGTGGAAGCAACTTGTTTTCATTGCTACCTCTGCCAGCTACCCACGGTTAGACCGTGTGGGCCTGCACTCATCCAATTTTAGGCAGATTCAGAAAAAGCTATTGATGCACTAAAAAGTTTGCATTCAAATGATTCACGCAGATTTTCGCCGTAATCCCTGACTCTCTGATCCAATGGATCGCTGTAAGAGCAACTCTCACACATTCACAAAGCCAGTGGGGGAAGCCCGAATAGCTGAGAGGCAGGGGAAAGCCTACTGCCACTAAGCTATTCGGGGCAGGAAACCTTTTTTGTCTCTCGCACGATATCTGTCCCATTAAAAAAAAGCCTCCCCACCACCACCGATGACAGCCCTCCCCAACAACTCCCCAGAAACGCAACACCGGGAAACCCCCACCCCCATGCTACCAAAAATTGGCAGGTGGGATGACCATTCCCTCCTGCCATTCACCTCCCCCCGGCATGAGACAAAAATGGCTGGAAGTATGCCCACTCCTTCCTGCCATGGTGACTTCCTCTCCTCCCCCCCACTGTGGCAGCGAAATGGAAGGAGGGATGCCACCAAAGTCCCACTCTTATGCCAGGCAAACCTCCAAACATCCCCTACCCTCCCCCCCCCCAAAAAAGGCAGAAGGGATGCCCACTTCCTCCTGCCACCGGATGTCCCCCTAAACCCCACCATAACCCTTCAAAACCCCATACCTTTTCTGAGAAGTTGAAGCAGGAGGGAAGTTCAGTCTGTCCCTCTCGTAGGCCCTTCAGTCCATAATGGTAGGCCTTCCCGGTGCATCATGAGATGCATAGGAGGGGCCTAAGGCCCTGATTGATTCAGACACCTAAGGCCCTTTGTGCTTCTAAGGTTCCTCACTCTGTATTCCAGGATACAAGGGAGAGGAGTCTGAGGCCCTGATTGGTTTGACTGAGCCAATCAGGGCCTTTGGCTCCTCCCTCTGTATCCCGGGATACAAGGAGGGTAAGGGATGTTTGGGGGGGTGCCTGGCACTGGAGTGGGTCTTCAGTGGCAGGAGGAAGTGGGCCTCCCTCCTGCCATTTCGCTGCCAAGGGGGTGGGGGAGTCGACATGGCAGGAGGGAGTAGGCGTTCCTTCTGCCATTTTTTCTCGTGTGGAGGATGTGGGGTCAGTATGGCAGGCGGAAGTGGGCATTTCAACTGCCGTTTTCGCTTTCGCGGGGGGGGGGGGGGGAGAGAGTCAGTTCCCAGTGCCAGTTCGTTGGGGAGGGCTGTCATGGGCAGGGGTTTTTGCTTTTTTTCTTTTTTTTCTAATGGGGCAGATATTGTACATATGTAACATGCACGATATCTGTGACCATTACAAAAAAGGTTAGACAGGGAAACGACTGGTCTTGACCAGTTGCTTTTTTGGGATCGTTAAAAGCGATCACTTTTGTAGAGCATTGGGAAGCCATGTTAGAGCTTCAATCACTCTACTGGTTTACATGGCATTTTAATATGAATCAGCTTATTTATGGTTGGATCGTGGAATGAGCGATCGTGCAGAAAGCCAGGCAGTGAGCCGTTTTCAGCATCAGATCAGCAAATGCGATCGTCGTTAAAACAGGTTTAGCAACGATCGCTGGCTTCAGCGCATCTGAGCCTCAGTACTTAACTGCCTAAGTTTAGCAGTTGAATTGGGGGGCATGTGTGACACAGTGGTTAGAGCCACAGCCTCGGCACCCTGAGGTAGTGGGTTCAAACACCACAGTGCTCCCCATGACCCTGGGCAAGTCACCCATTGCCCCA
The DNA here is from genome assembly GCF_902459505.1 of Geotrypetes seraphini. Taxonomy (NCBI): domain Eukaryota; kingdom Metazoa; phylum Chordata; class Amphibia; order Gymnophiona; family Dermophiidae; genus Geotrypetes; species Geotrypetes seraphini. The sequence continues at coordinate 13,750,131 of NC_047088.1, forward strand.
GGTACATTAGGTAGAATGTGAGTCCAGTAGGACAGATAAGGAAAAATGCTTGAGTACCTCAATATCAACCACTTAGGCTATAAGTTGTATATAAAATACTAAAAATAAACAAAGATAAAAGCGAGTCCTATCCTTAGGCAGTGTTGTACATTGAAGTTCTGAATATTGCACTTGACTGCATAAGGGAGAGCGTGCCGCATAAACCTAGATATGGCCTGGCATTGAACTTCTGGGAATAAATACGCTCATAGCTGCCAGCTGAATATCAACTACTCTCCCCCCCCCCCCTGTAGTTTTAAAGCTTATCCAGCAGGGTTATGCAGTCCATATTTGTAAGCTCATATGAATTCCGTTGGTTAGAGGAAACCTTTCACGTGCAGAAGACCCTACATCAGTGGTCTCAAACTCGCGGCCCGCCAGGTCCTATTTTGAGGCCCTCGGTATGTTTATCATAATCACAAAAGTAAAATAAAACCGTTTCTTGATCATATGTCTCTTTAACTATAAATTACAATATTATTATTAAGATTTAGCCAAAAGGAAAGATTTATAAATTGTAAAGCGTTTTACCTCATACAAAATTGTCATTTCTTTTAAATAAGACATTAACTATTTTTTCTGAGAACCTCCAAGTATCTACAAAACCAAAATATGGCCCTGCAAAGAGTTTGCGTTTGAGACCACTGCCAAAGGTCCATCAAGCTGTTTCTAACAGTGGCCAACCCAGGTCCCAAGTACCTGGCAGAAACCCAAAGAATAGCAACATTCCGGAGCTGAGATTGTGATGTCATAATGTCTCATTCCACCAATGCCTAAGAGCCAACCTCAGCAGTGATGTCACAATAGCTTGATTATTTCTCACATAAGAACATAAGAGCTGCCATAGTGGGACAGACCAAAGGTCAGTGTTCTCAAACTCGCGGCCCACCAGGTCTATTTTGAGGCCCTCGGTCTGTTTATCATAATCACAAAAGTAAAATAAAACCGTTTCTTGATCATATGTCTCTTTAGCTATAAATGACAATATTATTATTAAGACTTAGCCAAAATGAAAGAGTTTTAGTTCATGCAAAATTGTCATTTCTTTAATAAGACATTAATTATTTTTTCTGAGGCCCTCCAAGTACCTACAAACCCAAAATGTGGCCCTGCAAAGGGTTTGAGTTTGAGGCCACTGCCCTAAAGACACTGGGAAGACTGCCAGCAGCCAGCTCAGTGAAAAGGCAGAAAAGCATATTTAGCAATAATTGTGAAAAATAAATGAATTTGGCTGTACACATATCAAACATAAACCGAGCTACCATGTGCTCAAGGCCAGATTTCCCATTAGGAAATGTCTGTACACAGGACAGGTTTCTATGCTATTATCCTCTTCCCCCAACCCTGGCACAAGCCTTTCCTTAACAAACTAAACTAAACTAAACCTTGGGTTTATATACCGCACCATCTCCACGAATGCGGAGCTCGGCAAACTCCCCACCCCCAACCCCTCCCCACCCCCACATACACATAGCGTTTGCCTGGTCCTCATCTCTGCCTTCCTCCCTCCTGTTTGCAAAAGGAGACCACCCACAACTTCTCGTCTGTGTTTATATAAAGAGGGGAACCCCCATAATCTCATGGAACCTGCCAGTACCATGGGTTCAGAGTTCCGAATAACACTGGCATAGGAGGACATAGACACTAGTGTACCTAGAGGTATGTGAAGTACTCGTATGGCCCTGTCAATGGCCTAGTTCCCAGATTGAGGCTGTGTCATTTCTGGGGTTTTGATGCCTCTCTCCGGGTACCATTGGTATCAGCAGCACTGATTTCAAAGTAGAAGAAGCAGGACTACACATACCATAATGCAATGGGATAGACATTCTAAAACCATGATTAGTCTATTACTACTTCATCACTTCTTTTGTGACAATATTAGATTGAAAGCTTCTCTCCAAAAACCAGCACACTTGGCAGTTCAGCCTGAACACAGTGGACCTGAATTTCTGTCAGATACACAAGATATATATTTATCTGTTATATATTCTGTTTTTACTTTGTAGTTTAGCTTTTTAAACCACTGAGGTATATTGTTCCATTTGTGGTATATTGAATATAATAAACCATACTGGTACTGGGGTTTAAGAAAGGATTGGACAATTTCCTGCTGGAAAAGGGGATAGAGGGGTATAGATAGAGGATTACTGCACAGGTCCTGGACCTGTTGGGCCGCCGCGTGAGCGGGCTGCTGGGCACAGTGGACCTCAGGTCTGACCCAGCAGAGGCATTGCTTATGTTCTTATGTTCTTATAAATTATAAAATAAACGATCTGTTTTTACAGGCATGTTTTTATAAATTGCATATGTTTTAATTGGGTTGCATATTTGAAACTATTTGCTTTTATTGTGCAAATAAGATCAAATACTACAAATTGTAAGTGTCAAAAAATGTCCTAAACTAGTTTTCCCTGTCCACCTTCCCCAGAAAGACAGCAGTCAGCAAAAATAAAGAATCAGTGTTAACAGAAATCAGGCGAGAGATGATTAAGTACCAGCCGGCTGCCCAGACCGAAGACGACACCCTTGACTGTACACTGGAAGATTTTGTCCTTCTCCCGATGGATCTGAGCCTCGAATGTCATAGCCCGCCTCCTGATTACAACTCCGTGGTTCACTACTCCACACCTCCAGTATAGGAAGAGGTAGCCTTCCGGGTCAATATGACTTGACTGTTCACTAAAGAATGCCCCAGTTCTCCAACAAAGCTCATTGCTCAAGTCAACGGAAGCGATCGGCATAAGCTCCTCAGGATGCGAAGAAAGTTCTACTCATAATGTGAAGTCACCTCTTGAAACAACAGCCTTTAAAGCTGCGTTTCATGACATGTTGTTTGATAATAGTCTACTTACAAGATAGAAAAATATAAACTATAAATTTCGGGGAGCATGCTGCAACCAAAACTCTATCAAGAAGGGCTAAGCTGAATAGTGATGTCCATATGTTCCTAACTCCATACGCCTTTATCAGTGGTCTCCGTTCAATACTCTGTATGGGATTTATTTTATGAATCATTCACTTGTTTTTATTTTATTCTAATGGTTTTAACAGGATTACTGTATTATATATTAGGTAAAGGATCCAAGAAAACACTCCTCCATGACTTCCATGGCCTCCATGACTTCCATGGCCTCCAAGACTTCCTAGAGGTTTTCCTCCACTGCCCAATTGGTGTAATTGCTCTTTCAGGTGATCAAGACGTTCTATTCAACTCCCAGCCAGTTTATGGCTTCTCAGACCTCACTCCTGGGACTGTTCCGGCCTTAACTTTTGGCCCTCGGGCAGTGATGTGAAACCATGTGGGCCAAAATGTCCAATTACTCTTACACAGATTTTCCTATTCCCGATCCAAATGTACTACAAATCCCTACGGAAATATCTTCTAGTTTTAAAAGATTCCATCGATCAGAAAATGAACATTTGATCCCTATATTCTTTTTAATTATCTATTCAGTCTGCAGGGCCGTCTGCCAGCACATCCAAAGCAATGATTAGATAGATTCAAAATCTGCAAACAGGAACTGAATCTACCTCTTTTAGCTTTCCTTCCTTATTACTGATTATATTGATGCTTAATTTATTAATTTATCAGCTAGATTCTTAGCAGAGTCGATATATGGAATTATTACTGCACAGGCAATAACAGCATTACCGCTTAGAACCTGATCTGCTGAGTTTTCATCTGAGCTCTATTTAACCAGATTTCCATTTGAGGAAGAACAGTGATTTATGCCTATAGCTAAAGAAGAATTACCTTTTTTAAAAAAATGAAGGTGAGGCCTTAAGTGCACTTTACTTCCAAAACATATCAGAAATATATTAGAATGAAAAGAAAAAAGGACTCGACAGAGCAGGTACAGAAAAACAATCCTTTGAAGAATCCAGGCAGCAATTCTGCTGTGAGAAAGAGCAAAATATATCAGGCCAGTGTCTCTTGGTGTTGTAACAAGGAAGTGAAGTCGGTTATACTCGTAGAATGAGAGAAACAAAAAAGTTCATTTTATCCAAACTTGACCCTTTACTCCATTTTAACTACTGCCTTAAAGAGTGACCCTTAAATATTCCATGCACACTCTTTTGAGGAGGTCAGAAAGAAGAATAACCCAAATCTTAGTTAGCAGATGCTAGGGTCCACCTTGGGGGTCATTGTAGACAATACGATGAAACCTTCTGCTTCATGCGCAGCGGTAGCCAAAAAAGCAAACATGATGCTAGGAATTGTTAAAAAAAGGGATGGTTAACAAGACTAAGAATGTCATAATGCCCCTGTATCGCTCCATGGTGCGACCTCATCTGGAGAATTGCGTTCAATTCTGGTCTCCTTATCTCAAGAAAGATCTAGCGGCACTAGAAAAGGTTCAAAGAAGAGCAACCAAGATGATAAAGGGGATGGAACTCCTCTCACATGAGGAAAGGCTAAAGTGGTTAGGGCTCTTCAGCTTGGCAAAGAGATGGCTGAGGGGAGATAGGATTGAAGTCTACAAAATCTTGAGTAGAGTAGAATGGGTACAAGTGGATCGATTTTTCACTCCATCAAAAATTACAAAGACTAGGGGACACTCCATGAAGTTACAGGGAAATACTTTTAAAATCAATAGGAGGAAATAATTTTTCACTCAGAGAATAGTTAAGCTCTGGAACATGTTGCCAGAGGTTGTGGTAAGAGCTAGTTTTAAAAAAAATTTTGACCAGATCCTGGAAGAAAAGTCTATAGTCTGTTATTGAGAAAGACATGGGGGAAGACACTGCTTGCCCTGGATCGGTAGAACAGAATGTTGCTACTATTTGGGGTTCCGGAATCTTGCTATTGGAGATTCTAGAATGTTGCTACTCTTTGGGATTCTTTATGGGATCGTGTTACTCTTATTTTTAATTGACTTGAGTCC